>NC_079135.1:132953114-133296618 GCF_945859705.1 Episyrphus balteatus | reverse complement strand
TTTTATCTCGTGCGCCTCTTGTGGGCTCATACTTCTAATTTACTGTTAAAAGGTTACCCATTGTAGGTAGGTCCTTTTCTGCAATGTCAAAAGGTTACCCATTGTAGGTAGGTCCTTTTCTTGAACGTCAAAAGGTTACCCATTGTAGGTAGGTCCTTTTCTGCAATGTCAAAAGGTTACCCATTGTAGGTAGGTCCTTTTCTTGAATGTCAAAAGGTTACCCATTGTAGGTAGGTCCTTTTTTTGAACGTCAAAAGGTTACCCATTGTAGGTAGGTCCTTTTCTGCAATGTCAAAAGGTTACCCATTGTAGGTAGGTCCTTTTCTTGAACGTCAAAAGGTTACCCATTGTAGGTAGGTCCTTTTCTGCAATGTCAAAAGGTTACCCATTGTAGGTAGGTCCTTTTCTTGGATGTCAAAAGGTTACCCATTGTAGGTAGGTCCTTTTCTTGAACGTCAAAAGGTTACCCATTGTAGGTAGGTCCTTTTCTGCAATGTCAAAAGGTTACCCATTGTAGATAGGTCCTTTTCTTGAATGTCAAAAGGTTACCCATTGTAGGTAGGTCCTTTTCTTGAAAGTCAAAAGGTTACCCATTGTAGGTAGGTCCTTTTCTTAAATGTCAAAAGGTTACCCATTGTAGGTAGGTCCTTTTCTTGAATGTCAAAAGGTTACCCATTGTAGGTAGGTCCTTTTCTTGAACGTCAAAAGGTTACCCATTGTAGGTAGATCCTTTTCTGCAAGAATGTGCACCTCGTGTGGATGCACACTCCTAGTCCAACCCAAAGTCAAAAGGTTACCCATTGTAGGTAAATCCTTTTCTGCAAGAATGTGCGCGTTGTAAGGACGCACACTCTAGTCCAACCCAAAGTCAAAAGGTTACCCATTGTAGGTAGATCCTTTTCTGCAAGAATGTGCACCTCGTGTGGATGCACACTCCTAGTCCAACCCAAAGTCAAAAGGTTACCCATTGTAGGTAGATCCTTTTCTGCAAGAATGTGCACCTCGTGTGGATGCACACTCCTAGTCCAACCCAAAGTCAAAAGGTTACCCATTGTAGGTAAATCCTTTTCTGCAAGAATGTGCGCGTTGTAAGGACGCACACTCTAGTCCAACCCAAAGTCAAAAGGTTACCCATTGTAGGTAGATCCTTTTCTGCAAGAATGTGCACCTCGTGTGGATGCACACTCCTAGTCCAACCCAAAGTCAAAAGGTTACCCATTGTAGGTAGATCCTTTTCTGCAAGAATGTGCACCTCGTGTGGATGAACACTCCTAGTCCAACCCAAAGTCAAAAGGTTACCCATTGTAGGTAGATCCTTTTCTGCAAGAATGTGCACCTCGTGTGGATGCACACTCCTAGTCCAACCCAAAGTCAAAAGGTTACCCATTGTAGGTAAATCCTTTTCTGCAAGAATGTGCGCGTTGTAAGGACGCACACTCTAGTCCAACCCAAAGTCAAAAGGTTACCCATTGTAGGTAGATCCTTTTCTGCAAGAATGTGCACCTCGTGTGGATGCACACTCCTAGTCCAACCCAAAGTCAAAAGGTTACCCATTGTAGGTAGATCCTTTTCTGCAAGAATGTGCACCTCGTGTGGATGCACACTCCTAGTCCAACCCAAAGTCAAAAGGTTACCCATTGTAGGTAAATCCTTTTCTGCAAGAATGTGCGCGTTGTAAGGACGCACACTCTAGTCCAACCCAAAGTCAACCTAAAACACCAAAGTCAAACCCCGAACACCAACCTTGTGTACCTTATTTTGTATATGTACAATTGTACAGGTACCTAAATTTTTTTTTAATATTTCTCTTGCACAATAAACCCATAAATAACACAGTTTAAGTTAGTAAATACATACATAGATGTAAAATGTAAATGTACTAGCATTTTTGTTCTGCATGATATTCTTTGAAATTTTTTTATGATTTGATTTTGCTTAGTTTGTTGAATTTTGTTTATTGAGTTTGCTTTATGACTCTGCTTCCAATGATTAAATTCCTAAGTTAATTTGTGTGATTTGAAAATAACTAATTGAACAGGTCTCTTGCATAGGTGTGAATGAAGAACTTTTGTTTTTCTTATAAATTTAGTATTTTTCAATTCCTTAACCTTTTTTAATGAATGCGATCGATCTGATGTAGCTGCCTTTTCTTGAGCAGTTTTAATGGATACTGATTTTTTTTATTATGTACACACGTGTTCGAAGTGTTTTGTATTGTTGAACATTTGATATCAACTGATGTTTTTGGTTTGAATTTAGTCTCTTTAACAAATGCTTCATCTTGGTTTCATGTTAGAATGTACGCCGGGATGAATTTTGTCTTCTGAACAAATGATTCATCCTGCGAACGCACACTCAAAATTGAATTGTGAAAAGGGCACCCTATGTAGGCGATCTGCTTTTTTGTAAGAATGTACGTTTTGTAAGAACGTACACTAAAAATGGATTTGAGAAAAGGACACCCTATGTAGGCGATCTGCTTTCCTGCAAGAATGTACGCTCGGATGAACTTTGTCTCATGAACAAATGATTCATCTTGCAAACGCACACTCAAAATGGATTTGAGAAAAGGACACCCTATGTAGGCGATCTGCTTTCCTGCAAGAATGTACGCTCGGATGAACTTTGTCTCATGAACAAATGATTCATCTTGCAAACGCACACTCAAAATGGATTTGAGAAAAGGACACCCTATGTAGGCGATCTGCTTTCCTGCAAGAATGTACGTTTTGTAAGAACGCACACTCAAAATGGATTTGAGAAAAGGACACCCTATGTAGGCGATCTGCTTTCCTGCAAGAATGTACGCTCGGATGAACTTTGTCTCATGAACAAATGATTCATCTTGCAAACGCACACTCAAAATGGATTCGTGAAAAGGATGCCCTTCGAAGGCAATCTGCTTTTCTTTTTTGGAAGAATGTACGCTGGAATGAATTTTGTCTCATGAACAAATGAGTCATCCTGCGAACGTACACTCAAAATTGAGTTGGGAAAAGGACACCCTATGTAGGCGATCTGCTTTTCTGCTAGAATGTACGCAGGGATGAACTTTGTCTCATGAACAAATGATTCATCTTGCAAACGCACACTCAAAATGGATTTGAGAAAAGGACACCCTATGTAGGCGATCTGCTTTCCTGCAAGAATGTACGCTCGGATGAACTTTGTCTCATGAACAAATGATTCATCTTGCAAACGCACACTCAAAATGGATTTGAGAAAAGGACACCCTATGTAGGCGATCTGCTTTCCTGCAAGAATGTACGTTTTGTAAGAACGCACACTCAAAATGGATTTGAGAAAAGGACACCCTATGTAGGCGATCTGCTTTCCTGCAAGAATGTACGCTCGGATGAACTTTGTCTCATGAACAAATGATTCATCTTGCAAACGCACACTCAAAATGGATTTGAGAAAAGGACACCCTATGTAGGCGATCTGCTTTCCTGCAAGAATGTACGTTTTGTAAGAACGCACACTCAAAATGGATTTGAGAAAAGGACACCCTATGTAGGCGATCTGCTTTCCTGCAAGAATGTACGCTCGGATGAACTTTGTCTCATGAACAAATGATTCATCTTGCAAACGCACACTCAAAATGGATTTGTGAAAAGGATGCCCTTCGAAGGCAATCTGCTTTTCTTTTTTGGAAGAATGTACGCTGGAATGAATTTTGTCTCATGAACAAATGAGTCATCCTGCGAACGTTCACTCAAAATTGAGTTGGGAAAAGGACACCCTATGTAGGCGATCTGCTTTCCTGCAAGAATGTACGCTCGGATGAACTTTGTCTCATGAACAAATGATTCATCTTGCAGACTCACACTCAAAATGGATTTGTGAAAAGGATGCCCTTCGAAGGCAATCTGCTTTTCTTTTTTGGAAGAATGTACGCTGGAATGAATTTTGTCTCATGAACAAATGAGTCATCCTGCAAACGTACACTCAAAATTGAAATTATATAAGAATTAAAAGGTTATCCTTTGTAACAACTTGTCTGCAACAATGTGCGTTTTGTAAGAACACAAACTCAAAATGTTAAGTTCACCCTTTGTAGGTAACAATTTTTTTTAAAAATGGCGTTTTTATATTGAAATCGAAAGTGCACCCTTTGTTGGCAACAACTTTCCTGTAAGAATGTGTGTTTTCACACTCCTAGTTCTATGTAGGCAAATCCGTTTTACTTAATGAATTATTATGTTTCAATTGTTTGTCTTTTTTTAACAAAAATATGAGTTCTTTCAAATGAAAAATTAATTGAGTTGTGTTGTGCATTCTGAAGGTGGGTTTGGTAATCGATCTAAACGTTTGATATGATATGAAACTGTGATTGTATAATGGTTTTCATCTTGTTCCAGACTCTTTGCATGTTGCTCTTTATATATGTTGCTTAGAGCTCAACTTACATTTCAATGTAATCTGTGTAATATTTGGAAAGGCAATTCAGAATATTTGTGAGGTAAATTGTCTCAAAAAGTGAAAAGGTTACCCTTGTAGGTAACTGCTTTTCGGGAAGAATGTACGCTGGGATGAATTTTGTCTCAAGAACAAACGATTCATCCTGCGAACGTACACTCAAAATCGACTGTGAAAAGGACAAAAGTGTAAAAGTCAAATAAAATCCCTGGTAGACAAATTAACGCATGTGATTTATCCCTAAAGAAAACAAATGAAATAAACAAGTAAAATTTGAGTTTGGGTGCGAGTGAACCTTATATGGGTCTGTATTTGTTTTTGTTGGTTTTTAAAATATTTTGTTAATCTTAATTGGCTTTTATTATTTTGCATTGTTTTATTGTTTATTGTGTCTCTCATCATGAATTAATATGTTTCAAAAATGCATTCGTTTTTTTTTAGTTAGAAAAAATGCTTTATATTGGTTTGGCGTTTCTATAATTCAGCTTGCTTTGACTCTTTTTGTTTGTTTGTATGATTTTCTTACGTTATGTAGGTATATATAACTGCTAAAGAATGAAATGAAAATATCTTGCATTAAAGCTAAGATCCTTAAATGTGAAACATTCAGTCTGTCTTATAAAATGAAAAGCGCTATTATCTTGTTTGCCATTACTCTCAATTTGTGCCTTGAGGATTTCAAAGAACAGTTACTCAAATTGTCTTTGTGATTTGTGATTAATTTGAAATACCACAATGAAAAGTCTCACTCCGACCCAAACAAGTAGGTTGATAATTATCCTACTTACCAACCACCTCGAGAAAGCAAAACAATTCAATTCAACCCTGGCAGATCTAACCCTCAACCTCACCGCGCAAAACGATAACATTTTTGGAAACAAAAGTAGCGAAAATAAAACTAAAAAGATCGTAAAATAATTCCTAATTGCCTTGGCGATCTACGATTATGATTCCCTTTATCATAAAAGAATTTCGCACACAATTATTTTCCTACACCATAAAACATGAGTTGTCAATCTGAGCCGACAAAAAGGGTACAGATCTAACTGTCCTAGTTAAATGAGTAGCGTACAACCAAATGTATGCCTGCCTACTTGACCGGTTACAAAAAATTCTTTTCCTACAAAAAGGAGAATAAAAACGACCTAACGGAATTTTCTATATCAACAGACAACAGCTGCAAAGATTTTTCAACAACAAACCCTAAAACAAAGAAATAGAAATTGTTCGCACATAAGAACGATTTGGTCTAGGTACCTAAACACCTTTTGAAAGGCCGGCTTCCTCTATTTACTCGCTAATAGTTTGGCGGCTTATACATTGGATTTCAATATGAGACAATTAAAATTCATTTTTTTTTTAATTTACGAAAATGATTCTTTTCTTTTTTTGATATGTAGAATGTAGACAATAGACATGTTCTTTTTTTTATTTTCTCTTTTTTTTTTTTATGTGATAAGTCTGGCACAAATCGACAATACACATAAAAAAAGATATAGCATAAGTTGTAAATATATCGTTGGTCTTAATTGGTAATCGTGGCAGTTGATATTTTTATTATTTTGATTCATAACTATACCTACCTACTTTACTTATTGTATATGCGATCATCTCATCGCATATTTTGTGTGTGAAGATGTACATGTTGTTACTAGGTATTCATGTAGGTATACAGACTCATCACTAAAGAAAGCAAATCTCTCTACCTGCATCATAAAAACAATTCGCGATTTGAACGAAAAAGACCCATAAAAATTAAAAGGGTACCTAATGTGTACTCGAGTGACACGCGACACAAACAATGTATCCCTGAAGAAAACAAAATTCTTGCTATACACATAAAAAAGGGAAACAAGATGACCTAACGGGATTTTTTTTTATTTCAACAGCTGCACTAAAACAGACCATCAGGATAACAATAACAAAAAATTTAAGTCGCGGAAAAAATGACAAAATATTCAATCATAGTTCCTGAAGAGGTTATTGCTCATGTATAAATAGATACATACCTACTCCTACATGCATCATTTGCGTGTATAGTGAAATAAATATTTTGAATTTGAGCTATTCAAATGATATTCATGATTGAGAAATTTGATGTTGATAACAAGTAGGTAGCAGAAAGCTTATTACTTTTGCTCTTTTTTTTTTTGTAACAGGCGCCTAGCCTTGTATAAGAATTTAAAGGACACACAAGTGAAAAACATACATACCCATTAAGAAAATCACCTAGGTACATATCACAGACCGATGTCTCCTTTTGTGATTTTTATGGTTGAATTGTATTATATTTGTAAATAGATAGATTGAAAATCCAATTTGTAATGAATGATCTTTTGTTTGCTAAAAGTTCAATGTATGTATGTATATATGTATATGTAGGTGTTTTTTTTTTTTTATGAAAATATGTAAATATGTTTTCCTTGTTTATCCCTTACCCAGCAGCAGTAGGTACATTCCATGCGTGATCATCTGATTTTTTAATATGTATGTGCCGGTCGTGTGCACAAATGGAGGTAGGCATAAACAAAAAATACCAAGACTGGAAACTCGGCTGTCAACTGACGTTTGCCTACAAGCTGCGCGGTGTGGTGAATGTCGTGAACCTATCGTTGTGTTCGTGTCCGATGTGTGGTGAATGTCGTGAATCTATAAATGTGTGCGTGTTAACGTCATTTATCAACGTGGTGGCTTTCACATATATTCACAGACAGCACTGTCCACAAAAGGGTTTTGGGGGGAGAGACGTACGAAATTTTCCAGTCTTGGTATTTTTTGTTTATGGAGGTAGGTAGCTTTATATAAATATATCTACCTACATGTTTAAAAAAACTGCAAATCGTCGCGATTCTATACTGTCATTTTGTGCAGATTTATGGATTAAAAAATAATTTCTATTGCGCTTTTCACTTTTACTTTTGGTGAAAATTTAAAGGATAGTTTTTGAAATGTTTATAATTTATACGAAAATGATGAAATAGAAATGGAATACGATAACGATAGTAGTATGATTGATTTATTATTTGTAGGTATAAAAAATGTATTGGTAGGAAAACAGTCTCATGTACCTGTAGGGGTACATAATGATTTTTTTTTTTGTTTTGAAGGTATATATGTACCTATGTAGTTAGGTATGTGTATGTGTATATCTACATTATGCACATAAAGTGTTGTGTGTATAGGTATAGTTTTTAAAAAGTTTTGTTTGGTTTATAATCATGATAGATATAACTTACACTTGTTTTTCACATAGGAATGTACCTATGTGAAATTCATTCAATGAAACATGTTGAAACATGCGCTACAGCTAGATCAGCTTGTTGATTTCCATTTTACTTCATCTCTTATATCAGCATCCATGAATTGCAAGCACTTATCCGCTTTTAGATCGTATCCGTGTAGGTATGTACAATTCGTATTGTACCCAGGTGAGTTGTCACCAAAACAACCTCCCCCACACGCACAACGTGAACAGAAATTTGTTTTTTTTTTACTAGGTATTGTTTTTCTGTTTGAATTCTTCTTTTTTTTTTTTTTTTTTTTTTGCACTCCCGAGAATTTTTTGTGTTTTTGTTTTTCTATCTATATTTTTTTTTATTATTCGCACTACGCACTTGCACTCGGATATGGTGGTTATTGTTTTTTTTTTTTTATTCTAAATGTTTTTCATTTATACTTATAATTGTACCTTTAGAGGTGCATAGCTCAATATTGGGCTACGAAGGACCGTGAACAATAATCTATTATAAACTTTAGTGGACTGTATAATAAATTTGTAATTATAAATAAATAAAACACAAGTGAATATTTTGAATAGGACTAGACGTCCTGTTTATTGCGAGATCTTGATGTGACTAAGGAGAAGAGAGGGAGGGAAGAATAAGGAAACACACACGATCGTTGCTTGGTGTTGTTGGTTGGCATGTCATGCGTGTGTGTTGGTAGTCTTCTTCTCCGTGGTAGGCACGGATTATTGAACATTGAGTTTTCATCATAAACAAAAAATACCAAGACTGGAAACTCGGCTGTCAACTGACGTTTGCCTACAAGCTGCGCGGTGTGGTGAATGTCGTGAACCTATCGTTGTGTTCGTGTCCGATGTGTGGTGAATGTCGTGAATCTATAAATGTGTGCGTGTTAACGTCATTTATCAACGTGGTGGCTTTCACATATATTCACAGACAGCACTGTCCACAAAAGGGTTTTGGGGGGAAAGACGTACGAAATTTTCCAGTCTTGGTATTTTTTGTTTATGGTTTTCATGAATTCATGTTTACATCTTAGCTAAGAAAAGTTTCTCATTCCCATGTTTTATTTCCATTTGTAATTTCTTGGAAAAAATTATTTGCACGAATAAATAAAACGAAACTTTTAATGAAATTAATTATTAAAGAAGAAAATTAAAAAACATAGATGTACTTACATTTGTATTCATCTCCTATCTCATGAGTAATAATTTTAAGAAAGATATCAGTGCACCATTATTCCAAATCTTCAGTATAATTCACAATTCAATTGAACATCTTTTAGATCTGAAGTTGTCCATTCTTCTCAAAGCTTCCTACAATTAAACACCGAAAATATGTAACTTACGGAAAATAATTTTTTCTTAAATCTTTATCGTATGAAAACATGTTTTTTTTTTTCATTGAAGTTTAGACAATTAAAACAATGAACAATAAATTTTCAATATTGTATGTTACTCAGACAACAAAGCAAAAAACAAAGTGATTCTGAATATGAACCAATTTTTTTAGACACAAAAGGTTGACAGTTACAATTTTCTCAAATCATTTATTTGATGCCCTGAAACATCAATATCCCTAGCGTTTACTCTAAGAGTCGTTCAGAATGGTTATTCGGTTTTTCACTCAAGCAAATGTAGCTCATTCATGTCTGTCTTGGAGTTGGCATACCATACCGGAAAGCTATAGGCATGGACTTTTAACCTGATTCTTCTGGGAGCGATAGAAGATCTAGTTACTTTTATAAGGACCGAAAAAGTGCATGGGTTGAATCTTAATAGGTTGTTAAAGTTAATTCCTTGATACTTGGGGTTGTATTAAGATAAAAATAGAAATTGAATTTTTTTAAGGAAAAAATTAAAAAAATCTTGGCCGCCGCACGACAACTGCACCACAACTGCACCACCACCGTTTGGCGGAAAATTTCGGTGCACCACCACCTCACCACGACTGCACCACGTCCACACCACTTCATTTTGTATGAAAAATTCACTGCACCATGATGCATAACTTTGAATTACTGAAAAATTAAGATAAAACTACCGACGAGAAGGGAATTCGAACCCGATTATCCAGAGGGGAAGGGTATAGCCTGACTTAGGACAACACGACTTTGTACACCCCAACTCACGACAGCCCGATTCAACCCATAGCCCGACTCAAGATAACCCGACTCATCGCAACTCGACTCAGGTCGAGTTCTTACTTGAGTCGAGTTGCGATGAATCGAGCTATCTTGAGTCGGGCTATGGGTTGAATCGGGCTGTCGTGAGTTGGGGTGTACAAAGTCGTGTTGTCCTGAGTCGGGCTCTGCTTCTAATATCCAGAGCACTTTCAGTTAGAAGTCCAACGCCTTAACCACCAAGTCATGTTTGTACGAACGAGCAATTTGTTGCTTAAGCCAAAGTAACTTTGAAGACGACTTAAACATTTGTATAAGCACGAGAGTAGAATTTCAATCATGGTGCAGACGCGGTGAGGCGGTGGTGCACCGAATTTTTCATTCAAAATGAAATGGTGTGGACGTGGTGCAGTCGTGGTGCGGCGGTGGTGTAGCGAATTTTTTTTCATATTTTTTCATTTTTTCAAAATGAAATTGTGCGGACGTGCGGTGGTGTGGAGGTTTATAAATTTTAAAAAAGGGGCGGACGTGGTGCAACGGTGATTACACGACGGATCAAATATCAATGATGTTCAGATTACGAGGTGAGCTCCTCAGCCTCAACTACATCCCCCACCGTGATGATTTGCCCATATTGTGCGAAATGTGCAATATGGGAGAAAGAGAAGATATTTATCATTTTATCGGTAGATGTCCTGTGCTGCGAGAAACAAGGAGATGTATTTTTGGAAGTGATTTCCTATCCGAAGAGCGTACGAGACAATATCTTGATCAAATAAATGTACCCATATTGTACCAATTTTGCAAAATAGCACTAACTTATAGAAACAGAATTTTAAACGAAAATTTCTAATTAGAATTGTAACTTATTAAATTTTTTAAATGTTCATTTTAGTATAAAGTTGTCATTCAGGCAGACGGCAAAAAAGCCATGCTTTACAGATTTTTAAACTTGTAAAATTAATGTAAATACAATTTATAGAAATAAAGAAATCATCTTATCTATCTGGTGCAACGGTGGTGCGGTGGTTTAGAAATGTTTGATCATGGTGCTAACGATGGTACGGCGCAATAGAAATTTTTGATAATGGTGCGGATGTTATGCAGCGGTGCGGTCAAAAAGTGGTGAGGACGTGGTGCAGCGGAATTCCATTTTACTCGGGTTGCAATCTATTGTTTCTAACCCAACAACTGTGTCACCCTTTTGTTCATCTGAAGCACAGGAGTTCCGATTTTGATGAGTTGACCCGGATACTCAACAGCTGTGGTCTAGTACTGAAGTTTCTGGACTAGGGCTTCAACGCATACGCGCTCAAATGTTTTTCGAAATCCAGAAAGCAAGCGATGATCGTAACTTGTTTATTGTTTAAAGCTTGATGAAACTGGATTTTTTTTGCTGAAAGCCAAACTGCATACCTGAGATGATATGGTTATCGCTGCAAAACTGTTTCAGCTCTTAGAGTATTAGATCTTCGAAGAGCTGGCTTAGTTATTTGAGAAGAGTGATTAGCCAGTAGTTTGAGATCATGTTATTGGCGCCTTTCTTAGCACAATATTTAAGACTTTTCGAATTACTGCGAGAAGTTACTGCTGTTGATTCAGTTTTTGATCATGATGACTAGAAATAGCATAACTACTCTGTCTGCGGATGTCTCTTAAACAATAAAGTTGAAAACTACTCTCGGTACATTATTGTTAAAGTCATTCGGGGTAGTAAGAACTGATAAGACAACGAAAGTTAAAAAGTTTCGAAATCGAGGAGAAAATTAACACATAATAGGTGTGTCTATACGCTAAACAACTTTTTCACCGAGCATTTTTAGAAAATGTTATTTAAAGAGCCACCCTAACAGGTATTACCTACATCTCAAATAATAACAAATAACTAATGATTGGCTCATTAATTATTTTGAATGTTTTTTGTCAATAAAACTCCATGAAGTGCAAAGAACGTTTAGCCTTTTTCCCACTTTCTGTGTTAACTTTTAGTTATACCTACCACCACATTGAAGGACGAAATATGCATTTTCTAAACACCAACACGTGAACTTCTTAATAGCTCTCTACACAGTTTACCCAACCAGCTGATGATTCAAGTAGAGAATTCTGGAATGCATCAGCAGCAGTAGCACAGCAAACAAACTGCAGGTATAGGTTTGCTATACGTCCAAAGGTAATTACAGTGAAGCTCACTCAGTAATTTGATAATTGACTTAAAGAACGCTCTTGCCAAATAGTAGAATATTGTGATAGATCCCAACTTGGCTACCGCTGTCGCTGTGTTGGGGTCGGTGGCTGCCCCACCTCTGACTCTGGCCGTCCCATGATGGCTGTCGTGCGTTGTGCTTCATACGGAAGTACTCGCTAATCTCTTTTCGGGTTTAATTATTATTATTACGGTTAGTTAGGCAGCTCCCAACTTCAAATGCAGATCGGGGTTGTGCTGTGGTCACTATATAAGTAAAGCCTTGTGATTATAGTTCCTATGGCGGGTTTAACTACTTGGTGCATCAATTCAAACTGAAAACCGATTTCCGAACTGGATCGGACCCCTATATCTATAAATCTGTATTTACAAGTGCAATGGTGCTTCACATACTCGTACTTATAATTCAAGAATTAAATGTGGCTGCTGCTGGTTTGCTTTAGTGTGTTTGTATGTGCAAATGATGAGGATGGAGGAGCATTTCTTCAGCAATAGTTTTTTTGCACACATTTCGCAGCAAATAAGCTCTGGAACATTGAAAACGGATGGCGATGGGCAGACATCGCTTTCGACCAACATTAATTATAAATCGGTTGGGTTGAAAACGTATAATTATCCGTCGATACAAATCAAAAGACATAAATTTCCCGATTGATGTTATCTGTGTGTTGTTGGAGAAACTTCTTTTTCGAATTGCATTTCGTTTCGTGTTTTATTTGCGTCTACAGTACAGAGTTGCGATTATTATTATACCAAGAGAAGAACGAGACGATTGAAAACAAGTTCACATCAGAATCTACCTTTTTTCAAATTGATGATATTATTTTTTTTCGATTTAAAAATATGTTTTTGTTTTTTTTTTTTCTTTTTGTTTTTTGATAGTTTCATTTTATTCGCAGAAATTATTATTAATATGTATAGACGCATAGTAGAATTTTTTTTTTTTTGTAATCTTGGCAAACTCCCAATAACATAAACGAATTTTCTTGAATCAAAAATAATTATTTGAATTTAAAATTGATAAATTAGTATTTTTTGTAACTGATCAAAAACTTGGGATAAAATTTGCTATCCGAAAAAAATGTGACACTTTGTGTGCATATTCATTAAGTATTTTAAAAAATTTGGAGTCACTTATCGCGAAAATGGCATTACATGTAGTCTTGTAAAGCTTTTTGGAAGCAAAATTGCAAGTTAGGTGACGCATTTATCATTACACATTTATTAAAAATATATTTACTCGTATTATTTGATATACTTTTTGAAGTTACATTTGCATTTAGAAAAATATCTTTAACATATCGTTTTTTTACAAAATTTAAGAAAAGATTGAATAACAAAACTCAGTTAAGGCATATTAAAGATCAAAGAAACCGAAACACCATTTCTTTGGCATCATGCAAGACAAATAATAATAAAAAAAGTATATACATTTAGATACTATTTTGCCACAATATAAGTAAGACTTTCAGAAAGATATGGATTTTTTATGTTTTCCCGTCACACAGAGGTGTATTTACAAGTAAAATTAGGTTTAAACTCATTTTAAAAAATTGTATACACCAAATTGTTTCGTGGATTTCCAACAATCTGAGAATGTTTTCACTTTTTTGTTTTTCACTTCAATAGGGAGGCCAGGTTAGGTTAGGTTAGGTAGTAGTGGCTGTCAGGCAAATTACCCGACACACTTAGACCCTTATGGATCCATTGTGATACCACAAAAGACTAGCAAGTTGGGACTCACTAGCCGAACCACTCGGTGCTTCTTATGAATGAAGATAGACTTTTAACGTCCGTTTTCACTAGATCACTAGTGTAATCGTAGAAGAATTCTCCTAGATAGAGTTTTCTTCTATTAGAGAGAGCAGGGCAGGTGCACAGAAGATGTTGAACAGTTTCCTCTTCTTCTTCATCCATGCAACTTCTGCAGAAATCGTTAGAGAACACGCCCATTCTTTTTGCGTGTCTACCTATTAGACAGTGTCCTGTAAGGACACCTATGGTGCAGCTAATATGCTTTCTGTTTAAATTTAACAAACCCTTTGAACGTTTCAAGTCTATACAAGGCCATATTTGTTTAGTAGCTAGGCAAGTATTACTCTGAGTCCATCTGAGGTTGGTTTTCTTTAAAGCGTCCTGCTTTAGCATAAGTTTGCATGTAGCGATAGGTGTTCCTATATTGTTCCTTTCTGGTTGAAGAGGAGTAATTGTTCCTAGTTTGGCAAGTTCGTCTGCCCTGCAGTTGCCTGGGATGTCTCTATGTCCCGGCACCCATACGAGGTGAATGTTAAACTGCTCAGACATCTCCCTTAGAGATGTTTGACAGTCGAGGACCGTGATTGAGTTTGTAGAGACGGAGGCAAGAGATTTAATGGCTGCTTGACTGTCCGAGAAGATCCGAATATCCGTGTTGGATATTACGTTTTCTCTGAGCCAAGAGAGAACCTCCTTAATCGCCAGAATTTCTGCTTGGAACACGCTACATTGATCTGGTAAGCGGAAGAAGAGACTGAGATTCAGTTTTTCCGAAAATATGCCACTTCCTACACCTTCATTGGTTTTTGAACCATCAGTATAGAAGTGTAAAGAGTCATTATCCAGAGTACTAAGGTTCTCCCATTCAGTTCTGGAGGGAATGGAGTTCTGGAAATTATTATCGAACACCAGTTGAGGTGTGGTATAGTCTAGACGATCCGGAAGGAATCCGAAGTTGTTTAGAATGTTTGTGTGGCCAATATGATTACTGGTCCACTGAGAGGTTGCTTTTAGACGAGTAGCTGAGCTAGCTGCTACTTGTTTGCTGAAGATGTCTAGGGGTGTGAGATTTAGAAGTATGTCTAGGGCGTCAGAAGGGGTTGACCTCAGCGCACCGCTTATGCACATACTTGCTGACCTTTGGACTTTGATAAGCTTGTTTAAGTTTATCGTTTTGTCCAGTGCGGTCCACCAAACTACCATCCCATATGTAAGTATTGGTCTTATGACCGATGTGTACAGCCAGTGTGCAATGTTAGGAGAAAATCCCCATTTGCCACCAATGGCTTTTTTGCATGAAAAGAGTGCCACATTGGCTTTTTTAACTCTTTCTTCAATATTGAGCTTCCAGGTCAGTTTTTTATCAAAAATGAGTCCTAGGTATTTAGCTTGATCGGATAGAGTAAGTGTTACCTCTTTAATTGTAGGGAGTTTGAAGTCTGGAATCTTGTATTTCCTCGTGAAAAGGACAAGATCCGTTTTGTGGGGATTAATATCCAATCCACATCCTCTAGCCCAGTGAATTAGCTTGTTTAAAGCTGTTTGTAGAAGTTCTGCAAGTGTCTGTGGGTATTTGCCCGATACGGCAATTGCCACATCATCCGCGTAGGCGATAACCTTAAAACCTTCTCCCTCTAGGTCTAGCAGCAGTTCGTTGACTACTAAGTTCCATAGGAGAGGCGATAAGACCCCTCCTTGAGGGGTCCCTCTGTTGGCTGCTCTACGGGTTTTGAAGTTTCCCAACTCTGAACTGATAATCCTGCTACTAAGCATGATTTCTATCATGTTCTTAAGCGGGTCTTCTA
Organism: Episyrphus balteatus; assembly: GCF_945859705.1. Taxonomy (NCBI): domain Eukaryota; kingdom Metazoa; phylum Arthropoda; class Insecta; order Diptera; family Syrphidae; genus Episyrphus; species Episyrphus balteatus. The sequence continues at coordinate 133,281,066 of NC_079135.1, read as the reverse complement.
TTTTGAGATTGTCAAGAGCATTCATGATTGCTGAATTCCTGACATTATTGAAAGCACCCTCTATGTCTAAAAAGGCGACAAGAGTGTACTCTTTGTAGTGTAGAGAGTATTCAATGGTGCTAACCAGAGAATGGAGAGCAGTTTCCACCGATTTCCCTTTAGTGTAGGCATGTTGTGCCTTAGAGATCAGACATGGTTCAATTTCCTGTCTTAGATGGATATCTATCATTCTTTCTAGAGTTTTAAGCAGAAAGGATGATAGACTAATAGGTCTTAAATCTTTTGGAGTGACATGAGAGCATTTTCCCGCCTTTGGTATAAAAACCACCTTTGCTTCCCTCCAGGCCTTTGGAATATACGAGAAGCTTATGCAGCTTATCATTATAATTTCCAACTTTCGTAGTATGATATCTGAGACGTGTTGTAATTCAGCGGGTATGATACCATCTGGCCCAGGTGATTTGTATGGATGGAAGCTATTTATTGCCCATATTAGTCTATCCTTGGAAATAAGATCTTTGCTAATTTGATAAAATTGGTTGGGTCGGTGACCAAAGTCACTTATTGAGTTCGAGCTACCAGGGAAATGAGTGTCTAGTAGCAAGTTTAGCGATTCCTCATAGGAGCTAGTCCAATCGCCATTAGAGTCTTTTAGGGAGCTCGGCATGGTTGGATTAGTTGAAAGGATTTTTCTGAGTCTAGATGCCTCAGAAGAATCTTCAATTTTACTACAGAAGTTCCTCCAGGAGGATCTTTTACTTTTCCGTAGTTGTTTCTTGTAACTTTTTAGAGAAACTTTATACAGGTCCCAGTCTAATGGGTTCCTTGTTTGTTTAGCCCTATTGAAAGCCTTTCTACAGTCTTTCCTGAGCGGTTCTAGCTCTTTGTTCCACCAGTGCGGTTTTTTCTTTCCTCTTATTATGGTAAGGGGACAAGAGTTAGCCATGGAATTGTTTAGAGCTTTGGTGAGATCGTTGACTTTTAAGTCAAGATCATCTGTATTAGAAGGGAAAATATTGTCCTGATTATTGTAGCAGGTAGTAAAAGTTTCCCTATATTTCACCCAATCCGTTTTCCTATAATTACGAAAACCGGTGGGTTTTGTGCATTCATCTTCGAGACTAAATTGGATATACATATGATCTGAGAATGAGTGATCATTAGATACAGCCCAATTCTTTATCTTGTGGTGAATTGTTTGGGATACAAGGGTAATGTCCAATACCTCTTGTCGGTTCTTTGTAACAAAGGTAGGTTCATTACCAATATTACAAATAAGGAGACTAGTACTTAGAATAAAATCAAAAAGTGACTCACCTCTTTCATTTACGTCAGTACTCCCCCACACTGTGTGATGAGCATTAGCATCACTGCCAATGAGGAGATCTACTTTTTGGCTCGCTGCTGCTGCAATCATTCGCCCAAGTGTCTCCCCCGGAGGCGGCCCACAATCATGGCCTAGGTAAGCAGACGTAATCCAATATGTTCCTTTGGAGGTCTGCAGTGTAGCGGTTGTGATATCACGATCGCTGTAATTAGGGAGTAAAAATACTGTTAGTGTTTTCTTTGCTAGTATGCAGGATCTAGGCTCACCTTTATCCGTCACATACAGCAGAGAATAATCTTTCGTCCCGAGGCCTCTCACCAAGGATTTTACAATCCAAGGTTCCTGGATCAGGACTATATCCTCTCCGGACTTGCTTAGTCGGAGAAGAAGGGCGGCCGAAGCCTTTATGGAGTGTTGGAGATTAATCTGTACCACCTGCAGCATGGCTACAACCAGTACGATCAACCTCCACCACTGTGGCATTTAGGTCTTCCGTTTCTGAGGTAGAGTTTAATAGCTCATCCTCAGAAATAAGATCCTCCTGCGCAACGCTGACAGTGTCCATGTCGGACAAACTTCCAGCCATCTCATCATCTTCCAATACGGAAGATATTGTTTTCGCGTCCTTTTCGGACGCTGGGTTTTGGTTCTTGTCATTTACTGACACTGGGGTTTGTTTTGTTCCCTCTTCGGGAACTTTCGAAGATGACCGCTGATCTGGAATGGAAGAGCTGCATGATGCATCCACTTCCATTGCTGAAAGTGCTTTACATATGCCCAATTCCTCCATTTCAGACTGCGCCGTATGGCCTGCAAGCCTTGCCATCTCCTCATCTTTTTTATATATTTTTAGCACAAGGCTATCAAATCCATACTGGATAACTCCCCCGGTTGCAGCCAGAGGATCCAGCGATTCTTTGTTAATGATAACAAGAGCCGAACGATAGCGCCCCACCGGCTCTTTTTCGATGATTGGGACTTTCCAGTCGTGAGTGGGCATCGAAGGGTTACTGAATTGAATCAGTCGGAGAACCATCTCTGGTGACGTGTGTAAGGCCGGGACCAGAGTACGAGCTCTTGGCCTGCAAGGGATTTCCTCCCTTGGCACAACCTCCAGCTTAGCACCTGGCCAGATCTCACCCAAATCACCCACAGCAAGCTTATAGAGATGTAACGATCTCTGATCATCGCAAACGATGAGTTTGACCCTATTTTGGTGCCATCCTCCGTCGCTTACCTTTGGAAGGGGGCCTGGGTTCGCCTCGAGAACAGGGATGAACCTGAACCCGAGGTGAGCCCTGACGTCCGCCCAATGATCAGGCGAGATGTTTCCATCTAAATTGCCTCTGTCGATGACCGCAACAGTAACCTTTTCTTTGACCACGTCACTAAAGGTATTCCCAATTCGAAGTGTCGGTGGTACGCCATCCAACACCCTTGCTTTTTTGGGTTGAGGATTTTCTTCCTCAAAGGACCTTTCTCGCTTAGACGTAGTGTCTTCGCTGATCCTCTCCATCACTTTCCTCGCCCACTTGAGCTTGCCGAGTTCAGAGCGACTTCTCTCCCCCGGGGCTTTTTCAGCATCGAGTTCGATGATCTTCATCGCTCGGCGACGCTCATTAGCGGGTCTGGATCTCGTTTTGCCCCCTTCCTTGGCCGAGCTGGAGTTCTTGTTCAGAACTGCAGCTCCACCAAGGGAAGGAGCAGCTGGATTCGAGGATGACTTATCGTGGCCAGCGGTTTTAGTATCACTAACCCCTCCCGCCACGATATTCTTCCCCGTCTCACTGGTATTACGGGCATTGGAGGTAGAGACAGAATTGCTAATAGCATCCCTGCCTCCCCCCCCTTGGACATTGTTGTTTCCTGGTTTGGGTGCCCCGTCACCTTGGTCTGTGATACAGACCGGTGGCAGCAGTGACACCGTCCCCTTTCCACACATTTTCATACTTCCTTCCGGGAGAGACGTTCCGTCACCTTGGTTGGCGGTTTGGTCGTTCTTAACTACCTCGCCGCTAGCCGGTGGCAGCAGAGTTGGCAACTCCGGAAGTTTGTTTCTTTCCAGGAGAGACATTCCGCCACCTAGGTTTACGGTTTGGTTGTTTTTCACTTCCTCATCGCGAACCGGTGGCAGCAGAGGCGCCGTTCCCGGAAGATTGTTCGTACTACTAGCATTAGGATTTGACTCAGTCCTGCAAGTAGTAGACGTTGGCATGACTGCCGCATCACTCGCTTTTTTAGAGCAAGTGGCCGGCAAGTCCTGCTTCCCGCCATGTTTTTTTGGTTTTGTTTGTTTGTTTGTTTGTTTTGTTTTTTTGTTTAAAGAATTCATAGAAGGTCCCACGAGTAGAAACGGAAAGAAAAGGTCAGCCCCGGCAGAGCCGTGTACCGGGGTAAGGCTAGTCTATTTCGGACCTTGCCAGGCATCCGAAAGAGCTCGTAAGTGACTGGTTTACCCCCCAGTCTTGCATTCTTCGGCACGGTTTCAAAAAGCTCACACCACCACTGAAATTAGGGACCCCGAATCTATGGTGAAGTTGAATTTCTGAGGATTGTACTATTAAGAAGTAAGAACCACTCAGCGATCCAACCTAACCTTAGCTGCCACCGCTTTGACATCGTACAAAGCATAAACTGTGGTGGTCATTGTCCGCCCGGCACCCACTTGGAGGGTTCGATCGAGGATTTTTGCCAGGCAATAGGGAGGCCAAATTTTGTATTAATTTGAAAGAACTAACGTTTAAAAAAATTTTCCAAACTAAAATATTAGCATCAGAAAAAAAGGTTTGTAGAACAAATTTCTTCAATAGGTCTTTTTTTTTTGAAGATAAAGTCATGAGAGGCAACGTATTTGGGTTTCATCCTAAACAGAGTTAAAAAAGTAAAGAGCATTTCGCTATCAGTTAAAATCCATCATATTCTTGCACTTTTTAAATAAATACAAAATCTAAATTGCATTTATTCATTTGACATTATGTCATGGCAAAACAGTAACTATTTTTTCATTGAAAAGTCCAGAAATCATTCAAAATATCAAAGTTTAATTTTGTATTACAATAGTATCAATTTTCTAAGTTTAAACTTAAACGGTCACTGTGGCGTATGCGTAACTTTTTTTTTTTTTTTCTTAATCCATTTTTGACCATTAATATTGCAGATAATGCAGTGAATTTTTTCGAAAAACGTTGGTTGATAGATACTAACCTAATGCATAGTTCTAAAAAAATCTTAAATTCTGTTGACCCTAAAACTTTAATACTTATTTCAAAGCAAAGGCGCCATTGTTTTTTCCATATCAAGGCAATCGTTCCGGATTGCATTCTTTCTTTAAGAACTTAAAAAACATCAATATTTTTGTTTGATCTCCTTAAAAGAACTTTTTTAAAAGTAACATCAGTTTTTATAATTTTTGTTGTCTTTAAAAAAAAGTTTCTTTTTTAACCCTAAAGAAAAAAAAAATTAAAAAATGAAGTGTTTTGTCCAACTTTTTGTTGCAAATTTCCCCATGTGAATCCTTTTAACATGGATACCAGCGAAATTTATAAACGCGACGGCGAAAGAGATGTGAAAACTGAAAACATTTTAATGCATATACAAACGTGTACCTTAACTCCTCTCCCTCTCTCTCGATGGTACACAACAAAAAAAAAACCATTGAATACCTGTTTTGGTGCCTCCAAAACCTATCCCTTCTAAGGTGTCTCCGCCATGTGCTTATGTTCTTATTTTTATCCATAGCCGACACGGAAAATTAAAAATTTTATCCGCATAATTTTTGAATTATTTTTACTCGCCGGCACCCCCTCTCGGTCCCAAGTGCTGGGTCCCAAGCAAAAATCTGCTTTGGGCATACGACCCGATTAGATGCTTATGCATTTTTCAATTATTTATCTCCACAATGGGCGGCTTGGAAAAATTGCTGCAAAGTCATGTCGCTATGTACTGTTTGGCTGGAAGTATCTCTCTAAGTGTGCTGTGCTTCATTCTGGGCGCGGAGTGACAAGACAAGCGGCCGAGAAGAGGTGAGCTCACAGTCGGGTATTTGAAACAACGACCAACGATGAAGAGGACGACGACGACGACGATGACGACGGCAAGTTGGCTTAAAACGATTTATCGATTTGAGGCGGAACTGTGGGCTCTACAAAAATACTATGCGCGCTCTTATCACATTTTTTCCCATCTATTTGCTGCATGCAGCATATGAAATTTGACTATTCCACAACAACTTCCACAAATCATGTTAAAAATAATGCACAAGTTCCATCGCAAGTAAACATATATTTTTATTATTCTTCACATATAAAAAAGCTTAGGCACCTCTATAAGATCATTCATATAATAAAAAGTATCTCTATACTATTAATAAGCAAAGGAAATCAAAACTTTATTTATCACGGGGTATAAATTAATTAGGTTTAACATGAGCAAACGTCCAAACAACAACTTATTTCCACCCACCAACAGTGTCAGCGAAATGTTATGGTAATTTATGAGTTATTTTGAATCTTTTTTTTTTTACTCTCAATACATTGACATTTATCCCCCCAAAAAAAATCAGATTTTCAAATAGATTTACAAAGCATTGCCATTATTACCTGGTCAGAGTCAAAAATAATGCTTATCGAACCGAAAAGGGGAAAAAAGACATTTCATTAAATTGAACTCAAAAGGGGCGGACCTGGTGTTTACCATGAATGGGGTTGAAAACAGAAGTGATTTTTTTTTGCTGGATTGTTTATTATTGTATACTTTCTTTTTTTTCTATAACGGCTGTATTATAATACATTATACGTGAAATGAGATAAAAAATGCTTTAAAAAGGAACAAATACAAAAATGATAAATTCATTTTATTTAAAGAGACTTTATTTGGAAACCCATCGATACAGTCCATTATAAACGGCAGCTACATTCCTTGAAGGAATGATACATATACAGTTTTGGAGGCCTTATATTTTTAAATTAACAAGCAATAGTTTTTGAACTCAAATAATTCTGCATACTCACTCCTTTGACTACAGATGGAAGAAGATGGTGGCAATCCAAGCACGTTTTGCTTTGTTTGTCTCTATCAAACATGGTAGTTACGAGCTTTGAGAGATTATATATTTTTAGAATCAAAACTAGTAGGTAATTTTACTCAAGAACGGCTCTAACAATTTTGATAAAAGAAATCTGTGGTATAAGATTTAAATTTTGAAGTAAAAAATTATATTTTTTGAGCCGTTATTAACGTAGAATAGAATAACTTAGAATCGTTTGATTTCTTACTTTTACCTTACTGACTTACATTTCCAAAAATTTCATCCAAATCCATCGAGTGAGACATCAAAAGAAAGGTCTTTTGAAGCTGAAAACCAAAAGTTTCTTGAAGTTCTGGTTGCTGAATTACTTGCAATCGAAATAATAATAATAATCAAGTGAAACATCAAAAGAAAGTTTTTTTTAAGCTCTATTCATATTTACATTTGTATTGACTTTTTTGGATTTTCAAAGGGGTACAACTCTATTCATAACGGCAAACCAAAAGTTTCCTGGAGCTCTGGTTTTTGTGTTATTTCCATAACGAATTTTTTTTTAACATTATTTAACATTATGAATATCTTTTGACCAAAGTCTCAAGTCTCGAAAGTGGTTTTGAATTAAAGATATGGAGCTCATAATCAACAGGCCAATATGCATTCACGTAGGAAAATTACAAATCAATTTTTTTTTTTATTTTCGAAAAAAAATACAAGAGGTTTTCTTTCTTTTTCTTACATTTTAAAGCGCATATCTTTTGACCAATGTCTGAAATGATTTGCTTCAAACTGAGCAGTTAGGATTTTAGGTGATTACTTAAAGAGAAAACTAAAATTTTTTTTTTTAATTCTGAGTTTGAGGACCAGTTTTTCAAAAAACTTCTGGCATTTTAGAAATGTATATCGAAATATTTTAGGTGTTGCCATTGTATTCAAATATGGCAATACAGGATACGGACACAATCCCAAATTTCTGAATCAAGAAATCCCAAAAAACCCTAAAATCCAAAAAACCCAGAATCCAGATTTAACAACCCGAAGACTCAGAATCCCAAAAATCCGAAATTTCGATCACACACAATCCTAAAAACCCAAAATCCAGAAATAGCAACATCCAGAAAATAAAGCAAAAAGTAAAAAACTCTAAAATGTGTAGAAGTATACAACAATTTCTTAGATTTTTGTTTTTGAAACCAATTAGAAAAATGTTACCTTCATTATGTACGTAGGCTCGGGTAATGTATTATTATTCATTATTTTTAATTTTAAATAGTTTTTCGGGATCCCATTTGGGATTTCGGATTTTCAAGATTCTGGGTTTTCGGGGTTTTGGGTTTTTTTGGATTTTGGAAATTCGGGATTATGTGCTGTTCTGGATTTTCAGGATTCTTGGTTTTCGGGATTTTGGATTTTCCCGATTTTGGGTTTTCTGGATTTTGAATTTCAGGGTTTTATCCCCAACCCATCATTTAATTTATAAAATTTTAAAACAAATTAGGGGAAAGGGCCTTTTTCACAAAAATCCAAGTTTAAATTTTAGGAAATAATCAATTGTATAAAGGCAAATGTGCCTATTTTTAACTACCGACGTTTGAAGAAAAAGGATAATCAAAATCAGAGCCATTTTTTTAGCTCTACTACCAAACCCTTAAAAGAAAACCAAACAAAGAAACTTTGAAAGGAATATTTTCCCAATATAAAAATACCATATTAATTAAAAAACATTATTTTATCCATCACTAATATCTAATTTCATTGACAAGAACTCGTTGTTTTGAATAATTTGTTTCTTATTAATTTTGTTGTACTTAATTGATACGAAACGATACTTTGTTTGAATTTAATTAAGTCCAAACGCAATGACAATCAGGCCAAATTGATTGTTGTCTTGTTTTTTTTTTTTTTTTTTTTGTTTTTGGTTAGTCAAATATACGCTATATGATGGTGCATCAAATTAGGAAACATAGCCAAGTCCATTATCTTCATTAAATGTGAACATTCTTAGGGAGGCATACCAAAAGAGAATTTCCTTCCACACCTTGTTAATACGAAAATAATGACTGCATTATGGGTTGAGGTTGAAGTTTAGGTTGAGCCACAAAACAGCAATCATTTTTATGGACAGAAAGACAGCCACTTAGCCGAATACCTATAGGAGTATCTATACAATAAGCGTATACTAAACATGAACCCATGACTACAATGACAAATTAACAATGCGTGGATTTCTTGTTTAGCGCTCGTGTGACAATGGCACTCGTTTTAATGCGTCTCAGTGGCATTTACTTACATTAAAACAACCCCAAGGCCCTCAACGTGTAAATTGATTGCCAACTACCGCGCGCGGGCCCCGACCGGGGTTGTAGATTTGATAATGTTTTATTTACGTGCTTATTTGATAGAACTAGAGGTAGTTAACCTAGCTGTAGCTATATCCTTTGTATAAGGAAAAGGAAACAAAAAGTCATTCTATGTGGAATTCTAGGACACGTTTTTGGAACACAAAAATGTTGTGTTTTTTTGTTAACCTTTTTCATCATCGATAATGACGAAACACAAAAAAAAAGCAAACAATGTCAGTGCTTATAGTGGTAAAGGGCGACAATTTATTTGTAAATAAAAATGTTTGGCTTAATTTTCTATTTGCCTGACAATGTTGGTACTTTTTTTCTTCTTTTTTGTTGGCAACTTAATAAAAAATTGATCATTTAGTTTCATTTCTTGATAGAAGTATACAGCTAGGTTATCGATTGATTCTTCATTATGTCAAGGCTCAAAAAGAATCAGAGGTTATGTTTTTTTAACTATTTCTTTTGTTAAAAAATAACTAGTAAGAAAATGATGAAAAGCGCTTTTATTGAGTCTTGGAAAAAGTTGATACTTGCCCTTACCCCGAAGAAGCGAAATATAGAGGATCAGTTTGGTACTTTATGGGACCAGAAGAGAACACAAAAGGATATATTTACCTATATTTATATCATACCACCAATGAAATAGACAAAATCACCACTGAAAGGGAAACTCTTCCTTCTGGAATACTGCTGAAGAAATACCCCAGATTTGCAACTGAAGAGATCTTGGTTGGACTATTCTCAAGTCAAAATAGAAACCTATAGGTTTCGGTACAGAGTAAAAATGGAATTCTGCCGCGCCACCGCTGCACCACGTCCGCACCACTTTTTGACCGCAGCACCACCTCTGCACCACGTCCGCACCATTTTAAAAATGTCCAAACCGCCGTCGCACCACCACCGCTGCACCACGTTCGCACCATTTCATTTTGAAACAAAAATGAAAAAATGAAAAACATGACTTTATGGTCCGGTGTTTAAGGCGTTGGACTTCTAATTGAAAGTTGTCTGGATACTCGGGTTCGAACCTCCTTCTCGTCAGTATTTTTTTTTTTATTTTTCAATAATCCAAAATTATGTATCATGGTACAGCGAATTTTTCATAGAACATTAGATGGTGCGGACGTGGTGCAGTCGTGGTGCGGTGCGCCGTGGCGGTGGTGCGCCGAAATTTTCTGCCAAACGGCGGTGGTGCAGCTGTAGTGCGGCGGTCACACTCGTGACGGAAATGTATGTAAGAGGATTTATGGGGCTATTATTATAAATTAATGTACAAAAACTAGAACTACCAGATTTGACGCATGGTCTTCCTCTATAAAATCAACAAGGTTACTGTAAAATGAAAGTATTATTTGTAATATACATTGTAGATATCCAAAATACAAATATGACAGTATTTTCGAGACCCACATTCTCACCAAATAACCGATAAAAGGAAATGTTATATCTATAAAAACCAACGCACTTTTAATAGAAATTCAAACCAATTTTATATCCTGAAAATTTCAAACCACTTTCCTGTTCCATCCAAGTCTTATCTTGAATAATCACTCATAAAATTCCTTAGTTATTATTGACAAATAATGTGTCCCACTAGGCGTTTCGTTTTGATTACAAATTCCCCATTAAGACATAACACCTTTTGGAACACAGGGAGCGTTTTCCTTCAAGAAAACCAAACATTCCTTTCTCATTTATTCCCTGGAGAATCAATCAACCCTTGCAAACAATACAACAACTCCACAGCTACACCACCACACTTCAGGTCATTGATTTCACGGCACATAAGCTAGAAATTTTCCCGCTATTTGTTTGCTTCCTTTTATACATATATTCATCTATCTTGGTGACGGGCTACGGATGATTGAGACTGAGAACCATGGAAATTTTGTGTCCAATCTCGATGAAAGTATAGAAAGAACCAAGGTGGGCGTTTGGGTATTTCATTTTTAGGCGCACCATCTCGTTGACCGTAGCCGATACCCGATCTTTTAACCATCGTCACATATGTCAGAGTGGGTTTCTTTTTCTTCCTACGTAACATCATAATATATATATTCTTAGGTTCCAATTCTCTGAACTACCACTACCGCATACAATGACACATTATTTGTCCGAACGATAGAAAGAGCTGGTTATCGATTTTTTTTCTTTTCATCTGACATTTTCGTATAGATTTGGGATCGAATCGGCTACTCTTAGAAGATATAACTTCTGCGGAACGATATGCGGCACGAGATCGGAACATAGATGTTATATTTACTTGGGCTATGCAGTCACAGAGAAATGCATAGCCATATGTCGGTGTAATTTTCAATTGCCGATGGCATCCAAAGCATGAGGAAACGCCTCCTGGTCACGCCGCCTAGTTAAGTCATCATAATCAACCACATGATCATGGCTATGGTTCTATTTGTTTTCTGGTCAGTCGAGTTTTCCGGAAATTTTTTGGTTGTTTGGTTATGGAAAATCTGCTTAATTTTTTTTTTCTATAATTTATTGATAGCGAGTTAAAAAAAAATATATGTAGCTATACATTTTTAAATGACTTAGGTATCTAGCCAGTTTTGAAGAAAATGCTTAAAAAAATATAAGTTACAAACAAATCCCAATTTTGAACTGTTGAGTAAAACTATTTTCTCATCAATTCAATTCAACTTACAAAGATAAATTAGGGCCATTTTTTTCACTCGGAGTTGAACATAACTTGAGGATTTTTATCGTCAACTCCCGAATTCGGTTTTATTCACTCCAAGTTGACGTTTTCAACTTTTGATTTTAAACTCGAGAGTTGATCAACTTCCAGTTCTCAACTTCCCTAAAATGTAGAAAATTGCCGACCAAACTTGAGAGTTTGCTTCAGATTTTTTTTTTTAATTTTTCTGTCAAAATTTTGTTGGCAGTTATTGTATTATGTCGTTTTCGATTGGAATCACTCAAGGATTCACTCATTCTGAAATCCAATAAAACAGTTTGAATCGTTTCTTCTCAATTCTGAAATTTTATATATGTATTGGTGAATAATCAAATAAATTTTTTTTGCTTTTCTACTAGGAAATTTGGTTTGACGTTTAATTATTTAAATATTAGTGATTTTGAGTGAATTCTGTTTTGAAATCAAGAAGAGAATTTTTATTCTGAGAAGCGTTCTGCCTGTCAAACTCGGGCGAATAAAACACTTTCAGAAGGCTTCTGAATGATTCCGGACGCTTCCGGAGAGCCAATCGAAAACGCCATTAATGAATTAATATTAAAAGCAAACAAAAATCGAAAAATTAAACACAAAATAATACAAATATGCTTTCGGTATGACAGATTCAAATTTTAATTTAAATAAATGACAGTTTTTGTTCCATATTTCATAAATATCCCAGGGATATTTTTCAAACTTGAAGTTGGCCAACTTTAGATCTTCAACTGGAGAGTTGAGAAAATAATTAGTGAATAAAAAGAAATTACAACTTGCGTTTTAACTCTCGAGCTATAGTCAACTCTCAAGTTGACAAACTCGAGAGTTTGCCCTTAATATGTTACTAGACATATTTTGAAAAAAAAGTCAGGCAAAATTTGTATATTAAATTTATTTCTTAAAATTTTGAGTTTGAGGAACTTTTTTTCAAAAACACTTCATTCAATCTACTTTATTTTTATTTAACAGATAGAAAAAAACTAATTTGATCTTCTTCGTTGGCTATAGGTTTGATTTTAAAACTACATATACATATATTTTAATTTTGTAAGTGTTTTCGTTGTGTTCAAATATTTGTTTGGTTATTTGAAGTCAATTTGTGAGAAAATTGCTTGTACCATTTAAAATATCTAAAATTGTCCAGAATCTCATAATATTTGTTTTCTTAGGTAAATAGTTTAAATAATCTTTTGATATTTATTGATTTATTGATATTATTTATTTTGTTGATATTATTCAATTTAGTAAGCCCAGATTTTTCAATAGTCAGTTAGACTATTAGAGGAATAACTGTCAATATCAATATCAATTTTTTCCTAGGAATAAGACCTAACTGAAGTTAATCTGTCTATTGAAAAATTGGCTCTAAGTCAAGTTTATTTTTAAATAATGTTTTAGAAAAAAAAAATATTGTTTTAGTTTTAAAAAACAATATGGCAATAATGGAAATTTTTTACCCTCAGAGTGAAAGTATTTTAACTACACGTAGAACATAAATATATAATCAAAAGTATTGAAATATAAGAAAAAATTTAATTAAAACTAATTCCTTTGCACCTAAATTATACCTTATCTGGTAAAGAATCTTTTTTTTAGTACAAATTTTAATCAGACTGTATTTTAATATGTACACGAATATGGATGCCATTTTAAAAAAGAAATAATTTTTTTTTGTGCCTGAATTTAAGATTATCGCTTTCGAAAAAGAACCTATATAAAACAATTTTGGTAACCTTTATTCTGTTAAAAAAATAAAAAAATAATTTGAATTTGCACTATTTTTAAGACGCTTTGTATTTTCTTCGAAGTGAAATGATTAAATTAGATTTCACTTCACATACCTAGTTTGTGAAAAAAAATAAAAGAGATAATAATATCTCCATTACTATATTTTTGATGAATTTGAGTAATCACTTTCAGAAATGTTTTGTTTCATTTTAAAGATTACTTCAGTAAAAGAAAATATTTAAAATAATTAAAAAGAAAAGAAAGAAATATCATTATAATAAACTGAAACTTTAAATTTAAGAACACGCCCTTAATTTGTAATACAAAAATAATAAAATTTTAATAAATTTTGTATTAGACTTAAAAATGTATACACTACAGTAGGTGGCCACATGATTATGACCGATAGAAATTTTCACAAATTTTGTACTCTAAAAACTTATTTTATTTTTTGTGTACAGTATATTATTGCGGACGGCTTTCTATCATAACGCTAACAGTGTCACGTCCTTCCTTATTAAGAAAAATTAAAGAATAAACAGGCTTGGTAATTTTCCGGGGATGAATTCCACAAATAACGCTCTTTGGGGATTCTTAGCGAAATGCTGCAGAAAACCTTATAACAACTGGTGGAAAAGCCTTATGATGAGTGACTGAATCATTACAACAACTCATTCAGGTAAAAGCAGAGTTTCCGAAAGAATAAAGGCATTTTTGCAACAAAAAGAAAACACTCGAAATATTGAAAAAATGGCGGTCTCCTCTATCGTCATCAATTTTTTTTTACTTTGCCTCTTAAAAAAAAAATTAGTGGTGGCATAATGTTTTATACAACTGTAATAAAACTGTACTGTACAGAATAAATAAAATAAAATTAGTTTTTAGCGCTCTAGTTAAAGAATTAATGACAAATTTTTGAAAATTTTCATCGGTCATAATGTATCCATTTACAATCAAAGTATTAAATTTAAATACAATTTTGGTGTTGCCTCATATATGTAACTCAAATTTTCGTAGAACCTACACCCAAATTTTTAACCATGTACCGATCAAAACGTTTTGAAATAAAAATTATCAAAATAGGAGCTGTAGTGTCGAGTTCCCAAGTAATTTCCTAACTCCACTACATATATAAATTGACTGACAAACAAAAAGTTCCGAAACGTTTTGGGACAAAAATATTAAATATCGAAGAAAAGGGGCTAAAGAGTACTTCATTTTCAATTACAAGACTTCGTAAGGATCGAAGGAAAAAATTGTTTTTCCAACTTCTTCCCTCCAAAAACATTGTGTATTCTAAAAAATAAAAACAACAAAGGTTTCCACGTCATCCTCATATCGTTTTAAGATTTTTTGTATTGTTATTATTTTTTTCTATACTCTAAACGATCATTGAACTATTTACATTATGTAGTTCATATGTCAGCACTTGACTTTTGACTGACTTCTGTCTGCAACTAATTGACAACCTGATCAAAAGAGCATTTGTATTATGGCTCATCGCTACATATATATGTAAGAAAGTGTAAAAGCACAACGCAACGTGACGAAGCTAGAATTGCGCTTAAAAGCCGTAATTTACTTGGGCACTTCTAAGCGCCGCAGTCCCTTTGGCAACCAAACATTAGCGTACTCTTTGCTGGACTCTTGAGAGTCTTCAGTCTTGACTTGACTGACTGAATGTCTGCTGTTGGCTACTCCGCACACTGCAGCAAGTAGAAGTAGTAAAGTAAAGTGGAAAAGATTGAATGTAACTTTTGTTCGCTTCTTACCTTCAATTAACCTATCAAGGTTGGATATATTGATTGACTTACCTCGTGAATGGTTAAACGCCGCCGCCGTAACACGCCGCGCTATTGCCATATACATAATCCATAGCGTATGTACAGTCATCTTTAAAATAGTTGTTTATTTGTGTCTAAGAGCAATAAAGTGCTCTACGCGGTTTCTAATACTTGCTTCTACTGCTAACAATTACACTTTGATATAGGTTTAAAACTTAAAATCTAGTTTTAAAACTACAATATAATGTCTGCGTTAAATAAAATGCACGACTGGGTCGCACGTACTTGATCTTGTAGTTCAAAGTATCTTTATCTTAAATATCTATTGGAAATTTAAGATTTTGTTAGGTTCGAGAAAAAAAACTCAAAAAAAAAAATATAATTTAAAAAATTTAAGTTTTTAAATTTGTTTTCAAAAACTTTTTTTAACGTTTTGTTTAAGATTTTACAATTAAAAATGATAAGAAATACCTGTCTGTAAATTTTGATTAAAATTGGCTTATGTTTTGATGAAATATATACGAACCTAAAAAATATGTCAATTTTTGCAAAAACGGAAACGCCATATTTCCGTTCTCCACATTTTTTGAGAAAAACTAAAAATGCAGTTTTGTTAGAATCAATAAGACTATTACCTACACCAAATTTTTAATCGAAATCGTTAAACCCCTCGAAAAAGGTATATCTGTACCAAATTTCAAGCAAATCTATCCATCCGTTTAGGCCCTAGTTCGATGCACAGACGCACAGGACTACGGACGGCATGACGAAATCAACTTTTTTATCTTCTCCATCGGAGTTTTTCATATTAAATATTTTCAAAAAATAATTACAGAATTGGCAAATATATACTAGCAGAATTTTCGTTAAAAAAGTCAAATTTTGAAAACCGTAAACTTTAAAGTCAGAAATTTGACCCACTCTCTTGTTTTCCTAATTTAATTAATTTAAAAAGGATACAATTTTCAGGTTATGATATTTATAAAAAAATATTTCTGTATCCTTTATCAATAAATACATTAAAACTTTAAGCACCCAAAAAAACGCAGTTAGGTATAAAATTCTTGGTCAACTTCCTTTAAGAGCTTGTCAAACATAGCCCACTTAATAGATAACAGATTATAGGCAATAAATTATTGATGAAACATCTCGACAACTTCCGAAACGGAAAAATTCACGGCAATAAATAACAAATAACGTATGTATATTCCCTTAAAAAGTGTAAAAGGATGAATGTGAATGAACAACAACATAAGCTTTCCCCGAAAACCACTTATTCTCTGATAAAAAAAAAGCACAACAAAATGGTAAAAAAAAACTCGAATTATTTACCATACATAATAGGCCAAAAAAACATCACTGGATGGCTATTCAGATGAGAGCTGTTGAATTTTTATTAACTACTGTTCACTTCGTTGAAGGACTACAACAACTTCACTCCACTCCAATGGACGAGTATCTACATAAAAATGCTTTAAAAAAAAAAAAAACAGAATAAACAAAAATGATAAAAACAACATCCTTTGTCATGAGAGTATCCTTTTGAATCGATTGTTCTCGGTACGCTGCTGGTTGCTGATATATGAGGGAAGGAGCAATTGCGATATATCGATATATCGCACATAGAGAGTTGTTTGCTGATGATGATGATGATGATGGTAGTATATGAAATTGCTTTCTTTTTCCGTTGTTTGTTGTCATTTGGAGTTATTTGAAACTTTGGAGGATATCCTTGACATATCCTGTCGATTATTCTTCTCTTATTATACAGACATTGGCGTTTTTTGGGACAAATGAAATTTGAGTGTTTTATTACATTTGCGAAGATCGAAACATTGTATCATTGTTTAATTTGGTGCTTCGATTTACGTTTATTGTTAAACTACATAAAAGATCGTTTTTAGAATCAAGTTACCGACTTGATTTTGAAAGATATAAGGTGATAGTGAACAAATCACAGGTTGGAGCACCTGACGGAAATAGGTGTTTACTGCAGGGAGAGTACCTATACCATCATCAAAATTCGCTGTGCTGCTTGGTACAAACATAAGTCGAGTGATTTGATAAAATTGGTTTTCAACTTATAACAGATGGTAATACTTATACGATTTGCTTTAATATTAAATGGAATTTTTTTAATATCGATCGATTTGTCATTTGTCTAACGTTCATATTTAAAAGAAAATGATTTATTATTGTTTTTTTTTTCTTCAAATATGCACTGACAATTTTTTTTAATCTATTTACTATCAATACATTAAGGAATGAAACAAAAAATATAAAGTGCAATTCATAATCTTTTAAAGCTTTTTTGAAAGCAAATATCAACTTTTTCTTATTTGAACTGTTTTATAAAGAGAATACGTGATCATATTTATATATTTAAATATAGAATGTTGCTTAAATCTAGTTTAAACTACAAAAAAACACAGATTTTAATATTTTTTATGCGACCAACAACTGCTACCTGCGAACTGTTTAAAGTTATAACGGAATTATTTTTTTCACCTCAAAAATAAAAAAAAAATAATTTTTTTCTTATTCCGTGTAAAAATTGTTGGTTTTGCACTGTCGTTCGTCTGCCCAACGTTAGCCCACGCTTAGTTTTAAAATTATAGAGGAATTAGTTTTTATTCATCACACAAAAAAAAAATGTACACATACACCACAGTGACCCTTTTTTGTTAATTTTTTTAAGAGCAATTAACTTCGCTGATGTTTGCATTGCGCCTCAAATGTTATTTATTTGACTTAAAAATTTACTTGATTGAATGTTGTCCATATAACATTCCTTTTAAGAAGCTTAAGTACAAATATTTTTTCAAGTGTAAAAATCATTGAATTTTTTGGTTTGCCATATAAGAACCAGAAAGTAAAATAAATCCAAACATTTTTCAAAAGTAAATATATATATAAAATGGTGTGAAGTGATTTCTTTTTCAGTAGGTACACGAAAAAAACTTTTTCAAATTACCAACCTCTTAAAAATCAAAATTTGTTTTTTTTTTATTCATTGTAAAAATTGTCATTTTTTCACTTTTTCTCAATTAACCATGCTTATTCCAACAAATTACATCACTTTTAGTTCAAAAGTTATAACAAAAAAAAACTTTTTTTAAGTAGGTACCAACCTCTTGAAAATCAAAATTTGTGTAAATTATTAAAATCAGATATCTTAAAAAAAGAGTGTGTGAATTTCATTTTATATTTTTATAATTTTTGTTTTATATTATTATTTAAATAATCAAACAGCGTATTTTTTTAACAATCTCAGCTTATGGTATTCTTAGGAAATTTTTTGATGCTATCTCCGTACCTTAACCCAAGACAATCTGACTTCCCTGAATATAGTTGTGCATTAAAAAATCTTTATAATTGGAAATTAAGTTGCCACATGCTACTTGCCACACGCAACTTGCCACATACAACTTGCCACATTTTGCAT
This sequence comes from Episyrphus balteatus, assembly GCF_945859705.1. NCBI lineage: Eukaryota > Metazoa > Arthropoda > Insecta > Diptera > Syrphidae > Episyrphus > Episyrphus balteatus. The sequence goes on along the minus strand of NC_079135.1, from coordinate 133,262,719 downwards.
ACTGAATGCCACATGCCTCGTGTTACTTGCCACATGCACTTGCACCATGATTCAAGCCACATGGTACTTGCCACATGCAACTTGCAACATGAAACATGCAACTTGCCACGTATTGTGTGTTTTTTTTATCGTACGTAAATACTAAAGTACTACCAACTCTTAAGGTGAAACGACAGCCCTGCTGCCCGGAGATGGCAATCACGTCATAATCCCTTTGACATTCTTGTCAAAAAACAAATTTTCATACCCACCGTCCCATAAGAAATATTATTTCAACAATCTTTAAATCTTCCGGAAACTATGGAAAAATTCACTTGGGGCTAGTAAACTTATGAAACGTTTTATGCGCCAGCAAATCATTTGAAATGTTTATACGATTTTTTTTTGGTCTCCCGGTAGAGACTTTCATGAGCATGGTTTTAAATAATAAGTGCAATAAGTACGAGTAAAGTACTAATTAAATGGGTTCGTTTTTTTTCAAGTAACCAACTCATTATTTTTCAATACTTTGGGCTTTCTATAGGATAAGGCTGGTCCTGTCTATCCTGCTAGATACAATCTAAGGTTTCGGATGGACTAAAAAAAAACAATTGAAAAAGTTAATAGCCCAAAAGTACTATTAAAATTACATTTTTATGTTTGATTTTATTAAAACCAAAGAAATTTTTTTTTTGAAATTTTATCAAAATAAACCGTCTCACCATAAAACCTTCATATTTAATATTAACATACTTTCATCCGTGGTTAATTTCTTATACTTTATGTGACATCTAAGCCAAAGCCTTCAAGTCAAAAATTTATTACTAATTATGAGATAACAAAATCTGTACAAATTTAAAAGCAATTTATTAAAACAAAATAAAAAAAAATTAAAAGTTGATTGCCTACACAAACATTTTTCTGTGTTCGCATATGCCTGGTAAACGTTTAATGCACTTATGTAGTGGGTTGTGTGGTTCGATTAAGCAAAAATAAAAATAAAAAAAAAAGAAAATCTGTGATTATTATCTAGCAAGTGTGACAACGTAAAATCTGCACAAAAAACAAGTACCTGCCTGGAATCTTATCGAAAAGCGAAAAATTCGATTCAAGAAATCAACTACGAGCTAGCGAGTAGTCGAGTAACAAGTTTTGCCAATCCTATATAAGCATTGAGCTAAGCTCTCTGCGACTGCAGCAGCCGTAGCAGCAGCAGCAGCTTTTGTTGTATGCCGCACATCTGAAATAGGTTCCGTATAAAAATTAATTGTACGATGATTGGAATTTTTAATTAACTCCTATGGAAGACGCCGATGTATATAAAATAAAATAAAAAAAAAAACGAACGGGGGAAGCAAAAATATATCCAAGCATACATGCGTGATGTGTTGTACCAGTACGCGCACTTAATTGCAGGTCCAGGCTTAATGCTTAAGCAACTTTAGCAATTCTAAGCAATCAAACGACTTTATGTATATGTATGTATGTATAGGCATTGTATAGCACATAAATGTGCATGGTTTCTAAAAAAAAAATTGATTGTTTTTATTGCGGTTAAAGGCAATTTCTTACACTTCATTGATGTCGTATTAAATTGGTATATGAGATAGCTTGCCTGCTTATTTTTTTTGGAGAGATTTAATACACCATCAAGTTAAGCGAGTTAGAGAAAGATTTAAATTTTAATAAATTGTTCAAAAATGTTGTAAGGCTTTAAAGATTTGTTAATAATTTATAGCTGACAGCTTATTTATGGTGATAGCTAATGTGGGTAAAACTAATTGTGCCAATAAATGCTTACACTGTGACAAATTTTGTCGGTGTTTTAGAGGACAATCGGCAAAATTGGTCAAAATATCCACCACGAAGGAGACTTACATATGTTTCTGAATAGTCCGATTCATAAGGAGTAATTTTAATTATGGAGCCAAGAAAAAAAGTTGCAGAAAAATCAAGAAAAACATAAAAAAAAAACACTTTTTTTTTAAATTTTGCCTGGCGCAGTTTTTCCCAAAAATGATAAAATATATGGATTTTCTGGCAATCTTATTAATTCCACTTTGTTGATAATTGTTTTCTTCTATAAAATTAATCAATTTAACACCATGTATAATACATATATCTCGATGAAAATCGTCCTCAAAGTCAAAAAGTATCACGGGCAAGAAAAAATGAATAGCTTTAAAAATTAATATCTGCGCAGCCAAAAATGATATTTAAATTTTTGAAACGCAGTTACAAGGAATAACATTTTTCCTAAAAACAAAAACCTTTACCAAGTTTCTACAGTTAGTATTCCCAGAGATATTATCATTTACGTGAGTAAAGGCATACCAAAGCGTTTTCTTATATGTAGGTACTATTAACTTTGCAGATAGAGCGTTACTGTAGAAAATTTTTTTTTCTTAAAATATATATTCAAAAATCAACTCTTTAATTCTTCTTACCTTATTATGCGACAAGTATATATGAATTACTTGTTTACCCTAGAATCTATGTTTTTTTTAAATTAAAGGCATATTTCAGGGTGCATTTTGTTTATTATAAGATTTGAGTTTAATTGATAAAAATGTTTTATATTGGAATTAAAGGTTACATAGTAATCTATCTAATAATGAAAAAAAAAACTATATCGATAGTTAAACTTCATAACCTCATAAGTCGAAAAAATCGAAAAAAATATTATTAATGGAAAAAATCAAGACAATCAGAGCTATCTTTTGGTATTTTTAGTTTGGCATGTTTGTTCTGAACATTTTTCAGGAATAACAAAATTCAAAAACTCGTATTATAAATCCAATAAAAAAATTAAGTAATACCTCGTAAGTCTCCTACTAAGCTAAATTGTTTTGTGTTTTTAAGAGTAAAAGTGGTCGTTTTTTTCATAAAAAAGTTTAAATTATTAAAATTTATTGTTAAATGTACCTACACCTAAGACAGAAAATATTATAGCCTTTCAATGGTATTTATTGTTTATTAACGATTTCTATTTATCAAATAAATACGAGGTTTTCCTTTGGCTACTTAAAGAAAAATAAAATGCACGACTGGGTCGCACGTACTTGCTCTTGCAGTTCAAAACACTTATGTTAGTTTACTTGTAGATTGACTCTATATAAATCTTAAAGAAATTTTTTGATGTTGGGAAAGAGCCGAAATTTACATAGGGCAAAATTTTCTTAAATGAAACATTTTTTTTTGTTATTTGACTTTTTGAGAAAAACTAAAAATGCAGTTTTATTGCAATTGCTTTGAATATTACGCCTGCAAAGTTTAATCACAATCGTTAGAGCCGTTTTCGAGTTATTTGGTTTGAATTGAAAAATTTGTATGGGAGGTACACTTTTTTGACCTTTTTTGAAAAATTAAAAATGCAGTTTAATTGCAATTGCTTTGAATATAACGCCTGCAAAGTTTAATCAAAATCGTTAGAGCCGTTTTCGAGTTATTTCGTTTGAATTGAAAAATTTGTATGGGAGGTACACTTTCTAAGCGAGATATAAAAAAGCAACTTTCAGAATTCCATAAAAATTAGCTGTACCAAATTTGAAGAAAATCCGTCCACCCCTTTAGGCTGTGGAAATGTGTACAGATGGACACACAGAAACACGGACGGAATTGCGAGACCCACTTGTTTGGAATTCTCCATCAAAGTAATGTTGGTTTTGATTAAAACCTCAATTTTTTTCGACACGAAACCAAAACTTGCCCTATAGAGCAAGTAAAAAATATACTTACGAGGTTCTGCATTAAGAAGTTTTTTCGATTTCTGAAAAACTAGCAAAAACGACTTAAGAGGTAATGAAGTTTAACCTTCGATATGTCCTTACTGAATATTTTGATATTTCGACGTGTCAAAGGCCTCGTGTAAAAAATCAATTCCTGAGAAGTGAACACTTTATATCACTTTATTTAGTAATTCGTAAAGAATTGTAGTTGGAATTTCTGTACGAATTTTATAATTATAAAATAAAACAAATTATTTATTTATCTAAGCAAACGTTTTCGAAAACATTACTTTTCATCTTCAGTTGATAAGAAAGATGAAAAGTAATTTTTTCGTACGAGGATAAGAAGTAATTTGTTCTACTTTATAATCTCTAAGTTTGTTTAAAAATAAAATAATATTTTTGATACAGATTTATAGACGGTAAAAATACATTTCATTTGATACCAATATCATTTCTCTACGTTTTGTATTACGCATTCTAAGATAAATTATTTGAACAAATAGCTGAAATCTGGATTATGAGATGTTGCCCATCTTAAACCTCAAATATCTCGACTCTCCCATGAACGATTTTAAAAATATTTCACACACAAAATAAGCTCAACGCTACCTTTCATTTCATACCAAAATCATTGCTGAAAGACACACTTAAAATTTGTGGAATAAATATTTGGACTAAACTCCATTCATTTGTGTTCATTCTCTCTCATATATTATTCATAAGGATATTCAAGGGGTTTTACGTAATGATTTAGTCCCATTTAATGCATACTCTATTAAATGTTAAAAGAGATAGTTGTAATATTAGAATGAGATTTCAGAAATTTCTCATTTTAGACTCAGAATGATAAAAAAATTCAAAAAAATACTTAAAGTTAATTTAAATTACACTAAATTTATAAAAAAAAGTTTTCAAAACATAAATAATATTTAATTTAGGTATAACCATAATAAATTGATGCAGCTTTTTCCTAAACTTATTTTAAATTTGAACCGCAATAACACTATGCAGAAGTAAATTTAATAAAACATTTAACCTCTCGATCTATCGTTCTTGAGATCAAAATTAAAAAAATTATAAACCTAATCAGAATTTTCATTAGAATACAAAAAAAAAGATCAATCAGATTGTAGATCTAATGCTTAAATTTAAAAAAGTTCTCACACATTTGCTATATGGTACTTTTACCAACATCGAAGATGCTCGTCTAGACCACTTTCGAGACGTTAATTTGTTTTTTTTTTTTTTTCACGCTCTTTTCTGAATCGAAAAAAGCCAAAATTTACTAAGCAAGTATATCAAAACTGAAGAAGGCAAAGAGAAAACGTTTCTTTACCCACAGGAACTTTTTGTTTCTTTTATTTTCGACCGAAGCGGTGGACCGCGAGATGCGAATATACAGATACATAATATTGGTTGATATCTATGTAGATACATCATCATTTTTCGTGCAAAAGGAATGGAAAGATCTTGTGTTGAACGCGTCGACACGTTTGCTTTATACAATAGAAACTCTTGGGATAAAAGTGTTTCTTTTGTTTTTGTTTGCACTAATTATATGTTGCAAATCTAGAAGACGTACGATTGTACAACGAATCCATCCGAAATATTATATCTTTCATTTGGCCAATTCCAATAGAGGGACAGAAATCAGACCAACCAAACTGCATTTTAACAATTTCACTGTAATCTGGGAAATTTTGTATCTGGCGCGACGAGCGGCTACACTCAATTTCGTTCCAGTAACAAGAGACAGTTGATTAATTTACTTATTTGGTGGTGCATTGCCTAATTGATTTTGGCCCAATGCAACAATGAATCGATTTTAATTGCTCCCAACTAGAAGACGATGGCGCCATCATCGGCATCATTAAAAAAACCAACTCCCACGAACTCTCATCATTTGGGGTACCTTTTCACTGGGACTCTCGGACAGCGTGTGTACTATAACTCGATTTGGACGTTGCAGTAAGCGCACCCTATATGGAAGCTGCTATTGTTTTGTCTACGGATTGAATTCGGTTTGCCTTTGATGTGAGCTTCTTCCACCATCTCTATGGCATCTCCGGTTGCCTGGCCTTTCCGAAATCAGAAATAAAAAAAAAATAAAAAAAAAAACAAAAAAAAATGATGAGCGACCCATCAAAGAGCAGACAGTGTAATTATGATGATCTACTCCGTTCGGCCTCCTCAATGAGTTCTCACACAGGGTCATTTGTTGCGTTTCCTTTTTTGAAAACCTGGCTCTCTCTCTTCATATATATATACGGTGTCTCAGTCTCAGTATTGTATATGGCTATGGCTCTGGGTGTTGTTGATTCGTAAACATAAAGGCTATAAGCTGATGCATCAGCAATTCAGCATCCTTGTGCCGCTCATCGCTGCAGTCAACCTTTGAGGTTAGGAAAGAATCGTCAAACATCAAACAGGTGTCAAAAGGCTTTTCATTCACCAGATAATGAGTGCACAAAGGTAACATCAAGGAAAACACATGTAAGAGGACTGCCCGCTCGAATCTAGAGCATCATGTACGTACCTGCCTTCTATATCTACCTACATAAGGTATACCTGCCCTGCCCAATGCCCACTCCTATTGTTTGCTATCGAATCAATTCAGGACCATCATAGTAATAGTCTCATGTGGATTCATTATTCATTGTATATACGCACATATAATCGGAAAAATTACTCCCAGACAAGAGCAATTAGTTTGACTCAAATGAGTCGGTAACGATGAGTCCCCGAAATGAAAAATGAACTTGCTAATAGATATTCACTTTAACTTGCCCAAAGGAATTTTTATGTACCTACCTACCTTTACCTATGTACTCGCTCTCAGTCACTAAAACCGTGATGGCTTTAGTTCCATCAAAACCAATGAAGATTATTGTTCCTTATTTGCTTAAGGGCATCAGCTTTTCATATTATTTCGTTAAACCGCGAATCGACAGCGACTCATCAAAATGCCACGCTTTTATTTTTTTGGTGGTGGTAGGAAAAGCCGAGGTTGGTGCGGTGTGTGGGATCTGCGAGTCAAAACAGTATCAATAATCATTAGTCACCCATTTCAAGCGCATTCCTTTTGTGAAAGCAATTCTATATAATACACTGATAGAAATTCACAAGTTATGAAAGTAATTTGTTAACAACTTGAAATAATAATGGCTAATGGTTTTTAATGTATAACCCTGTGCGTATAGACTGATTTTTTAATGTTCAACACACGAAGGTTAGGAAAGTAGCCATGGTTACGGTTTAAGAACAAATTTCTTTATTTGATAGTAAGGTCAGATGGGTTTAAAAAGGAGAACATTTCTAAAAGCGAAATTGAATACGGCGGAGTTGTTTAAGTAGCGGAATGTTACAAGATTGTTAATATAAACACACTAACCAAAGGAAGAATGGAATACCACCGCACAACCGCTGCACCACGTCCGCAACATTTCATTTTGAGAAAATGAGAAAATATGAAAAAATTCGTTGCACTACCGCCGCATCACGACTGCAACACGTCCGCACCATTTCATTTTGTATGAAAAAAAACGGTGCACCACCACCGCACCACGACTGCACCATTTTATTTTGAATGAAAAATTTGGTGCACCACAGCCGCACCACGTCTGCACCATGATCAAAAATTCTATTCTCGTACTTATACAATTGTTTAAGTTATTTTGTACAAACATGGACTTGGTGGTCGAGTGGTTAAGGCGTTGGACTTCTAATTGAAAGTGGTCTGGATACTCGGGTTCGAATCTTCTTCTCGTAGGTAGTTTTTTTTTTTATTTTTCAATAATCCAAAATTATGTAGGTATTATGGTGCAGCGCATTTTTCATGCAAAATGAAATGGTGCTGACGTGGTGCAGTCGTGGTGCGGTGGCGGTGCACCACGGTGGTGCACCGAAATTTTCCGCCAAACGGCGGTGGTGCAGCTGTGGTGCGACGGTCAAGATTTTTTTCTTTTTTTCTTTAAAAATTCAATTACTCTTGAAGAGATGACTCTTAAATTGGAAAAGCGATTTGCAAACTCCAATATAGTCTAAGAGCAGATATCAAGGACTAAAGATCTATTGTAAAGTTAACAATTTTTGTTGGTTCAATAATCCATGATCATTTAAAAAACTGAACTCTTATTGCACTTTTTCTCGGAAACGGCGAGGATACATGCCGAGTGAATAACAATTTTGTCTTCGCTATAAGTGAATCTCCTTATATTATTAAATGAATCGGATAGGTACCTCTCGCGCAAGAAAATTGCTGCTGCTGCCAGCTCTTGTCCTAAAACAAAATACAAAATCAACTGGATAGTTATGTATTTTTCTGTCAGTGTAAAATATCAGCCCTATTTTAAAATTTCCTTTCGCGGAACTGACATCAAGGACACCAAAAGAAGCAAGAAGTATAACGAGCGTATAAAACCTAATTTGATCTCGTTACGTGGTTGCGATTGTGATGATTGTCCCTTTTGAATCTGGAAATTATGTTTTGAATTCAATCAACGTGTGTGTCATTAGATGTAATTTACGACTCCTACAATTGTTGTCACCATCATTCTCGTTCTCATCATCGACGTCGTTATCGTTATCCTTGTATAGAATAGTCATCGTCGTCGTCGCGTCGTCAGTTTGGCCATCATCAACATCACCATCGTGTATTTATATAACAAATGGGTGACATTATCCCCCCGCAGCGGCAACAAAATCATTCAGTTCAAAATTCAAACACCCCAACTATATAGCACCGCTTAATCTAAGGCATATTTTAAAATTTCGCTTCGTACGCATGCAGGCGATGCGTGCTGTCACAGAGGTCACGTGCCAATTTCCCAATTTTACAAATTTGACAATCGCCTTTCTGTTGGTTCTTTTTGAAATAGTAGCACATCAGCAACAAAGCTTGATCCGAAAATTACTCTGGAAAATTCAAATTCTCTCATAGAATTTATTTTCTACTTTTTTTTTTTTTTTTGATGACACAGTCGAGGTATATTTTGACTCAGTTTTCAATTTATCGTATATTGTTCTTTTTTGTGTGAGGTTTATTTGCGTTTCTTTTCAACTGTGAATTGAATATAGAGGAATATAAGATAAAAAGTTATATAGTTAGTTAGATATATATTCTATTGGAAAACTCATCAATTGGCTTCAAAGGAAAGGCTTGAATAAATTTTCCACTTGTATTGGCTTGGCACACAACCCTTTTTTGTTCCATTAGTTGATATTTGAGCATTCAAATATAAAATAAATTTACATAGAGTATAGCAGTAGGTTTACATAGAGATACACATTTTGTCCTTCAATATTCTTCTTCTGTGAACTGTTTGAGCTTATTTAAATTTTCAGCAAAGCTTTCACATTTTATTGGGCGTGTCTGATTGTTTGCTTTTGTAAGGAGAAACATAAAGCAACTTCCTTAATATACCAACATACATTCAAATGTCAAGGAAAGAAAAACTTAGAAGAAAATGAATTTTAGTTAAATTTTTTTTAAATCTATACATATATAAAACAATAAATTTATACCTTCCAGAGAAAGATTTTCACGGAGCCTTTAAAGGGTAAAACAAAGTCTTACAGAGATTTTGTAAAATTATTCTGAACCTAATGATTAATATATTATTCTTGGAAAAATTAACCCCTTGTAGCCCCAAATGTGACATTTCTGTTACAAACCAACAAAGATCCAACAGAAGTTGTTCGAACTATATTATTTTTTTTTTCTTTTGAAGCTTATTACATAATTTTTAAATATTGCTTTATCAAAATATTACACCATATTTCTAACAAATGGCACCAAAAGTTTTTAATTGGTAGTTAATGTTGAAAGTTGGGCTTTTTTGAAAATAAACAAATTTTTGTAAAATCTACGAAATTTAGAAAAACTAATAAACGGGGTCTTAATTTTTGATTTAACATAAATATTAGATAGCTTTTTGTTTGAATTTTTGCCTATACAAAAATATAATATTTAAACTTATTATTTTTTTACTCCATAAATTTAGAAATAATTAAGTAAATAATGAAGATATTGAATTAAAGGCAAGACGTTTGACATTACAAAAATAAAACAACTTTTTAGTTGATCCATCCTTGTTTAGAATTTATTTAAGTTCTTAAAATCTATCCTTTAATTTTCTTTGATTGGTTCCAGAAATAATCGGCCATGATCAGAATTAGAATTATTAGAAAACATTTTTATTCATTCTTTTTCCATTTAATATTCAAACTTTATAGTACAATCGCAAAAACTTGTTGAAAGGAAATAATAGCTATCATTCTTTAACTTGAAGTTAGTGTTGAATGATACATTTGTGAATTGAATTTACAATAATAGGAATATGGTAATAAACAATAACTCAATAAGTTAAGAAATTCAGTAAGTATTTTAGTGATAATTTAAATTATGTAATAAAATTAAACAAATTCATCAAAATAATTCGTAAATAAGAAGCAAAATGATACATGCACCTAATTGTTTTAAAATTATGAAATATTGTGAAAAGCCAGTCTTTTAATTTTTTTAAAAAAGAGTTAAAGTTTTGAGTTTTTTCTGATAACCAGAGGTAATTTATTAAACGGTTTTGGTGCTGTGCCAGTTCCCAGTATTAAAGTTAGAGAAATGAGTTTTGTGGGCAGTAGGTTCATTTACAAGTTTATTCTAAGCTTTTTTTATTTTTTATTTAGGTAGAATTCGCAATTCTTTGTACAAGCGCCAACTTTCAGTAAAACGAATTTTGTTGCAAATATGTAATTCGAACAAGATGTTTTTGAGCAATCAATAAAGGGTTACCTAAAAGTATTTGCATAGGAACCACTCCAGTTAGATAACCCGTATTGTAGTTTAGAGTGCGCAAGACCATAATAAATTGAAGTAAGAACATTTATAGAGTAGACTTAAAAAACTTGGAGCATGAAAAAATAAATTATGATTACAAACACGATGACCAGTTGTTTTCAAATTTATGAACTTAGTTTTTTCACTTATAATAAACCTATGGTTAAAAAATCAAGTTCTTAGTACTTCAAGGTCCTCTTCAGTTAGCAAGACACAATTTAGTTTCGAATTTGACTGGTAGGTAAATTATATATCATCTGCAAATGCCGTCGGAAGGCCATTCAAACACAGCTCAAAAATTTAGTTTATATAGTATACAGGGTGTCCAAAAAGTAATGGATCAAATGAAATATTCTGATAGGCCTACTTGAGGGCTCTCAGAATTTGGTAATTTGTTCATCCCAAATCGGTTTTCGATTTAATGTAATTCTTGTGAAATTTCGAAAAACTGATACTTTGCAACAGTTCTTTCCTTCCTGCGCCCATTGTTGATTTTTGTTTTTTTTTAAATTCTTTTACAAAAACATTGCCAAATGAATAGGAACAATTAATTAATCAAATTATTTTTTGTTCCATACGCCATTTCGCTGCAAATTAAGTAACAGTTTCAAGTTTTATACAAAATTAATTTTTAACTTTTATTTGAGAGGAACACTGCAAAAATAATTTGTACGGTGTGAGAATGGTTTATTATTTTAAAATGTTGCCCTGTTATTGTAGTTTTCAAAAAAGTATTAAAGTTTCCAAAGTTGCAGTTAGATCGCAAAATATTACAATTTGAACTCAACAAAACAGGGTTTTTCAGAACAAAAAACAACCAAAAATAAACACATTTTCTCGAACTGTTATTTGTTTATTTTTCTTTGAACAAAAGCCTCTATTTTTGTTTGTATTTTTGCTCTGAAAAACCCTGTTTTGTTGAATTCAATTTGTAATATTTTGCGATCTAACTGCAACTTTGGAAACTTTTATACTTTTTTGAAACAATAACAGGGCAACATTTTAAAATAATAAACCATTCTCACACCGTACAAATTATTTTTGCGGTGTTGCTCTCAAATAAAAGTTAGAAATTGACTTTTTATAAAACTTGAAACTGTTACTTAATTTGCAGCGAAACAAAAAATATTTTGATTAATTAATTGTTCTTATTTATTTGGCAATGTTTTTGTAAAAGAATTTTAAAAAAACAAAAATCAACAATGGGCGCAGGAAGGAAAATATTGTTGCAAAGTAGGAGTTTTTCAAAATTTCACAAGAATTGCATTAAATCGAAAACCGTAAGGATTTGGGATGAACAAATTACCAAATTCTGAGAGCTCTCAAGTAGGCCTATCAGCATATTTCGTTTGATCCATTACTTCTGTTACACCCTGTATAAGGAAAAACAAAGGGCCACTTTTTAAAAATCGGGCTTCACTATGTGTACTGTTAACAACAACTTTTTGAACTCTTTCATTCAAGTATGATTTTAACCATTGAAAAATTACTCCTCTAAATCCTGCATTATATAACTTTTTTAATAATAAGAATAACTCATGGGCAACCATATCGAATTCTTTCGTCACATCGATGAAAATAGCCATTGTAGATTTATATTTATTTAAGCTGTAATAAAGTTGACTACATAGCCTAAGAATGGCATCTTCAGTTGATTTACCTGAGCGGAAACCAAAATTGATTTTCGCTAAAAAAATTGTTTTTATTTCGGCAAGAAGTAATTCTTTTTATCATTAACTTTTTAAATATTTTTGAAAAAGTAGAAACAATAGAGATAGGTCGGTAGTTAAGCATATTTTTTCTATCACCCTTTTTAAAAAGGGGAATAACCTCTGCACACTTTAACTGATCTAGAAAACAACCTTGTTCAACACTTGAGTTAAATATGTAACTTAAAACATTAGACATAAAACGCAATTTTTTAAGTAGGTAAGTTACTAAATATTTCATCTGAAGTGTAAGAGTTTTAGTTTTTCAGAGACATAATAATTTTATAGGTTTCAAAAGAAGTGATCAAAGATAAAACGAAGTCCGATTTCTCATTGAGAATATTGTGGTCTACAAAATAAGAAATTGAACACGGTATCGGGTCAAAAGAGTCAAAAAAAAATGTTTTACAAGTCAGTAGAATACAAAACTTCAGTTATTAATAACAAATTTCAAGGAGTAATGAATGTTTTGGTTGTAGAAAAGAGAATTCAAGAAATTGAGTTCAACCATTCCTTAAAATCTTAGGCCAGCCGGAAATACAACACATCAAACGAATTTGCACTCACTTTTTACCAAGTAGCACTTTACAAACTATAGATAACTCGTTGGATCAGCGACATGATCAAAAAAAGAAACCTTTTGGAAAATTTAATTTGAAAATCAAATTTTTAAATTTTTGTGTAACCATTTAATTAAATGTTTAATATTAGCTACGCTTTTGTTGTGTATTTGAATGAATAATATTTCCTATCAATCAAATAAAGTACTTAAAATCTAATTAAATTAGAGCCCTCGACTTTAACCAAGTTAACAAAAAAAATTCAACAACAAAAATAAAACTCTTTACCATAACCTACGTTCAAACAGATAAACTAGAATAATACACCTACATACACAAGGAATAAACCATACATACATAAATCGATATATGTATGTGTGCATATAAAGGTATAACTCACGAAAAGTATGTAACATTTCTTGAAATATAAATCACTGGATTTTAAAATACAAAAAAAAAGTGAACAAGAGAGGGCGAAAGTCCTCGCCATGATTCGGATACGATAAATCAGTTCCCATTACGCCTCGGGCTGTGAATTTTTCATTTTTCGATAATTATAGTTTGTATGCACGTAACTTACACATATTTTTCTCTTTGTTAATTCTTTATTTTTGTTTTGTTCGTTTAGTTTTAATTTAATAAAATAAAAATACAAAGAAAAAAACCTAAAGATATGCGTCCTGGTTGGCTTAGAATAGCTGGAGGATGCGTGCGTCGTCGTCGTCATCGGTGAGATATTCCTTCACTAAATTGCTGGCAGAGCAAAAATGTCCTGCAACATCTTCAAAGTTATCATCGTTCAAATGGATGCATCCAGTGAAGCCTTTAACAAAGCTTCAAAAGATCGTGGTTGAGACGGACGGACGTCGAGCCACGAAGCGAGGCGATGCGGCGATTTAATCACAGCCCTCTATCATGATTCGAGGTTGTCAGGCGACCGCATGTGAAAATTATACTCAAACAGACAGCTAAGTGAAATATGGTCCTCAGCAACTAGCTTCGAGAAATGTGTGCACTAGAGAAGACGGAGATTTTATTTCTTTTATAGTAAATCGCTGTGAGGGATTTTCCTCTTTTTTTTATTCCTCAAAAGGTCTTTTAAGCCAGCCAGCCAGCAACCATACTTGTTGTATTGTCATCGTAGGAAGAGTGATGTTGAAAGTAGGAAGTAAAGCAATTCATGATATTTTGGCCAAGTTTAGAGCTTGGTCGTAAATCAATAGTGTTTGCCGTGAGCCACATCAGAATGGTAGACTGCATTAAAAAAAAAAATAATACCTACTCTGTTTTATGGAGCAGAGATCATGGGCATCTGTCAGTCTTGATTGAGCGAACACTCTGTGGTGATGGCTGGATGCGGGATGGGTGTTTTGCGTGGTTGTGGCAATATTGCTGGTTAAGATCTTTTCCATCAGCTATACAAAAAGGGTGTTTGACTCGATTGAAGATCGAGAGACTAAGAAAATCAGTAGCTAATAGCTTTCTATAACCTGCAATTGAGTTCATAACGTGATATCTGGTTTCTGGTTCAAGCGTATTTCCAGTCGACCTACCCCGAAGGTGAATGCTTATTGTGTATTAAAAATACGGCGAAAGTTTAATAAGCAATATGTAGGTAATGGAGAAACTTTATAATACTTTGCTCCAGCAAGAAACGAGTCTTTGAGCATGAGTCATATAAGTTTTTTTTAAGGAGTTGACTATTTTGAAAAAAAAAAAATGAAACGCCTCGAGGTCAAAGGTGTCTAGCGGCATTATCAAATATTTGAGTAACATCAGTTTGATACTTTTCTCTCATAAACATAAATCTAGAAATGATCTAGAGGTGATAAGAAATAAAGTGAAAGAGTAAAGGAATTAATTAAATTACTCTACTAACATAAGAAATTTGAATGTTCAATGGTTGACCTATTCGTTTTCATACAAAATGTTTGACTTTCTTCATAACATAACTATGACAAAATGAATTAAAATTGTTATGTCTTCCCTGCGGAGAATTTCAGACCGTCGAAATTGAAAAATAAAATAAATTTTAATTTTTTATGCTGTAACAATTCCGATTTAAAGTTTTTTGTTAATGCATATTATTTTAACTCAGAAATTTTGTGTAAGGGACTAAATCAACAATTCTTTCGTGATTTGCATATAAAATTGTTGTATAAAGTAAAAAGTTTAGGTTTTAAGTCGCAGCAACTTGTGAAAACAAAAGAGCTGAGGTGCAAACTTACACATGCGTTGTTTTACTAACCTTTACACTTATGTAGGTACCTAGTGTTAAGCTTTGATTCACACATACATGTAGAGACACAATTTTCAGTTCAATTAATATTCAAAACGTTTAAAAAATTCTATGGAAAATTAAATTTTTTAAAAATTCTTAGGTCCACTCTATCATATTACGAAAAAAACTTAAAGTAGAATTTTTAACTTCTTTAAGTAATTCTAAGCTACTGGTGCTATGGCATGCATAATATTGTTGGTTTTAATTGAAAAAACGTACAAATAAAGAAACCTTTCTCATCTCATACCCTTGGCTACAGCTTTGTTTGACTAAAATCGATAGAAATTATTAAAATCGATAGATCGGGTGGCGGGCGCCACGTGTCCCATAAATTATATTTACGTTAAATAAATGTATTAGATGAAATCCGAAATCCTTGACACTCGAAATGATTAAATACTTTGGGGAAATATGCATGATATAAGCATATTTTTGTATGTTTTTCGCTCTTATTTATTTGTCTACTTTCTCAAAACCTAGAAGGCATAGAAACATAATTATAGTTTTCATTATTTGATAAGGAATCAATTGAGCCAATTTTCTGTATGAGTCAATTTTGTATTGAAATTCATAGTCTGGAAAAAAATATTATTCAATGAGTATTTTTTTAACGTTTTTTTTTCGCCTAATTTTAAACACAATTGGTTAAAATATCTGAGGCGGAAAGCAAAATTGTTGTCAGTCACAAAGTTTTACAGGGGACGATTTTTAAGTTTCAAATTGATTGAAATTGATTGGTAATTCAAGTTATATGTTTTTTATAAAGTTTGTTCTTTTCTTTTGAAGAAAATTTACAAACTAACTTCATTAGTATATACAGTGGAATCTCGCTAACTTGAACACATACAAAACCAGGCCTATTCAAGTTATTGGATTGTTCAAGTTACTGGAACATATAAACAAATTTTGGTTTTTGTATGAATTCAATTTGTTATTATAAATTAATGTAAATGACGCAAAACATGATTACGAACGTAGTAACCTATATTGAAGAAATTCAAACTTCTGTTGAAATACATTTTTTTTTGTTCAAGTAACAGAGCTTCAAATATTTTAATTATTCAACTTATAGAGTCAGCAATAAAAAAGTTCAAGAAAATAGGATGTTCAAGTTATTGGATTGTTCAAGTTATCGTATGTTCAAGTTAGCGAGAGTCTACTGTACATTAGTATATTATATACTCCCATAGAAAAAATTTTTTGTCGAGTTATGTGTAACAACACTACCTTTAATTTAATATATAAAAAGTGAAAATAACCCCCTCTGTTTGGAAGCTAGAGCTAATTTTCTGCGAAAAACAGTGAAAAAACAGAGATTTTTGATACTTTGAGCGAGTGTCGGCACCATTAAGACTTATCCAATCGAGCTGAAATTTTGGCTATCTAAAACTCTGCAAAGGCGGAACATTGTACACCCGACCAAATTTCGAAAATCGATTTCTTGCGGTCACTCTAATATACATATACATACAAACATACATATATAGATTTTGTAAAACTAAGAACTCAAAATTAAATAAAAAGTGGACTTAAAAAAAAATATTATGGAACTTCGAACAATCAAGAATACTCGGGTATCATTTTTAGAAGACTACTTACCTGTTTTTATTATTAAATTTAAATTATTAAATTATATTATGTGCTTTTCAAATTCGGAAAGAGCCTGATTATTTCATTTTCGGTAAAAAGTGGATTTAGAACAATTTTGCTTTCCACCGACGATATATTGATTTAAAAATTAAAACTAAATATATAATTCTGGCTTTTGTCTAAATCAATTTTGTAGAAGTTGGGTAAATGACGAAAATGGAATTTTTAACTTTGACAGCTTATTAATTCTAGGTGGTTTAACCAAGAAACATGTTTAATACATTTTTGAAAAGGTCCAAATCTCTTCTATCCAAAACTGTAAAGAAATCTAAAATGGGTACAACTAGCTCTACAAAACGTGATAGGTCTCCGCTCAAGTATATTTTAAAACCTTGTTTTTGTGCTTGTTTTGTCAGTGCTAGTTGACAATAGCAATATACGATTGTGAATATTCCTGATTTGTTGGATAGGTAAAGTTAAAAGCTATGAGTTTATTATCTATTTTTAATTTCTTTATTTCGATTTTGCTTCAAACTCTTTTTAATCTAAAACACAAAAACATATTGAAGAAATAAAACTTATTCATCCCTATTTTGAGCTTCACTTGAACAAGAATACTTTTTCATTTCACTTTTTTATTTTTGTGAGTTCCGGCCAAAAATTCTATTGCTAACTTCAACCGGGGATTACCATCATAGCAAAGTTGTTTTTAATAGCCCAGCTGGCATAGTTTTTATTTATTCTGGTGTAAAATAAAACAATTTTTTGTATAAGTTTTTGTTTTTAATTTATAAATGTATTAACGTTTTAATAAAATATACACACTAACAAGCTATATAATTCGTATTTTAAATCAATATTGTTAATTATTAAAAATAAAAAAAATCTATTATCTAAATTTTAATTAATATTTACAAGAAAATAAAAAAACTGCATTCCATAATAATAATTATAACAGTATTTGTTTTTTATCTTACATAGAAGACTTATTTGAGCATTCTTTTATGGCAACATTCAAAGGATTTCAAAAAAAAATGAAAAACTTAGTTCTGATAACTGTGTGCGTTCCAAGGATGATGATGGTGATGATGCATGGAAACAGGGTAATTTCCAACTGTCGATGACGGCGCTGACATCATACTATTACTGATGAATTCTGGGTAAGCTGGATAACTATCGGTCTTCATAGGGTAGCTGCTGGCTGATTGGCTCATCGCTTGCAATGGATCGTATTGCATATGCGACAATGAGGTGTATGGTGATGTTGTTGAGCTTTCACCCATGCTAGTCATTGTGGGATAATAGCTGGAAGAATTAGACTGCTGATGACTTTGTATGCTTGACTCTGTGGATTGTTGGTGCTGAGGAGGGAATAAGGAAGAACTCTGATGATAAAAGCTCTGATAAGGATTATAGCCGGAAGGAACTTCGGGTGAAGAGGCAGCTGTAGTTGTTGTTGTTGGTTCAAGTTTTAACGCTGGCTGTGGTAAGACAGTAGTAGCTTGTACAGGAGTTGGCTTAACATCACCCACTGATGGTGCAGTTTCGTCCGTCTTTTTCGAAAGTCCCTTTTCAGCCTCCGAAACAGCTGCGGTCTTCTTGCTCTTTTTGTCCTTGAAATGGGTTTTTTTGTGTTTGCTTAGATGATCACTGCGCGAAAACTTTTTCGAGCAAATCGGACAGCTATATGGTCGATAGTTTGTATGAGTACGTCCATGTCGCTGAAGTTCATCTGATCTTGAGAAACGTTTGCCACACGTTAAACATAAAAACGGACGTTCACCAGTATGCCAGCGTAAATGTGTTTTCAGATGACTCGCCTTTCCATAAAGTCGCTCGCATCCAGGAATATGACAGATGTGTTGTTTACGTCCTCGCTCATCAGGCCCGACAATTGGTGGTAAACCGGACATTTCATTTGTACAATTCGGACACGTGCATCGAACACTCCTTCGTTGTAATTGAGTTTGAAAAGCTATATCATCGAATGCATTTCCAAATCCATAAGAGTTGGAAGTCCATGCCTGATGAGGAAACCAGGGAGCTCCCGCTGACATGCTCATATTTCCATAATAATCTGGTGTCGCATATTGAGCATATGGAAATTGGCTTCTAAAAAGAAACAATAAATACAAAAAATTCAGTTGTTAGTAATGAAAGTTTATTTTGAGCATAGAATATTAAAAAAATGGTGTTTTAATTTGTTATATCCTTACCTTGTATAAGCATTCCATGTGTAACTGCTACCCAAGTCAACATTTTGCGTTGGAGGACTTGAAGAAAACGATGTTGGCGATGGAAAAGCACTCGGCGAAACACTCGCCGAAAGACTTGAATTCGGTGAAACAGATCCGGTAGATGATGTTTGTGGTGGATACTGAGGTTGGAGTAAAGTTTGAACTTTTGCTGCTGAACCTGATCCATTGTTATTGGTGATGGGCTTTTGCATTATTGTTCCTTTAGGTGCCATTAAAGAACTCGTCGATATTGCCGATACTGGATGAATGTACATATTTGCCGAAACGTGTGTCGGTACAACTTGTGGTTTCAACTGAAATGATAGAATTGATGTACAATTTTAGATAGATGCACAATATATAGGTTTAGAGATGGTTATGGATTATGTACGCTAATTATCTAAAGCCTACTTATTGTGACCTAATATAAAAAATAAAGGATATTCCAGGTATACAATAAAACCTCAACACAAAGATTATCGGAGGCATAATATTTGTTGTTAAGGAAGGACGAAATTTCACCAAAAGAACAGGCGTTTAAAATTGATAAGCCGATTAGACCTTTTTTGTTTGCAATCGTTTTTCTTGGAAATGGGTTTCGGAAATAAAAGGTTAGGTCGAGGTTTTCTAGCTAAAGTGTGTAAGTACCTATATTTTTGTATGTCTGAGTACTGTGATTTGTTCCTGACCAATGAAATAAGCTTACGACGGAACTCCGAAGCAGGTAAATACTTTTATATTATGTAGAGTAGATATTTATTGGAATTATGTTCGTTAGTTTTTATTGCGGCGGAATTATTTTCTTCCTTCAAAATTTGAGATGGTAAATTATACCGAAAATTTTCCCGCGGAATTCATTGATATCTATATTTCAACTTCTACGAAATTTAGATAAAAACTATTTCTAGGAATACTTCAGATTTCTACATACTTAATCGGTTGAAAATCCAAAGGCAGAAGCAAGTTTTTGGGCCTTCTAATGAAACGAAAACGAGTGTGCAGTAAAAAAAGCGGTGATTTTTTCTTCAGTGAAACAAAAATTAATTCTATACAACGCAATGATTTTCTACGAATTTTCACAAGATAAAGTAGATATACAAAAGCGTTTCGGTATTCGAAAATTGCATATAATTAAGAGCGAATTCACACAAATTAACTTGCACGCGAACATAACTTTATGATACTTAAACATTTTATAACAGTACCTACCGTTTTGCACTACATAATTTCGGGTTAAAAAGGATTTAGTAATAAACATGAGTAAATATTTTAGGTAAATTAATATTTTTATAGCTTTATTATACTTGTATCTATATATCTCTTGTAAAGGAAGTTAAGTAGGTAAGGGACTAAGGGTCATTAATCTAGCAAATAAACCAACCACGTATTTATTCATTTTTCTTTCTGTTTTGATGGTAAATTATTATCTACCTGTTTTTCTAAATAATTAATAAGATATAAAGTTTTATAAATTAGTAACATGCACAAAAGTTGAAACGAGTAGAAATTAAACTGTTAACAATTTGAAAAATTGCTTAAAAACGTCTTTAAATTTTTCAAACAGTTTCTTCTGATTTGAGATATTTTAATTCATAAGTCAAACTGAGAAGAATATTTTCTCAAGGGTTTTGATACTTTCAGTCTGAAAGCTACTTTCACCAGTTACCCAGTTTTAGAGCTATTCCAATCTGAATAAGTCAAAATTCCAATTTTTCGTTCGAAATGCGATTATAGAATTCAAAAACCTCGACTTAAGTAGTTAATTTGAGATCAGATTTGATTAAATAATATCGAAATCTTTAAAAAAAAAGTATTGTAAAGTTTTGTAAACCTTAAAAAGGACAAAAAAACGGATTTTTTGAAAATTGATACCTAATTCAAAAACCACAATAAATTGACAATCAATTAAACTATTATAAATTTATAAAATAAAAAGGTATGTTTGTTTACACTTACATCATCTTCAGACATATTAATCCGTTCATTAGAATTCGAGAACTTAGTGGCAGCATAAGGATTCACATAGTTACAAGTTGCGTCAATCATTTTTAAAATGTTTTTTTTTTTTCTTTTTTTATTTAAAGTTTCTTATATATTTATTTTTATTTTAAATAAAATTCATATAAATTGTTCACGCTGTCAGTATAAAATGAATTATTATGCAATCACATTAATCAAAATGATAACAACACAGCAGCAATATATATAATAATTTACACAATTATTAAGAAAAAACAAAAAAAAAAAATAAAAAATCCAAATTGCGTATTTTATTCGCACTTTTTATTTGCACACATGCAGTTGGTATGTAATTTAGTATTTTACATGTGATGCAGGACGGTGTATAAACCAAGTTATAGAGTAGTGAACTTGTTTTTTTTTTTTATTTTGTTGTTTTTTATTTTTGTTGTTGTTTTAAACTTGCACAGTGCTAAGCTAAGGTAAAACGTTTAACTTCCGATAATTACAGTTCAAAAAGGAAGAGCACGAAATGCAGCAATATAATTGTTCTCGTTCGCGTCGGATCTTGGAGGAGAATGAATGTAGGTAGTGCACTGAAAGTGGCACTATACTATAGTATCTATAGATGAGCCAAAAAAAAATGTACTTCACGGATATATAGAACCAAAAAACCACACACAAGAAATATGAAACAAGAACAAGTTGAAGATGAAGACGAGATGAGATGGTGCAAAAGACACACGTCGCTTCGGTCGGTCGGCCGTGTCCACTCTCTCTTGTTTTTAGGAAGCAAAAATTTATAATTATTGGTCTGAGTTTGCTGCTGCTGCTGCTATGG
Organism: Episyrphus balteatus; assembly: GCF_945859705.1. Classification (NCBI taxonomy): domain Eukaryota; kingdom Metazoa; phylum Arthropoda; class Insecta; order Diptera; family Syrphidae; genus Episyrphus; species Episyrphus balteatus. The sequence continues at coordinate 133,240,997 of NC_079135.1, read as the reverse complement.
CTCTGACTCTCCCAAACAACCACCGGTAATTATCGTTTTCGACTGAGCCTCTTACATCTGTACACGGTGCACATAAGTTGTGCGGAAGAGAGTGAATTTGAAGAACATTAGGTAAGGTTGCTAGAAAATGTTGGGTAGGGGAACAAGGAGGAGAAAAACCATATTACTTTCTCTTTCCCTCAGTAAGAGTTAAAAAGAGATAGCACCATCCATTCTTCTCATCGTTTCTCTCTGTTTTGGTATTTATACTTTTACTATAGCCCCTGAGCAAAGCAAAATCAGGTATCGGAATTCAGAATGCCTTGATATTTGTCCAAAGCAAACACACAAAAGGTTAAAGAGGAAAAAGAAACAACAAAAAAGATACACGAAAAACAGTACAATAAGGCACAGGCACATCCAGCTTGTGTGCGTTTCTTTTTATCGCACGCAATATTGTGTATCGTTAACCTTCTCGCTCTTTAGTGGTCCATTTTGGATGCTGGCTGATGTTGGATGTTGGTGCTGCTAGCTGAGTGAGAGCAAGATTTATCGAAATTTGAATCTGTGCTTCGTTTGCCAGGAGCGAAGTGGGCAAATAACATTCATTAGGGGCGCACAGGAATATGTGGCATGCGGTCCAATGAAATAACTGTATTTAAGTGGGCGTGACTCAACACCCGGTTGACAAGCAAGCGAGAGAGCAAATACATGGAGAGTCAGAGTAGTTGTTGTATTGTGTTTAAAAAAGGTAAGGTACATGAAGAGAAAGGAGCTTACTTTGTTATAACAGGGAAAAAATCATCATCATCCTTTGAATTGTGAGTCTTTGAGACGTTACGTTTTACGTAGGTACTAGGTATAACCTCGTCATGAGCAAGTTGGTAATTGAATGTGTGTATGCGCGTATCACGCGAGTACAACAAAATTGCATATTGATTTCGTTTTCTTCTTTGTGAATATAGAAAAGTCCCCAATTGTTTTTATGTTTTTATTGCGGGCGTGAGTTTAGGGAGCAGCCTTAATTATACTTTTTTCTTCCATTAAATTATGGACCACGATTTGTTTATTTATTTTAGAAATAAAAAAGAAAAGAAGAAAAAAACATAAATAAAATATTTTATTAACGCTTTTTCGTTACGTAGCGTAGCGTAGGTAGAGATTTGGTATACCTGAATATTTTTATTTGGAGTATAGAAAATCTTTTTCAATTCACATTATTTTTTGTACTTTAAGGGAGTGTACTTAGAGGTCGTCTTCTCCAAGATTTTTTTTTATGAAGGTATTCCTCCTGTAGCGGAAAGGCGGTACCGGGAGGAAAGTTGTGTTTATTACTGGCACGAGTTGTTTTTCGATGTTGAATAGTTCCAGGAGGAATGAGAGTGATATAATGAAATCGAGAGCGCGCGCAATTGGATACGTATCGTAATACAATGAATTGCATACCGACGGGGAGGGTTTTTGGTGGATTATTTTAATCAAATCAATAAAATACTGATACGAGGGCGTTTGGAGGTTTAAGAGATATATTGATGATAGGTGATTGATATTTAATTTTTTTTATAATTTAATCTTTGAATACTACCTTTCTTGATATTTTTAAAGCTGAACATAGCCATAAATATGCGTTGATCATTTTGAAAATTCAGTTTTAAATTTCTTTAGTCCAAATAATATGTTTAATCATAACCCAGAGAAGAATCTTTCGGAACTCACACGGAAGACAATTAAATTTACTTAATAAACATTTTTAAATTCGGCTTGTTTTCCAAGTTATACACAAAAACTTATATTGTATTCTTTGCTAGAAATCGGGCTACACATACAAAATTTAAAACTTCAAGAACTACCAAGATTTTTAATTTTTTTTTATAAGAAAATTATTTTTTCAAAAATTTACTTACAGAAATCGATTTTGTTTAATGTTGCGATCCATTGGACTTAAACATCCAAGGTGATCCAGTAAAGTTATTTTAATGTTTTTTGCTTATTAACTCAGGTACTGTTTTTTTGCTTAGATTGGTCAGGTCATATATTATTCCAGATATAGCTCGAAAACTAAGTATGCTTGGAAAAACTACCAAAAACTTTGCAATGATGGTCGCATACATAGATAGCATTTCAGGTCATTGTGTTTTTTTTTTTGCCTTCTTTTGAACTACCAAAATAATTATAATTTGCGATGCTAAATTTTAGTCGATGATGATTGTTTTTCTTACCCCTAATGTGTAAACTTGGCTTAAACTAGGGTTTCTATTTAAAGAGAACATGTTCTCTTTTTCAACTCTAATATTTTATTCTCTCTCTTTTACTTACCTCCTTAGTTTTTCCACAATGTTATGACTATTTAGTATCCACCTTAAAATGTGTCTCAACTCTGCCCATTCACCGTGTAGATAGGGGTCCATCGTATCTCTTTTTGGTTTCGATTCGATCTACATATTTTACAGTTTCTCTTTCTGCACACTGCACGCATCTCTTTTTATTTTATTTTTCTTTAAACTACAGGGTGCCCCAAAAGTAATGGATCAAACGAAATATGCTAATAGGCCAACTTAAGGGTTCTCAGAATTTGGTAACTTGTTCATCCCAAATCCTAACGGTTTTCATTTAAATGCAGTTTTTTAGAAATTTCGAAAATTTCATACTTCGCAACAGTAGTTTGCTTCCTGCGCCCATAATTGATTTTTATTTTTTAAAATTCTTTCACTAAAACATTGCCTAATAATTATTCAAACTCAATTTCTTGATTTTATTTGAGAGCAAGGCCTCGAAAAATTGTTGTATGGTGTGACACTGGTGTATTATTTTAAAAACTTGCCCTGTTATTGCAGTTTCCAAAAAAGTATAAAAGTTACCAAAGTTGAAGTTTGATCGAAAAATATTACAGTTTGAATTTAACAAAACAAGATTTTTCAGAGCAACATTAAACAAAAATTAACACATTTTCTCGAACTGATGTTTGTTTATTTCTCTTTGAACAACAGCCTCTATTTTTGTTTGTTTTTTTGCTCTGAAAAACCCTGTGAATGAATTGTAAAAAAACAAAAATCAATTATGGGCGCAGGAAGTAAACTACTGTTGCTAAGTATGAAATTTTCGAAATTTCACAAGAACTGCATTTAAATGAAAACCATTAGGACTTGTAATGAACAAGTTACCAAATTCTGAGAGCCCTTAAGACGGCCTATCAGCATATTTCATTTGATCCATTACTTTTGGGACAACCTGTATATTTTTGTTTATTTCAATTTTCAAATCGATTATAAGAAATGGGTTAGCAAAATGTTGACCATTAGAAAAGCCGATTCAGACTACTTCAATATAAGATATTGCGTTGATGCGAGGTTTGGGTTTATGATCTGGAAGAGTTTTTTTTTTCGAATCAATCGACCTTTGTAAAGTCAAGTTAAAATTTGTACTATTCTATATTTTGCCGAAATAATCAAAACGCGCTAGGGTTGGAGTTTCATTTTCACCAACAGAATCCAGAGTTTCCAGGCTTAAAAAAATAATTTTCTTTTATTCTTAGGGAATTTGAATTTATACACACATAGGAAAATTGTTATTGCATCAATATTGTTATGGGATTGCACCGTACAAAAATTATTACTTAGTGTGGTTATCAGTGTTTTAAGGTTGACAGATATAAAATGTAACATAAAGGGAAGTCAATAGGTGTCCTTAGAACCAGAGAAAAATTGTGTTTGAGAGGGAGTCTCAGTCTTCATAAAGGTGGGAGAGGCTAATTTGTAAAAAGTGTCTTAAAATAGAAAAACAATTAAAAAATCTACAGAAATCACTACAGTAACATATTCAAACTTTTTGGAAATCTACAGGTATATTTATTAGATTTTCGTCTACTTAGACACTGCTTATTTTTTTTTTCAAAAAGTGCGAAATATGCTTTATTTCATAAAAATAAATACCACACTATTCAAGTCAAACCAATCTAAACCTAGACACAAGTTTGGCAGCTATTAGACAACAACAACCAAGGTTTTTGAACATATCTTCAAAATTTAAGCAGTTGTTTCAAGTTAAGCAACGTTTATAAATAATAGACCTACAAACTTATTCTATTTTAATTTCAAGGTTTTATTCAATTAGTTTTAAAAATGAACAGTACCACGAAAAATCATTTTATAAATTAAGAATAGCTCTTTCGGAAAAGTTCTCTTCAGTTTTTCTTAAAATGTCTATTTCTCCGACAATTTTTTTGAATTATTCTTTCCATAAAAAAATGATTCAAATCTACTCAGTTATTCCAATAGATGCATTTGTGCAACCAACTAACTAAAAACATTAAATTTAATTGCGGAATAAGAATCAGGGTAGTAAAGGAAATATCTAAGGAAAATATAAAAAACAAACATTTTTGAGGCATGTTTTTTTGTTCAAAAGCTGCAGAGTTGTAAATTGAAGTCTGTAAAATGTAAAAATTTATGGTTTGTTAAAATAAAGTTAAATTTTGGCCTTATTTGACTACCTACGACTCATTTATTTTAAAAAGTTTAAGAAATTCTTAATTGAAAAAGCTTACACATTCTTGGCACTAAAACCAAAAGCATCACTTGAAGTATAAGCACATTTTTTTTAAATAAAGAATTAATTTTGTATATCAATTTTTCATGTTTGTAGTTACTCCAAACGTTTCTGGTAAAAGTTTATTGTATTGTAAATTATAGTACCTATCTATATCTAAGAAACTTGAACAGCAGCTAATATAGAAATACAATTTTCCAAGAGTCTTTGGTTAAAATGATTTATTTAACAGTTACTAGCAACTACGTGAATAGCTCTAAAATTTTTATTAAAAATTGACTGGTTTCAGTAAATCCATTTCAAGGAAACACATTTCATTTATGCTTCCCTTTAATTTCACGCTTTAATTGTCTAAACATTTACTATCGAATACCTACATTCAAAATAAACAAAGCAAACTCCTTTCTCATCATTGCAAATTTCCCAAAGTATGTTTTATACCTAAACCTTCAGGCTTAAGCCTCAAATCTATTGAAAAGTCAAAGTTTTCTAAACTCAACCTACTCTGTAGATATAGACAGCGCATTGTTTTGAAAGGTGGAGGAAAATTCTTGCAAATTTGTAAAAATCCAATCAACAATTCGAACCTTAAGCCCATTATCCTCGCTAAGGGATTAAACCACAGGTCATAATCGCGTGCGGTAGGCCAACACTACTCTGCACAGTCCCTTAACTAGGTATTATCAGTTCTGGCAAAATATGAATATAATATAATTTACGACTGCTTATCCTGGAAAAGTCAAGGGATCGCGACTATGGTTATTCCCTGCTGTGACTTCGCATAGAGAGGCTAGTTTTCTGGTTTTTGGTTGAACAATACTTCTGTAACAATTGAAACAAAAAGCATAACAAACATAGGGGCAATAAACAATAAGCATCGGCAGTTTACATATGTATTTGCATATTTATATATATTTCGCTATTTGTATTGCATTGCTGTCAAGCTAGGGATTAAGTCAAAGACCGTAATTGGATTTACTCGTGTAATCCGCATCTTATCATAAAATATTTTTTTCTGCTAGGTGTTACCTAAGTACATTTGGAAGAAATATGTTCACACAGGTCTATTTATTTTTTTAACTTTATAGATGCTTGGTGTTATGGCTTTTTTTTTTAATTTTAAGGAGAACCTATAAAATATTAAACAGATGCCAATGCATTTTTATTCATTTTCTTTGTTTACAAATTACTTTTTGTCAGAAGTGTCATTAATTGTGTGGAAAAGTTTCGCTCTTTAATAAATAGATAAAGAACTAAATGAACTATTATAACGTGGATGGAATTCTATTTATTTTTTTGAGTTTTGTTTTTACTATTTACTCAATATTTTAGTCATATTCCTTGCATTTTTTTAAAAATTAAAATCGAAATTGACTCTAACTCCAATACCTTCCGATTTTCTTATTAATTTTACTCCTCTTTCTATCTAAGATAACTCTCTGTTTGTGGGACACACGTCGACTTATTTGATACCTATCAAATTAAAGGTTATTTCATAGGGATTTTTAGTTTGTCACTGTTCATTCAATTTACTTTGAAAGTCCAAAGTTTACTGAAAAATAGTCAAAAATAAAGAAAAAGAGCTGATTTTTGTAAAAGTAAATCTCTGTTATTTTTTAGCAAAGAAAAAAATAAAATGATACACGAAATCAAAGTGCCTAAGCTCTTCTTTTTTTATTTGTACAAAGTTTTTGGGTTCCGGTTTCATAAACCAAATGGCAAGTGATCTAGTAAAAAAAATTAATATCCTCAATTTTTGACATTTTTCCCGTTGTTTTTAGGTTAGTCTAAACTAATTTTCTTTAAATTTTTCGACCAACTAATTTTGATTGAAATATAATTTTCTATGAAAAGTGTCTTTGTAAATTTAGGCTTAGTTTTCGATTTAAATAAATCAAGCTGTGGATAGAATTTTGACGAAGTGTTTAAGTGCTTTCTCTCGATTTAATTTTTGTTTCTCCAAATAGGGATTAAACATAATTATGTATTAAACATTTATAAGTGGAAGATTGGTTTTATATTACAAATTCTATATACTACTGAAATCAGTAAAGTAGAAGAACAAGCACTACATTTAATTGGACTTGTTAAATTATTGACTTAATAAAGCTTTTTATGGCCTTAAGTCCAAACAAAAAATTGGCGTTTTTTAAGTGATTATTTTTTTTTTTTTGTAAAAATATGATCAAAGAAATTGATGAAGAAATCACATGCAAAAGCGCACTGCTTTCAAAACTATTTCTAAAAATAAAAAAACAAATATAAGCTCCTTGAATTCAAAATTTTGTATTTCAAAATACACTAGTCCAAAAATTAAAGGATTTTTTTTAGTGATTTCGATAGGTTGTATATCTCAGTAAAAAATTATCGTATCATGACAAAACAAACAGCATGTGAAAGGTACATTCTTCTAGTCTTAGAATTTAAGTGCCAAATATTTTATTTCGAGAGGTAAAATAGCTAAATCATTGGAACTGTTAAAAAATCAAAATTTTCGGATTTTGTTTTTCTCTTAAAAAAGTGGTAATTTTTTCCTGATAAAATGATTATTATTATTGTTTTTAGAAATAAGGCTATTTATTTAGCTTCAAGATTCTTTCTATTTCAAACTTGTGCAATGTTTTTTAGACTGCAAAATCAGTCATCAAACCAAAAACCATACTCTTGGCTTTGACTATCAATACCTCAAAAACGGATCACTTTACAATTCAAGGATACATTTAAAAATTTCATTTAACTTTCTACAAATGAATTAAGTTAACTTTGTCAACAAAAATATTTTCTTACATTTGAGATCAATTTAGAAAAGCTATAAAAATAGGCCTTTTTAGGTTTTTTTTTAGAAAATGTGACGCTTTTTTATAACTATGTGTGATAAGATTAAACTGAGGCTTTATTATTTTTCTGTCTCACCACAGAAAAATAATAAAGCCTCAGTTTAATCTTTGAACTTTTGAAAACACCTCATTTTTGCAGCTGTAAATGACTTACTTCTAATCACTTTTTTTATGAGCAAAATCAAATTCTTTTGAGTTTATTTGAACATTTTATTAGTTTATTTGAACATTTTATTAATGCCATTTACATTTTAGATAAATCAAAGAAAAATCAAAAATTTTCAAAAAAAAATATCTAAAAACGGTATGTTTTTTTTCAAAATTTAACTTTTTTTAAAAACTTTTAATTTTTTGTTGGTACCTATAATTTTTTGGGCTAGTGTAACTGTAAATCCAAAGTTTTGTATCTTATAATCCTGTATTAGTAGAGTCAAATTATGTAGGTGAAAAGAAGGGTTTACTTCGGAATGAATGCTAATAGATCGAATGTTTTTCAAATATCTTTGATTCATAACTAACCTCAAAAATCTAAAAAAATGATATATTAAGATTCTGAACAGTAATGATTAATTTATTTTCATTAAACAAACGTATAATAACAATACAACATGATAACATTAAATAAACAAAGTATTTTATAACAAAGTACAAAATCTCTAACTTCAACACCCCCACTAGTTTTTTATACTTTTAAAAAACCAATAAATCTACAACAGTTGTTGTGTTTTGTTGCAGGAAGTCCTTTAGTCATCACGTCTGCAGGCATCGCTTCAGTTTTCAAATATGTTACTTTTAATTTCTTTTCTTCAACAAGATCTCGAACGAAATGATGCCTTATATCAATGTGTTTTGAACGTGCATGATATATGTTATTTTTAGAGAGGTTTATTGCACTCTTGTTATCACATTGTAATATTAGTTCTTGATTCCAATTTATGAGTTCTCGCAATAAAGATTGAAGCCAAAGTGCTTCTTGAGATGTTGAGGCTAAAGCCATATACTCAGCCTCTGTGGTGGAGAGAGCGACAGTAGGTTGTTTCTTTGCATTCCATGAAATAGGTCCCCCTTGGTATTTAAAGAGGTAACCAGTAGTAGATTTTCTGTCATCTGAATCACTAGCCCAGTCAGCATCCGAAAAACCTTCTAGACATCCTTCATTGTCATGAGAGTATTCCAGTTTATAGTCTAGTGTTCCTTTTATATAACGAAAAAGTCGTTTAACCGCTCCCCAGTGTGATTTTGAAGGATTGCTATTAAATCTTGATAAAGCCCCCACTGCAAAAGATAAATCTGGGCGACTTACTTGTGCTGCATATAAAATGCTGCCGATTGCTTCTTGGTATGGAACGGTTTTCATATAATCAGTTTCTTCTTTACTTGGTTGACATGTTTCTTTGATGAGTTTCTGATTGATATCTAGGGGTGTGGACACCGGATTACAATCCTCCATATTAAAACGCTTGAGGATGTTTTTTAAGTACGTCCGTTGGTCTATCCACAACTTTCCCTCTTCTCGATTGCGTGTTATTTGCATGCCAAGCACAAATTTAGCTTCTCCAAAATCTTTCATCTCGAATGATTTAGCCAAATTTTCTTTGATTATTCTTTTTTCATCTTTGTTGTTGGTAAAAATCAGTATGTCGTCAACGTAAATAGCGACAAAAGTCTTGTCTTTACTTTTCGTCTTGTAATAGATGCATGGATCGGTTTTTGATTGTAGAAGCCCAATTTGTTTCAATGTTTCGTCCAATTTCTTGTTCCAAACCCTGCTTGCTTGTTTGAGACCGTACAGTGATTTCTTGAGTTTACATACTTTATTTTGAACATTATCAAAACCTTCTGGAAGATTCATGTAAACTTCTTCGTTAAGTTCGCTTTGTAGGAAGGCAGTCACAACGTCCATTTGATCGATATCCAAATCATAGCGTACAGCCAAGCTTAAAAGTACCCTTATGGACGTGTACCTTACGACTGGAGAGAAGAATTAAGATTTTCCATCTTACTTGAAAAACATGCACTATTTGAACACATATGAGCTGATGCTCCCGAATCGAAATACCATTCATCTTTTTCAAGAGCTGTGACTGAAAAACAGCTTAACATCGCAGTCTTCTTTTCTTGATGGTTCTTATTCTTTTTTGGACATTTAGTAGCAATATGCCCAAATTCGTTGCAGTTGTAACATTTAGGACCTTTAAAATTCTTGTTCCCAAAGTTTTTCTTATTCTTGCCAACAAAAGCAGTGTCATGGCTCGCATCCATTTTAACATCTTGAAGCAACTTAGTTTTAATGCTATCCCCAGTAATAGAAATCCCAGAGCTTTGGATTCCCATTATCATAGGCTTGTATTCATCGGGGAGACCAGCCATAAGCATAGATCCTACCCATTCTTCATCTAGTTTAAGACCTATAGACCTGAGCTTGTCTGCTGTATTTAACACTTCGTTAACGTACGCATCTACGGAAGAAAAATCTTTCAGTTTCGTAGAACAAAACTTCTGAATAAGCCCAACTCTCCTCACAAGACCAGAATCTTCAAAAATTTTCTGGAGAGATTCCCAAATTTCTTTAGCACTTTTGCAATGCCTTATATGAGGATAAATGGATCGTTCAACAAGCAATATAAGCTCCGATTTTGCATTTAAGAGCTTTGCTGCATCCTTCTCACTTTCATCAGAAACAGCCTTCCAAAGCCCCTTCATTTGGAAATAAGCTTCAACAGAAAACTTCCAGTCTTCAAAATTTTCGGTTCCCCGAAGCTTTTCAATATTGTATTTCATTTCAGACATCTTTTTCTTTAATACAAATTGCCTTATAATTTTGTATTTATTTCGTGATAAGGCCCATAACCTGATATATTAAGATTCTGAACAGTAATGATTAATTTATTTTCATTAAACAAACGTATAAAAACAATACAACATGATAACATTAAATAAACAAAGTATTTTATAACAAAGTACAAAATCTCTAACTTCAACAAAAAAAAACCAATGTTATACATTTAAAGAGTTTTTTAAGTGCAAGTATCATCGATCATTTTCCCTAAATTTCAAGATCTTATCTTGAATAAATAAATGAGAATTTTTGTATTGCTCAACTTGAAGATTATAATTATTAATTTTTTGCCTTCTACTGACTGACAAATATTACTTAAATTGAAAAGCTTATGCGAGATTTATAAACAAAAAAACAGCACAAGAATCAAATATTTGATTTTTTTTTTCGTAAAACCTTAAAACAAGATACCTACATTATATTTTCCGAGAAAATATCCTGCACCCTACAAAGTCCTTATCAACCAAATATGGCAAAGAGTGTTGACGCACAAGCACGCACACAAATCATCACAGATGAACAGATCAACATCGTGATTATCACCGTGCGCACTTGTCCTGAAATTCCTAATAATTTCTATAAACATGACCGCCACTTGTTCTGACAACTATAATGTCCTTTTATCTTGTCCTTTTTTTTAATTTCTTTTTTCTTCAAACCAAAGCGCCTTTGAGCGTAACCGCCTTACAAACGAATCCTTCAATAACCTGCCGAAGCATTACGTTATACATGTATTTTTTTTTTTTGTGTTCGTGTGTCTTAAATAACATACGTAGAAGAAAATCAGCTCGAATGTCCTGATAAATGGGTTTTTTTAAAAAAATGACATAAACTATCTTATGCCTGCGAAAAAGTGTCGAAATGGCCACAAGAGATCCCGCTGAGTCCGACTTTGATCTAGGTCACAAGGGTTTGCTGGTTTACTCGTATACCCGCTGAGAATTTAATACAATACCTACACTTTAATGCTCGCAAAAGAACGAGCAGAATTGCACTATAAAAACGAACATTGCGTGCAGAATCTTATTCTTTTGGTTCACAAATGACATAAAAGAACAAATTATTCGCCTAGCTACCGGTTGATGGGATGAAGACGACACTATAACAATTGTATTCTTAATTCTATAGCAATCACTGCACGAGAGACAAGAGTATTGAATTTCACCTAGATTTGCTCCCACGATTTCTTTAACTAAGTTACACAAAAAGACAAGTTTACGAGTCATATTTCCTAAAAAAAAAGAGTAGAAAAATGTCTCAAATTTATATAAAGGAAGTCAAATATCATGAACATTTTAAAAATAAATATTGATCGACATTCGACAATAGGTTTGATGACTACAGAAGCAGTTAAAAGTCTCTACACTAGTGTTCGGGCTTTGATATCAAAACAAGCGGACCGCTTTGAACCGCATGACTTAGCATATACTCGCGGCTTGATGCAACAACTCACCTAAATTTGTATGTAACCTATGTTTGTAAGTATAAGCGGCGTTTGGAGGCTTTGTTGCCTTTTTGGCTTTTCATCTTTCTTGACATGAATTACTGTCATTATCACGTCAGCATTGATGATCGACTGGATTATCTTGTAGAAGCATTTTGTGTGCGATGAAAAGCCACCGCCTCTTGGTTCAGACTTCAGACATCAGCAGTAGCTGATTTTGTACAACACATTAACCAAATTTTTGAGTTTTTTTTTTTTTTATTAAATAAAGTAAGAGTGAATCATTTTGAGGTAAGTTTATTTAATTGCCATTATACTTGAGAGGTGTGGCAGCTATTTGCGATTAATGCTAAAGAACATGTTGAATTTGTATTTGTATAATGGTGCTTACTGTTCAAGAAATTGAATTTTGTGTTGATGAATTAATTAAAAGAAAATATTATCAAATAGTGCTAATATGTCTTCTAAACCTAGATCCGTGTAGGTACAGGACACTCTATGCTAAGTCCACTTTTCAATACAAATTTGAACACATCTTTCACATCGAAATTAATTCGAATAATATGAAATGGTAACGGAGTTACGAATAACAGAGTTACGCGCGACAGAGTTACGGCCGTCAAAGTTACGCGAAACCGAAGTTACGAAAAACTAGTTACGAATTCTAAAGTTATGTTAAGCTATGACATGTGATTTTTGGGTTGGCAACAATTGCGAGGAACGATATGGTATTATGGAAACACATAATCATAATCTCATTGGTCAGAACTAAATGAGTTAAGAGAAAATGGGTGTTATTTAATCTTGTAAAATTTTGATTGGATAGGTATACAAAGTGGGTATTACAAAATACGCTATGAATAATTATATTAATTAATAGAAAAAAAAAAATACGTAGGTGCAATATTAGTTGGACAAATAAGAAGTTAATTTCAATTATGTCCCCCAAACTTACATAAGTATACTTATTTTTTTTTCTATTTCAACGTTTTTGCGATCTTCTCACAAAAACAAAACCATATATGTATATCTATACCTATCCAATCAAAATTTTACAAGATTAAATAATACCCATTTTCGCTTAACTCATTTAGTTCTGACCAATGAGAAAAATGTTAATCTCTTGTTTGTATTTCCATAATTCCATATCGTTCCTCGCAATTGTTGCCAACCCAAAAATCACATGTCATAGCTTAACTTAACTTTAGAATTCGTAACTCTAGTTTTTCGTAACTTCGGTTTCGCGTAACTTTGAAGTTCGTAACTCTGTCGCCCCTAACTCTGGTATTCGTAACTTCGTCGGTTTCCCGAATAATATATGTAGTCGATGTTGCGTCATTTTTTACATTGGTTACGGTAGCTGGGAGCTTTTGAACACCGTATTCGTATCCAACTCCAATGGGCAACGTGGAAGAGGAATACGTCATCTGAGGTGGCACGCTCAATTGCAAAACAACCTCATCCAACTTGATTGCTAGCTAGGGACCGATTTGGTTGGAGAGGCTTGTTGGTTAAGGCCGAGATCCATCGTGGGCTGTGAGTGCACTCAGGTGACTGAAACTTAGCATTGACAGTATAGTTATCGAGAATTAAAAATATTTCGTCAAAATGATACTATTTTAGAGTAGTTTTTTGAGAATTCAAAATGAAGATCTTGCACATATGGGAAGCCCCGTACAACTTATTGAAGTATAATGATTTTATGTGATGAGCTAGTGAATTTATAAGGATCAAATTTGGTCGAAATTAAATTTATAGGAAATAATAATATTGAATTTTTCTTAAGAAAAATGTTTTCTATTAAAGATGTTTGAGAAAATTACAATTTTTTAACTCATGTTTAACTCATCACATGTTTTCTATTTGTTATGAAACTTTTAACAAAAATAAATGAAAGAAGATAATTTAAAAATAAGATTATATAATTTATTCAAGTTCGTTGATCAGCTCTTTTGTATTTGAAAAATTAAACATATCAATATTACTTTACGAAGATGAAGGATGGTAGCTTAAAATAAGTTACTTACTTAAATATATATATACATCATACATACACTGAGGCAAAAAGCAATTTAAAATCAACGAAAGCCACTTTATTTTTACGGAATGAGTTTGTAAAATATTCTTAAATTAAAGTTGTTTCAACATTACATGTACATTAGGTTGGATCACACGTACAATAAATTAGGTTGGATCACACTAGTTTGTCAACCTAGTCAAAAACAAGCTCCTCTGAAAATCTCAGCTACTAAGGATTAGAAGTTGTTGAGATACAGGCTTTCAAAAATTGCAAAAATCGTAACTGACTGACTCCCTCAATGACTCCCTGACAGATCATCAAAATTATGGAGAGCCTCTCGTTACCATAGAAACTTTTTTGGCACAGTGATGGGTCTTGTAGTTTGTACATGCAAAAGAAAAAATCGAAAACTTGAGATTTTTTAAGTGTTATCAACCCCCCTTTTGGTTGAATTATCTAAAATTTATTTCAAACTATTACATGTGTTTTTTTGGCATTGCTATCCGTATCCGCAGTTGGCGTTTACATGCATTACACAAACAACACGCATCTGCCGATAGGAATAAAAGCTAAACCAAGCTGCGGATAGAATTTTGAAGAAGTGTATAAGTTTACGTTTTCCTTTCTCTTGGTGCCTGCATATACATTTTTGTCCAGTGTTGATATTTGGGAAATCCTACTGCGGATAGCTTTGCCAAAAAAAACTCGCCTATTAATCCATTAAAATTACAAATAATATTTATGATTAAATAGAGAAAATAAGGAAAAAAAGGACGTATACGCCATAGTGATCATTTTTTTAAATTAGCTTTATTATGTAGTATTTTGACATAAATAATTATTATTTTTTAATTTATATTATTATTATTTATATGCATTTTCAATGTACTTAATATCATATATTTTATTTTATCGGAAAAAGAAATAAATCTAACTTCCCCAAAGATATTATTTAATTTTTTCTTTTTGCATTTCATAATGAAAGTATATAATTTAGTAAAGCAGTATTTGTGAATTTAAAAAAAAACTCCATCAATTCAATTGCCAATTTAATTTTTTACAAAATTTTATTAAATTAAATGAGAAATTTAATTAAAAATAATTTATACAAAATTCACTACAGTAACAATTTTAAATTTAAATATCTTAAATCAGCTGTGTTACTGTTTTATTCTTTCTGATGATGGCTTCTTCTTCAGATAATTATGGGTATAATAATAGTATAATTGTATTTAGCATCTTCTTTATTGATTTTTTTTCTATAATAAATATATCTTATATTATTAATCCATTAAAATTACAATTAATATCTATGATTAAATAGAAAAAAAGAAGAAAACAAAAATTTAAAAAAGTACGTATACGCCATAGTGATCATTTTTTTAATTAGCATTATTATGTAGTATTTTGGCATTAATAATAATTTTTAATTTATATTATTATTATTTACATATATACATATTTTTAATGTATTTTATATATCATATTTTTTATTTTATCGGAAAAAGAAATAAATCTAAGATGTTATTAAATTTTTTTTTTTTTTTTTCATTTCATAATAGCTCAGGGAAATTAGTCAAAATATGGGCATGAAATCGCATTTTTCGCGGGACAACATTTTTTTCATTAAATGTGTTCGGGTGGTTGTCCTTATCATAAAAGTCAATTTGTTGGGAGGATTGGAGGTTGGGAACAGCCGCCATCTTGGAAAAGAGATTGGTAACGTTTTTATTGAATAGCTCCATTGTTATTCATTTTAACAAAAAATGACAAAGGTAAGACTTATTAAACAATAAAATTACAAAAAAAAAATGATATACAAAACAATTCCGTGAGTTGTTTAAATAAAATTTTATAGTTGGGGTTTGTATCGAAGGTTGTGGTAAAATTACATTTGTTCATATATCTGACGAACTTTTGATTTGTTTGGATAATTCTTCGAGAATGAATTATAGTACTTATAATTATCTATAAAATGAGCCATCGTATTGTAGAAGTAATCTAACTCCGAAACTCTTCATGTACTAGGCAAAAGTGAGACAAAAGCTGGTTTTTTGCTAGTAGGCCGAGCAAATTTTTGGAGTAGAGGTATAACCAAAATAAAAGTATGCAGTTTTGCAGCCATACGCGTCTTAATATCGATTTCAAAGGTCTGACAACTCTAATTCTGTGCTTTATACGGGTTTCGAGTTAATGTGAATGGGATAAATGTATACTTTTTGTGCAATATTTTGTGAAATAAAAAAAAACTCCATCAATTCAACTGCCAATTTAATTTTTTACAAAATTTTATTAATTTAAATTAAAAATTTAGTTTTAAAAAATTTTACAAAGTTCACTAACAATTTTAAATTTAAATCTCTTAAATCTGCTGTGTTTCTGTTTTATTCTTTTTGATGATGGCTCCTTCTTTAGATAATTATATGTTATATAATAGTATAATTGAATTTAGCTTCTTCTACATATATCATGTATATTGGATATCCATAGTTGTAAGCCATGTATTGGTTGTGCCTGAAAATTGAACTCCATCTCTCTGAAATATTACCTTAAAATTATTCGAAATCTTACAAATTTACAATTCATACAAATTACATAATGCAACCTTCATGCTATTTCTTTAATGATTAATATTTATAATGTTTTGTTTCTCAAAAAATATTTAGATTTTTCTTATTTACATTTTTAAAATCATGTGTGATTTTAACAAGGCTTTTTCAAAAACCAAACAACTATCCGGAGGCACTTAATAAAACTTAACGTATAACTTAACCGAAAAATGAAGCGCCAAAAATTGACACCCTACTGTACATAATTAAATTTGATGCAGTGTAAACTACAAAAACAAAATACTCTACAAAATCTTAGCTCCACTAATTTTTTGATATAATTTTCTATTCCTATATTCAAGATATAATCCTTAAAATAGATTAAAGTTGTTTCCTATAGTTAAGGAAAAGTTTTCTTTATCAAAAAATTGGAACTTAGTAGCAATGCACACTTTTATATCAAAAAATGATTAGTTATTTTTATTCAAATTCAAATAAAACAAAATATAACGGAAAACCCACAACAACAACCAGTTACGGAAATGCATACTTTTGGGGGGATATTAGCAGTGACATCCAACGGCTAGAAATTTAACTAAGAACAAAGTAAAGTTTATGTCCAAACCATTTAGTGCAATCACAAACCGGAAACCTGATTTATTCTAATTCGCAACCCTTTTTCTTATGCCAATACAACAGGAAAAGAGAAAAAATCTCATCTCAAATTGTTCCGCCAAACGGTTCTAGTCACTGATTTTTTACAGGGTGCTCCTGCTCAGTAAAAAATGAAAAGGTTCGGAGGGTATTTGAAAACGGTAAAATGTCATTGCATCTAGCATTGAATAATTATAAATAGAAGTGACACCGGAAAAAACGTCCGCTATGTTTGAGGGGTGGAGCCACAATCGTTTGAGGAGTGGCGCCACAATCGTTTTAGGATTGTGTATTCGATGGCCGAAAAATCCCTGAAAAGGACTTTTGGTTACTAAGTAACCACATCTACAATATTATTTATATTTGGTGTATTTGTATAAGTTTTGTTTTGTGCTAGTAGAGTGTTTGTTTATTTTTGTTTCTGTAATATTGAAATTGAATTTATTTTAAATTTTTGTATTATTTTTAATTGAATATTTATTTTTGAATGTTTGATTCTTATGTATGTTTGCAAGGATTTTGTTTTTTGTTTTCATTAACGAGAAGAAGAAGATTTTCTTCAGTTATAGAAGTGTTTATTTAATCTTGATTAGGGTGCTTTTTGTAATAATATCTAGGCCAAAGTTGTAGTTCACATTGTTTGAATGTTTTCCACATGCACTGTGGCATATACTTACTATTTTCTTAAACCGCATAATGCAAGAGTAGGTAGGGATCAAGTTCATACAATATGGCCATATTTCACATTATTTTAAAGTATTTTAATACAATACGAAACAACCTCGTTTATTTGCTTAAACTGATTTATGTTTGCGAACAAGGACTTTGGATGTACGGCTTTGTTCAAATTTGCAACTGCAAATAAAAATTAAAAGTTTTTATAAAATGTTAAATTTTGAATCTTTTCGTACCATTTTTGGATACATTTCTTTATTTTTAATTAAAACATTTTTGTTATCTAAAATTTAAACGATATTTATAAATAAAATGTTCAAATAAACTCAAAAGGTAAAAAGGCATATTTTGATCGCAAATGCAAGAAAATGTGGTTTTGGGATAGTTCCAATGATTTTTCTATTTCACCATTTGAAATAAAATACATATTTGGTTCTAAGATTCTAAAACTAGAAGAATGTAGCTTTTACATGCTTTTTATTTTGTCATGATATAGTCAAGCTATGCATTCGTACAAAAAAAAGTTGAGATAACAATCAGACATGGGATTACTATAGCCCTGTTCCACTGGAGGTGGCAGTCTGCTAATAGTAGATTTTTTGTTTAATCTAGTACTATCATCTACCTACTCATGCTCTTCTTCCCGAGTGGATACGATTTGTATTGAATTCGTTGAAAGTGCGTTCCATTGAAAACGCTAGTAAACTACTAGTAGTACTTTGCCACCTCCCAAAGGATTAGCTAAATGGATCTACCGAGTAACATCAAACTTGGTATTTAGCATTTTTTTGCAGAATTTCCATAGGGGTTTTTAGAACTAATTTTTTTTAATCAAAAATAACGATACCTGTCATAAACCAATTTCGGAAATGTTTAATTTTCTCGAAAACGGTACTAGTGATTTTGTTTAAAAAAAAATTATATAATAGTTTTTGTGCAATCATGGACATTTTTTAAAATTATTATTAACCTACCGTAGAACCTTGCCAAACTACCAATTTAATTTCAACAAATTTTTTATACAAAAGCATTTATATAGTTTAGATATAAAACAGAAAGAAAATTTGGGAAAATAATAGTTTTTGGATTAGTAATTTCTACAAAATTGCATACCAATTTTATTTTTGAATTTTTTTTTTAAATTTATTTATAAGGTTCCAACGATTTTGAATTTTTTTTTCTAAAAATCTATCTTAGTAGAAAAAATCAAATCGAATAGGTACTTGTTTTGGAGCTATCACGAAATTTCCTTTGTTCCTTAAACTTTTTGGGCTAGTGTATAAAAACAACTCAGGTTAAAAGCTAATGCTCGGTTAAATTTTATGGTTATGAAACTCAAGTATTAAATTTAGCCGAGCTTTAGCCTTTAACCTGAGTATTAAATTGTTTATATTGGTTGAGAGAAATATGTATAATTCAGTTAAATATTTAAGTGAACCTTTAATTTGATTATTGGTAAGGCTCGTAGAAAATCAAATTTACTAATGATAAGCTTTGGTGAATAGTAATAATAGCCTAATAGTAAGTGAATGTACATATAAGCGTGGTCGAATGTTCGGTATTCGACCGAATCATTATTCGCAGCATCTCTAGTTGGTACCGTTAAAAAATTTCAATTTCCCCTCCTTGGAATCAAAAATAAACAAAAAGTTTGAGCCAAAACGACTTATTGGTTTGAGCTCTTACCTGATTTAAATTATTACGTTGAGTTTTTCTTAACGTTTTTCTTATTTTCTTTAAGGGCCATTAGCTGAAACGAACCTTAAATAATTCATGTTGAACATAAACTTTTAGGCTCTATTTTTACTTCGGCGTAAACTGTCACATGAGGATTTATGTTGTAATTAAATGCTTAAGTTTCGATTCAGCAAAAAAAGGCTCTAATTGTTACGCATTTCATAATATTCCAAAACAAAATATAATATAAAAAAATAGCAATCTCTTTGGGGATACGAACTCAGAAAGCAAAATTAAACAGCAATCACCTTGTCACCTACGCTAATAGGACTATTGAAACAAGGGTAACTTTCATGCCCTATAAGCTATAACGTGCCTAGGATATACAACAATAATATTTAATTTTGTTCAAATTCTCGTCGTTAATAAAAAATTTCTTGTTTTTAGTTTCGAGTTACTATGGATACATTTATAATGTCAACTAACTTTTCAATATTTTTGTTTGATATTTGTGTAATTTTGTATGTATGAGTAAAATTTCTTTATTTTATTTTTTCATTTATAGGATGTCGATGTGTCGATACGATTTATTTTTGTTTGATATTTGTTTTATGTTTTATTTATGAGTAAAATTTCCTTATTTTTTTTTCTATTATAGGATGTCGACGTGTCGATACAATTTATTTTTATTTGATATTTGTTTTGTTACGTTTGTATTTGTGAAATTTCCTTTTTTAAAAACAAATTTTTGGAAAAATAATTTTCTAAGACAAGCCCCATTCTCTCTGGGGATTTTTTAGTACATCTGATTGCCGAAAAAAATTAAATTGTGTGGCGCTAGAAACTATCGGTGTCACTTCTATATATAATTATTCAATGCATCTAGGCAGGAAAATCAGTCTATGCAATTTTGAAGCTTGGAGCTTACCAAAAAATATTAATACATAATCTTAATTACTTTGAATTGGGGATTGGAAAAGTTGAATGAATCTGTATTACCGCGATCAACTATCAAAATGTTTGGTAAACTGTGTCCTTGATATACATTTGAGATATATTGTGTGATCATTTGATAAACTCGGTATTATGGGTGTCAAAAATTTTGGTATGTATTAAATTTTCCATCAGTTGCAAATTTCTTCCCGATAGATTTTTTGGTCATTTTCAGTCAAATAAAAAAGATTTTGTAAAAAAAATTGTATTGCAATAAAAAAAGTTTATTTTCAAGTTTCATTGAATAATTTCGTCGATAGAAATATTTTTTGGAGAAAGCGAAAATGATGAAGAAATTCGCTTTGAGAAAGCCATTATAAACAGAAAGATACGAGATGCTTTAAAAATCCAAAGCCAACAACAACGATATAAATTAAATGAAATGAAAAGTCAAAACAATAATAGCGCCTATTCACAATTGTATTTTGATCAATGTTCACAATAGAGAAAAATTTATCAATTGACAATCGTTATACCAAAATATCTATCAATTGATAAGTTTATCGTTTATCTATCAATTGATATTTGGCAACCGTAGAGTATTCTCAACTATAGCTATCAAAGACAGTGTAGAAGTTTCATAGTCCTGAGGATTCAAACTAATGACAATAGAATAAAAAGTTCCTCTGCAGGCATTTTTTTAATTGTATTACTTTGTTTATTTTGTCTCCAGAAACTCTGCAAACAAAATGGATCCTACTCCTACTTAACTCCAGGCTGAGTTCCTTTGGGGTATTTATCTATTGCTTAGTACTTAAAGTTGCTTTCAACTACTATTACTCTATTCAAAAAGGAGGAGTTCAAAGCAGCTTTAAGTAGATACTAAACAGTAGATAAATGTTACCAAAGGAACGCAGTTATTGAGCTTTCTTAAATTAAAACAACGTAAAGATAATAATTCACAATAAGATAAGTACTCAGATAGTTCAAACAGATTTATTATAAAAAACAATAATTTGCTACAACATAATCATTATATTAATCTTGCACGTTTGGCATTTTTACTTGTACACGCTTCATCAACTTCTCTATCTGACTCAACCAGATTGTCGTTAAAGCAACTCGAAGATTGAATACAACAGTTGTTAGAATCATTAAAGATTAATGTTAAGTTTGTCAAATCATCGTTTGACAAATATTCTGTTATGTAATGTACCGAATGGGGATCCAAAATGATACTCTTTCCTTTGACATCTGAATTAATAGCACAAATTTGCATAGTGCTTATTGTCTTCAACAATCCAGCTCTTTTAATAAAAGGTTCGATGGCATCCGATATAATATCGTGATATATTGGATATTTTGTAGAATAATTTATATTTGTTAGTCGCATAGATAAAGAATTATTTCCCAGCAAATTTTTGTTGAAGTTATTTGTTACATAAAAACATACAAGGTTATATAATGGAAGACCACTACTCATTTCATCCGTTTTCATTTTTACAATTTCTAGAACACATTTTTCAAGATAATTTAAAAAGAACCCATAATTTCTAGAATCTTTAACGCTATCGAGGTTAACGAATTTTTTATAATTTTTTTCGAAATATTTAATCGCAGTAAACTTAATCAGCAACTCAGCCCGTTCCTTATTCCAATAAACAGCGTTCTGTAAAGGCGAGTTACAGTCCTCATGCACTCTACGTTCACTATTTCTTATGTTTATATCAGCTCCGTATTTTAATAGTTCTTTAATAATATCGAGACTAATTGAACTTTTTTTAGCAGCAAGGTTTAGTGGAGTATTGCCTTTACGATCTGTTGCATTTACATAAGCTTTATTTTTCAAAAGTTCTCTGAATACTTCCACACCATAATTACGTTCGACAGCAGAATGCAATACAGATCGTCCGTATTTATTTGTTTCATTAACTCGAGCACCTCGCAACAATAGTTCTTTAATAATTTCCACATGACGGCAACGATGAATCAGTGGATCGTTATTTGGCCAACTGACTACTCTCATGTTAACGTTAGCACCAGCAACTAAACAGCGTTTGACTTCTTCCAAATTTCCACTGAATACAGCTCTCGTAAAGTCGTTGTAAATGTTACTATCACTCATATTTGGTTTAAAATTTAGATATATGTATGTATGTATGAAAAATTATATAAAAGATTTTCTTCTTTTATCCGCTCGAATAAGAATTTCTTTTTCAGGTGACTGATTTTTAAAATTTGAAATAAGTCAATTCACGGTATCTGAGATTGTAAAAAAAATAACAGGAAAAGTATGCTTATTAGGTTTTCCCGTAGACGTTAATCTTAGAGGATATAATAGCTGCGTTCCTTTGGAAATATTTATCTACTTTTTATTACTTTATGGATAATGGTCTGGATTCAGACTTGACCAACATCCATTCAATAAAATTCAAGTTGAAAAATTAAAACACGAAAGCGTATCAAAAAACTAAAACAAATTATTTATTAAATTTAAAGAAAACAAGATTATTCTATGAAAATCTAAGAACGAATCATAAAAATAAAATTCTTAATAATCAAATGAAATTTCAAAGGTCGCTACGATAGTTAATTTAAATAGAGTGATTCGAATACATTGATAAATAAATATTGATTTGAAACTGAGTGAAATGAAAATTTTAAATAGTTAAGTAAATGAATGATAGTTATAATATATGTATAGCTGCTACATACACTCCCCCTCCAGAATTATCGTTAGATGAAGTCGGTGTATTTTTTTGGAAAATGCACATGTCTTCCGATGCGACTCGTGCATGGGTTTTGATTTTGACCTCCGATCGATGACTTAGTGTCTTTTTGCATTATCGAAGATTTTTGTTTAGGAAAATTTACTTTTGATGATGAAGATAACTTTGGTATAGCTTGTTCGTCTTGTTTGGATAAGTGAGCTGCTTTAAGTCTATCTATGCTGATTTTCACCACCCTCTTGCCCATTTCAACATCAAAATTTTTATCATTGCGATTTAAGACTCTGAATGGACCATCGTAAGGTGTCTTTAAAGGTGGTTTGACTGTATCATCTCTGACAAAAACATGGGTACAAGATTTGAGATCATGTTGAATGAAGGAGTTTTTCGAAGAGTGATTAGAAGCTGGAACAGGTTTAATATTTTGAATTGCTTTTCGGAGATTCTCAACAAAGTCGCTTTCAATGTATTCATCTGTCGGATTATTGAAGAATTCTCCTGGTAATGCGAGTGTTTCGCCGTAAACCATTTCAGCTGGTGTTGCTTTCAGGTCTTCTTTGAAAGTTGTTCGGAGTCCGAGAAGTACGATAGGTAAGCTTTCAGTCCAATTACTGTCTGTGTGGCATTTAATAGCAGTTTTCAAAGTTCGATGCATGCGCTCAATCATACCATTTGCTTGCGGGTGGTATGCGGTTGTTCGAAAATGCTTTGCGCCTATTAAAATTGACAATTCTTTAAATAACTTAGACTCGAATTGCTTACCCTGATCGGTTGTAATTGCTTGAGGTACACCAAAATAAGCTATCCATCCACTAACAAGAGCTCTTGCAACAGTTTCTGCTACTATGTCTGGGATCGGAATTGCAGCTGGCCATCTTGAATATCGGTCGATACATGTTAAACAGTATTTGCAATCTCTTGACAATGGTAAAGGCCCGATGAGATCAATATTGATGTGCTTGAATCTGCGACTTGGTACTTTGAATTCCTCTAACGCTGCTCGATTATGTTGATTTATCTTGGATTTTTGACAGTTAACGCATTTTTCTACCATCTGCTTGATATCACTTTTCATATTTGGCCAGACAAATCGTTCGGTCATCAATTTGATTGTAGATCTTATGCCTGGATGAGCGATATTATGGGTCGAGTCGAATGCTTGTTTGCGGTAGTTTTTAGTAATATATGGACGAACACGAGATGTTGAAACATCGCATAAAAGTGTAACATTTGTACCAGGAATTTCGATGCGTTTAAGTTGCAATGAAGTGTCATCTTTCAAACTTGCGAGGTCTTCGTCGATTTTCTGATCATCAGCTAATTTTTCAAAATCAATTTGTTCGCCATTGAAAATTGATTCGACTCGAGATAGCAAATCAGCTACAATATTATCTGTGCCTTTAATATGACGAAAATCTGTGGTGAAAAGGCTGATGTAATTCAATTGATTGATTCGCTGAGGAATTTTGACATCTGGTTTTTGTGTAAAGGCAAAAGTTAACGGTTTGTGGTCTGTTAAGATTGTACAACTTCTGCCTTCAATAAGATGATGAAAATATTGGACTGATTTGTACGCTGCAAGTAACTCTCTATCGTATGTGCTTTTGACTTTTTGGGACTCAGTCATTTTCTTCGAATAGAATCCTAATGGTCTAAGTTCATCATTTACCAGTTCGTGAATTGCAGCACCAATGCAATAATTACTTGCATCGACATGAAGCACGAGTTTTGCATTTGAGCTAGGATGGGCTAAGAGAACTGCGTTTGCCAAATCATGTTTGCATTTTTCGAATGCTTGATCAGCTTCTGCGTTCCATTGAATGACGGATTTATCATTTTTCTTGTTGCCTTTAATGAGTTTTTGCAATTTTCCCTGAACAAAAGCTGCATGTGGAAGAGATCTACGATAGAAATTCAACATTGCGATAAATCTTTTGAGTTCAAAAGCTAAAGTAGGTTTTTTGAAGGATAACAAAGCTTCGATTTTTTCTTTTGTTGGGGCAATACCCTCTTTTGAGACTCTATGTCCCAAAAAGTTTACTTCAGATTGGGCGAATATGCATTTTGATATATTAATTCTCAAATTATTTTCGCGTAAACGCTGGAGAACAATACGAATATGCTCCACATGGTCTTCGGGAGTCGATGAAGCGATGCAAATGTCATCAATGTATACAATTACGAAATCTAAGTCTTGAAAAATTGTATTCATGAATCTTTGAAAGGTTTGACTAGCGTTACGTAGTCCAAAAACCATGACATTAAATTCAAACAGACCAAATGGGGTTGTAATAGCCGTTTTTTCGCGATCTTCTTCGGCGATTGGTATTTGATTATATGCACGTTCCAAATCGATTACTGAAAAAATGGACTTGCCGCACATTTTATGGGTGTAATCCTGAATATGTGGAATAGGATACCGGTCAGGTATGGTAACTGCGTTAAGACGACGATAATCACCACATGGTCGCCATTTACCTTTTTCTTTTTTGGGAGCCATGTGAAGGGGTGTAGCCCATTGACTACTACTTGGTTGGCAGATGTTTTGTTTCAACATGTAATCGAATTCGGCTTTCGCTATATTATACATTTCAGGATTTAATCGGCGAGGTTTCGAAAAAATTGGTGGACCTGTTGTAATTATGTGATGCCTAACTGTTGTTTCTGACGGAGAAATTGAAGCTTTGAATGGTTGTGTTAACTCTTTGTATTGTTCTAACAACGACTTAATATTATGTGGCAAATTTTGTGCAAACGTAAAAATTTGTTCGATTTTTTTATTACATGCAATTGCACTTACCCCAAGTCTTGTTGTTGTGTCGATGAGCTTTTTTCTTCGTAGATCAACTAGCAGTCCAAATTCGTGAATGAAATCTGCTCCGATTATTGGTCGAGTGACATCCGCAACAATAAACATCCAATCCATTTTTCTTCTAAGTCCGAAGTCGATTTGAATGATTTTTGTCCCGTATGTTTTGATTGGAGTTCCATTGGCAGCAAATAAGGAATATCTGTTGTCTGGTTTGTCATGTTTGGTGGGAGGTAAGACCGAAAAGTCTGCACCTGTGTCTACAAGATATCCTTGGTTTGTTTTTCGATCTCGGATAAATAAGCGACGGCTTTCATTTGTGTCAGCTCTGTGCAGTGTCGCTTCCGATGACAGAGCCTCCTTTAGTTTTCCGAGAGGTCGAATTTTTTGAATTGGCAAGGTTCAACGCATTTTTTTGCATCCTTGCCAAACCTGAAATGATAGCGACAAAGTGGAAGACGTGGTTTAGACTTACTGCGACTTTTGCTTAAATCTCTTTTTTGTGAGCCATGCTTTCTGCTTCCACCTGGTCTTGATGTTCTTAGTTCTTCGACTTGTTTTTGAAGTGCATCGATTCTTGATAAAATTTCAGATTGGCTTCCAACTGCTGATATGTTTGAGATGCTCTGCATTTCGGCCATCGTGTCAGCTTGCTTGGAAAGTGTCGTTAAATCGCCGGAACCAATGCAAATTACAGCTCTAATGTTGTCCGGAAGTCTTTCCAACCACAATGTTTTAAGCACATCATCGGAAAGTTGGTTTTTCGCAAGTTCTTTCATTTTTTTCAGAAGCTTAGATGGATCCAAGTCACCAAGCTCAACACTGTTTATCAATTTACGCAACTTCTTTTGATCAGAGTCAGTAAATTCTGCTATTATCACTTTTTTAAGTTCTTCATATTTATTTGTTTCTGGTGGATTTCTAAGTGAATCACTGACACGTGAAGAAACATTTTGATCTAATGAAGCAACGACGTAGTGATATTTTGTTATGTCGCATTTGATGCTAGCAATGTTGAACTGCGCCTCCATCTGAATAAAAAATAGGTCGGGTTGGTCTTGCAAAAATGGTGGTGGCTTGATAGAAACACGATGCAATTCGCCGCTAACGTTTTGTCTGTCCGGGACATCATCTGGCATTTTCAATTATTTTCTGTAGAACGTTCGAGAAATTTAAAAATCTTTCTATTTTCTTCCTATGCGTACTTTTTTCAACGTCGGGGTCACCAATATGGATAATGGTCTGGATTCAGACTTGACCAACATCCATTCAATAAAATTCAAGTTGAAAAATTAAAACACGAAAGCGTATCAAAAAACTAAAACAAATTATTTATTAAATTTAAAGAAAACAAGATTATTCTATGAAAATCTAAGAACGAATCATAAAAATAAAATTCTTAATAATCAAATGAAATTTCAAAGGTCGCTACGATAGTTAATTTAAATAGAGTGATTCGAATACATTGATAAATAAATATTGATTTGAAACTGAGTGAAATGAAAATTTTAAATAGTTAAGTAAATGAATGATAGTTATAATATATGTATAGCTGCTACAACTTAAAACTACTTTGCTATACTGAAAAAGTAGTTCAAAGCAGCTTTAAGTACTAAAAAGTAGATAAATATTTCCAAAGGAACGCAGCTAATATATGGAGCGCTTGTGCTGTTAGTTCCGTGAAGCTTTTATAGAGGGCTCTAGTTTCTTTAAGTTTTTTTGATGAGTGCATGCCTCCATTTTATTTTCATTTGATGGCTGTCATCAACAAGCATGTTTATTTACAGCTGCGGAACCGGACTCACACTGAAAAACGAAGGCAGCGACCCCTATCCATACATATGGCGTTACAATGTATTAGGTATAGGAACAAGCACTCCATATATTATATCCTCTAAGACGTTAAGTTCATCAGATTTTAAGTATCTATAATTATTTGTTTTTTCATTTTGTTCATACATTTTAGTTTTAATATACTCATTCACGGGCGTATTATTAAATTTGTAATACGTAAAAATGAAAAATTAAGGTGGATTTTTTTTTTTTGTAAAATGCTTTATTTTTAAAGGAGTCTTAAATCGCCAAGTTTGAAATTAAAAGAGCCAAATATTTATAAATCGGAAATCACGATTGTAAGTAGCGCGTGAAATGTTCAAGGAGCCTATTTGGCGAGAAAAAGCCAGCGCTGGCAACGCTGTTGCAGGTTGTAGAATACTCATAATGGGGAATCTAGTACAACAACTACATATTCCTATCTACTCGAAAAGAAGTTCATGAGTTGTTTGTAGTTTGTAATTCTACTAATCATATCTTCTTATGAGTAGTTTACCAACTCCAAAAGAACGCAGAATTTAGAATCTAAATTATATAAATTTAAACAATATGTAAAAAAAAAAATTTAAATAAAAAGTGCTGTCGGGAGGATGCAATACGGAGTTTTTAACAATTATAATGTGATTTAATACTAGTATTGAATAAAGAACAAAAATCCCCTGAAGAAGTAAGGAATTCTTACGAAACGTTGGGTAAAAGAATGGAATATAGTTTTTTTATTTATTCGCATTCCAAAAACAAAAAGACCAAAAGAGTATTAAAAAAGAATTGGTCAAACACATACAACAACATAAAAAATATTATTTCCGTTTCATTTGGAGGTGGTAAACAACTCATGAATAGATAATCTAGTACAGTGGAAAAAATACGTTGAAGGCTTGAACAAAAAGCAATATTAAAAATTTTCAAACTCATTTTATAGTAGTTTTACCGGCAAAAAAACTTTTAAAAAAAGTAATGTAGAAAGCTAAGGTATATTTCGGGTTCAAAGATTTTTGCTGGTGCTAGAAGAAAAAACGTGTTTAATTTTGTAATTTCTCCACTTATATTAAATTAAATTAAAAAAAAAAAAATGTCCAAAATTCTAGATTTTGCTTGAAAAAAAAAAACGATTTATTGCACATACTCTTTTTCACAAACGAATTGCGCTATACGAAGAAAATAAATTTTTGTACCTTTGTACCTACTTTTGCAAAATATGTATTATAGCTAATGTATAGTTCTAGTCAGAAAAACCATCACAAAATGAATTTGAAAATCTTAACTTTTGTAAATTTGCACTTTTCAGGCCAAAGGCCAAAATGGAAAAGTCAAAATTTTTAAGATTGTTTTTTTTTCAGGCTAAAAACTTAAAAAAAGTTTAGTTTTTGATTCAAAAATAAAGATGTACTGTATACTCTTTTTCTATATAGAATACATCAATAAAAGATTTTACATGACTGAAGCTGTATATTTAAGTTTTACAGAATTACAGAAACCCGTTTTTGCAAATTCGAAAAAAATTTTTGAAGAACCGAATTTCGAACTACGAAGTAAGACCCAAGGCTGTTAGCTTTTAATATAAATAAAAAATAATTTTGGTATTAAAATAATTAATTAAAATAATTTATTAAATTATTGTTACATATGTAGATGTTGTTTCCCATGTTATTGTTATATCGCTAAAATTATGTGTGGGGGGTAAAAGAGCCGATCCTGGCTACGGACATGTGCAAAAATTTCGAAATCTTTTCATAACTGGATCAGTTTCTTGTTCAAATACCTTCGAGATTTTTTTGTATTATTATTTAAACTTACCTCTATGGCATATTTGTAGACACGTGATGTATTGCGGTTGTATAACCAGGTATTGTCAAACATCAACCAAACATCATCGACATACTCCCAAGGATTACTGTACACTCCATCGATTAATTTATTTCTTATTTTTCCCAAGTCCATTGGTTTCTTAATAATATCAAAGTAAAGTAAGAGCTTGAGGGTCCACTGGCGATTTGAAATGAAGCGACTCCGGCTCATGGTGAAGAAGCTTATCGAGAATTGGTAATAAGGAGTTTTTCAATTCTTCAGAATCGAAGACACACCTCTTCACACAAGTTGGAATCAACGATGCGGGTATTACAGGCTTGTCGTCTTTTATGCATAACTTGCTAGTATTGCCTTGAGCATCAGTTTCATTCGTATGCATAGTATTGTTTGAAAATGATTTTTGGCAGTCTCAGTACAAAATAATAACTTTTTTAAGTAAAAATAATAATTAAATTTAAAATCGTTTTATTAAATTAATAGTGAAAAATAAACTTCTTTGTGTCTGCAAACTAAAAATGGGAAGTCAAGAAACAAAAAAATTGGAAACCGACCAAGTTTTCTATCTATTGGTTGGATATTCAAGATAAAGGTCTTCAGAGTCAGAGAAAATTATAGAGCGTCATATTTTGCACTTGAAATACTCATTAAAGTTATGAAGTGTAAAAAATGCAAAAATGCATTTTATCCGTTTGCGAACAACGTAGGTGGATGTACCTATTTCCGAACAGCTATAGCAGCCGAACACTTAAATATGTAAAAACAAACTGTTTTGTCCCGTTAGAAGTAAAAACTCGGTTAAACTAAAATCTATATTTTCTTGTTCAAATAGCTTTCAGTTTGTCGGAAAGATCAGATGCGTAAAACAATCGTATTTTTTTTTTTGTAAAAAAATAGTTTTAAATTGTTTTTATTTATTCCTATTTTAAACTGTTCTGCAATAGGAAACAAATTTTTATGAGTTTCCTTTCCCGGAACATGAACACTACTGTTTGGAACTAGGCAACTGCTATAAATTTCTTGTATATAGGGGAAGTGGGGGCAAGACCGCCCCTTTAGTGTTTAACTGCATTAAAAAAAAAAACAATAAAAAACATCATTTAATTAAAATAAATTCTTTATTCATTAAGTTAAACGTTTTTTGCAGGAACTCTCATTGTTATAATAAAAATAAAAAATACTGAACAAAAGATAATAAGTTTTGAAAAAAACATCTAACAAAAAACGGTATTGCCCCCACATGGGGGTAAGACAGCCCTATCAAATTCTGTTGGTAGTAAAACCGTTTCTTTCTGTAAAAATGGATTTTTTTCAATAAAAAGACACGTATGATATATCTTCATCGGTTCCCACCTTTTATTATAAAAAAAGAAAAATTTATGACTTTTAATTATTTTACTTTCAAAAGTACAAATTATTTTATACATATAGCCCAGGGAAATTAGTAATTTAAATCGCATTTTTCGCGGGACAAAATTTTTTTCATGGAATGTGTTCGG
Organism: Episyrphus balteatus; assembly: GCF_945859705.1. Classification (NCBI taxonomy): domain Eukaryota; kingdom Metazoa; phylum Arthropoda; class Insecta; order Diptera; family Syrphidae; genus Episyrphus; species Episyrphus balteatus. The sequence goes on along the minus strand of NC_079135.1, from coordinate 133,210,169 downwards.
GTGGTTGTCCTTATCATAAAAGTCAATTTGTTGGGAAAATTGGAGGTTGGGAACAGCCGCCATCTTGGAAAAGAGATTGGTAGCGTTTTTATTGAATAGCTCCATTGTTATTCATTTTAACAGAAAATGACAAAGGTAGGACTTATTAACAATAAAATTATCTAAACAATGATATACAAAACAATTCCGTGAGTTGATTAAATAAAATTTTATAGTTGGTCAAAGTGCGGGTTTGTATCGCAAGGTTGGGACAAAATGACATTTTTTCATATATCTGACGAACTTTTGATTTGTTTGGATAATTCTTCAAGAATGAATTATAGTACTTATAATTACCTATAAAATGAGCCCACAATCGTTATTGTCACCATCGTATTGTAGAAGTAATCTAACTCCGAAACTCTCCATGTACTAGTCAAAAGTGAGAAAAAAGCTAGTTTTTTGCTAGTAGGCCGAGAAAATTTTGGGAGTAGAGGTATAACCAAAATATAAGTACGCAGTTTTGCTGCCATACTCGTGTTAATGTCGATTTCAAAGGTCTGACAACTCTAATTTTGGGCTTTATACGGGTTTTGGGGGGTTAAATAACGTAAGTTTTCCAGCTAACGTGAATGGGCTAAATTTATACTATTTGAAATTATAAATATAAAAGCTGATGCTCTATTATTTTTCCTAAATCTGGACACCTTAATCTCGGCTATGGGGTTAATAGAACTCACGATATAAGCTTTTTTAACTAACCATATCAGGCTTTTCAATTCAAATAAACAAACAAAAATCGAAACAAAAAAGCCTCTAAAACATAATCGTATAAACGGCTTATATCTTGAGTTCTATTGGTCACATCCTCAAGATTGGGGTGTCTAGATTTAGGAAAAATAATAGGGAATCAGCTTGTATATTTATAATTTCAAATAGTATAAATTTAGCCCATTCACGTTAACTGGAAAACTTACGTTATTTAACCCCCCAAAACCCGTATAAAGCCCAAAATTAGAGTTGTCAGACCTTTGAAATCGACATTAACACGAGTATGGCAGCAAAACTGCGTACTTATATTTTGGTTATACCTCTACTCCCAAAATTTTCTCGGCCTACTAGCAAAAAACTAGCTTTTTTCTCACTTTTGACTAGTACATGGAGAGTTTCGGAGTTAGATTACTTCTACAATACGATGGTGACAATAACGATTGTGGGCTCATTTTATAGGTAATTATAAGTACTATAATTCATTCTTGAAGAATTATCCAAACAAATCAAAAGTTCGTCAGATATATGAAAAAATGTCATTTTGTCCCAACCTTGCGATACAAACCCGCACTTTGACCAACTATAAAATTTTATTTAATCAACTCACGGAATTGTTTTGTATATCATTGTTTAGATAATTTTATTGTTAATAAGTCCTACCTTTGTCATTTTCTGTTAAAATGAATAACAATGGAGCTATTCAATAAAAACGCTACCAATCTCTTTTCCAAGATGGCGGCTGTTCCCAACCTCCAATTTTCCCAACAAATTGACTTTTATGATAAGGACAACCACCCGAACACATTCCATGAAAAAAATTTTGTCCCGCGAAAAATGCGATTTCATGCCCATATTTTGACTAATTGCCCTGAGCTAATAAAAGTTAAGAATTTAGTAAAAAAAAAACACACAAAATTAACCGTTACTTTTTGTGGTCTCAACTGATCTTGCTCATATTTACAGACATGATCTATCTTACTAGAAGCCACTTATTTTATATTACAAGTGTTGCCAATTTTAATTTTTTTCATATAAATAGTACAAAAATGGTCTTGCCCCATAGGCGGGCAAGACCGACTTGCCCCCACTTCATCTACATATATATTATTTTTTAAATGTTTACACAAATTTATAAATATTTTAACAAAATAAATAATTATTATTCATATTTCCTAAAAACATGCACTTCGCATTTCTCCCTTAAATACAATCCACATCATGCAGGCGACAGATGTTGAAGCTTTGAAATGGCTCAAGAGTCACTGCCGAGCTTCAATATGGAAATGTACCAGTTTAAAAGGCAACCAAAGTTGGAAAATACCTAGGTGACAAAAACAAACTTCTGCGAACTTGTGCACGTTCTAGAAAATAAAGACCGTTTTGGTTTTACACAAAATGTATTGCGCAGATATGGAATTTATCCTTTCGACCCTAACGTGGTCGAAAATGCATCCATTATAACTTTCTCTAATGTGTCTACCAACCATTTTGTAAAGTTTTTTTTCTTCAAAAAATAATTTTTTACAGCGTTTTTACTTTTGAATTTGCGTTAACTGTTCGGATGAATTCACCCTTCTTCCCAAGGATAGACATTTTGCACAATTTATGCAAAACTTAATTATATAAAAAATAATAAATTCCTTCCTGGCCCTTCTCCTTTTAATTTTTACATATTGATTATTATACAGGGTGTCCCAAAAGTTAGCGTCGAAACAAAAACGGTAGATAGGGTAGGTGGTGACAGTTATCAGAAAAATAATAAAAAAAAATCGCAGCCATATACTTTGTGAGTTATGGGCATTCGAAAAAAAGTCGAAAAAATGGTCACCCTGTGACGGTTTTTCATGTGCCGTGACTACAAATCTTAATTTTTTTTTCTTTTGTTACAGAATCTTGAATAACCCTGCTATCAATTGCATTCAAAAATGTTAACTCAGCTGCATCAGTTTTAAAGAAAATATTACTTTTTTACCCAACTAAGTACAAAAAAATTTTACATGACTCTAATTCAATGAGCCGTAGTGTAAAAGAAATGCAGTACGATGTTTTGGCAAGTTGCCTTAAAAGTTGTTGTGTTCAATTCTCTTTTCAAAATGGTATAACATTGTCGAGATAAAATTTTTTTTCTTAAGAAATCCGACTTTTTTATTAGGTAATTTTTCCATATTATTAAAGTTTTTGTATTCTGAAAGGTTCTGAAAGGGTATATCCCTGTTCATTTTTTTGAGTGAATTTCGTTTTAATTCAAAATGTTCCTCAACCACTTTTCCTCGATGTACAAATTATAGATTGGGGCATAGTTTTAATATGTATTTTTTAAGATACTTTCTTTTTTCGGGCATTGTATATATATTCTTATAGTACTCTCATGAAGTAGAATTTTCTGTTTTGCGTCGCCACCGCTGGGATCGCTAGTTTATTTTATGTTTGAACCTTATGCAGAAAATTGAAGTGCAGATCTACCAAAAGATGTCGCTAAAGTATTTTCATGGATTGATAGTACTATAGAAATATATATACAATGTTTCGGGTTAGAGCGACATCTAAGTTCCGATATTTGGTACCCATCTGATACTTCCATTCGTTCCCGCGAGAGGTCGGAAGTGTCAGTGATGAGTTTGACGTTCATCACTGAATCATTGTATATATATTTCTATAGTACTATCAATCCATGAAAATACTTTAGCGACATCTTTTGGTAGATCTGCACTTCAATTTTCTGCATAAGGTTCAAACATAAAATAAACTAGCGATCCCAGCGGTGGCGACGCAAAACAGAAAATTCTAGTTCATGAGAGTACTATAAGAATATATCTGTGGCAACAAGGAATAACAACATAAGTCAACTTATGTCGAAATTGAGATTTTCACAAAATCTGATGCACAATAAGCGATTCTATCTACCATATTTTTTTCGTATTTTTATCTTAAGCGGTTTATGAATTACAGGTAAATGAAAAATGACATTAGCATTGACTTCTTATGGGAAGCCAAACTTTCAAAACGCTCTCCTGAAAAGTTGTAAAAACTGACTTATGTTGTTTTTCCTTGTTGCCACAGATATATACAATAGGTGTGTTTTTTATTACAACCGGTCTTAACTGGACAAAAAAAACGCAGTCTGGGCTAAGCAATTTACATGTTAAATACAACAACACCTTAGCCCCTTGGGCTTAGTTGTTTAGCCCGGAGATTTCTCTGGGCTTAACTTTTTGAAGAGTTTTAAATCTGTGCTACCAAACTAATTTTCTCATAAATTGTTTAGAATTTGTTTAAAAACGTGAAAACTCACGTTTGGAAGGACAAAATGTATTAAAATTGTGAAACATGAAAAATACAAGAAAATTACGAAAGCGGAAAATATATGACAACTCTAAATTTTTGTTGTGTCTGCTGTTTTCGGAACACTCAATATACAGTGCTGCCAAGATTTCAGGTTAAGCCCCGAGGCGTTTTTTTTGCCCAGTTAAGACCGGTGGTAATAAAAAACACACCTAATGACTGAATTCGGAATTCCGCACGAAAGAAAATTATCTCGTTAACCGGGTGAAAACCAAAACAAACCAATCTTTTTGAGGACGCGCGCGATTTTAAAGAATTGTTTTTTTTTTTTTTTTTGAAAAAAAAGTCATACACAACAATTTCAAGTGTTTTTTTTTTTTCTATTATAACTTTATGTAGTGTCTAAAAATGGAAAAAATTATGAAATTTAAAATACATTTCTATGCTCTATTTATTAACTTCGTTTTTATAACGATGGTGAGGAGCTTCTCGTCATGACCAATTTCCCACCTAAAAGACTCATATAACCCTCGTTAGGAACTTTTCAGAAAGGCCCCTTTTTTTCGCACTCCTATTAAACCTATGAGAAGTACAATGTAAAAGTGAGGGAGGGGATATAAAAGGAGGACAAAAAAAAAAATTAAATTGTGTTGCATTTATATTAACTTATTTTTATAAACCAAGTTCATCTGAGGAGCTAGGTTGATACTAATAGTATAAAAGATATATACTTTAAACTTTACACCAATTTTGACTGTTTTTATATTTTATTTTAACTATTTAACACAAAAAAATAATTACAAAAACGCACTTGAGATTTTTTAAGTGTGAATAAAAATCAAACACTTTCCAACAAACGTCATTATATTATGACACTGTGAGATCTTCTAAACAGAAGTCCGGAGAAGCTTTATACTATGTTTACAGATAATTTTTCATCACACTTTAATCCCACTATAAGATACTCCTAAGAAATGTCTTAGAAGTATAAATATCAGCGTTTACTGATAATTTTTTACCATGGGTAGTACACCAGATTTATAGCATAGGTGCGAATAGCCCTTTATGCTCGAAACTCGGAAGCATGTTAGTTGGGTTCTTTGCTTGGAGGATATAATAGGTGTGTTTTTTATTACAACCGGTCTTAACTTGACAAAAAAAACGCAGTCTGGGCTAAGCAATTTACATGTTAAATACAACAACACCTTAGCCCCTTGGGCTTAGTTGTTTAGCCCGGAGATTTCTCTGGGCTTAACTTTTTGAAGAGTTTTAAATCTGTGCTACCAAACTAATTTTTTCATAAATTGTTTAGAATTTGTTTAAAAACGTGAAAACTCACGTTTGGAAGGACAAAATGTATTAAAATAGTTTTTCTAGCATACATTTTTGTATCTCTTTGTAAAACATATATGAAAAATACAAGAAAATGACGAAAGCGAAAAATATGACAACTCTAAATTTTTGTTGTGTCTGCTGTTTTCGGAACATTCAATATTCAGGTTAAGCCCCGATGCGTTTTTTTTTGTCCAGTTAAGACCGGTGGTAATAAAAAACACACCTAGAATGTTCCGAAAACAGCAGACACAACAAAAATTTAGAGTTGCCATATTTTTCGCTTTCGTCATTTTCTTGTATTTTGCATGCATGTTTTACAAAGAGATACAAAAATGTATGCTAGCAAAACTATTTTAATACATTTTGTCCTTCCAAACGTGAGTTTTCACGTTTTTAAACAAATTCTAAACAATTTATGAAAAAATTAGTTTGGTAGCACAGATTTAAAACTCTTCAAAAAGTTAAGCCCAGAGAAATCTCCGGGCTAAACAACTAAGCCCAAGGGGCTAAGGTGTTGTTGTATTTAACATGTAAATTGCTTAGCCCAGACTGCGTTTTTTTTGTCAAGTTAAGACCGGTTGTAATAAAAAACACACCTAATATATGGAGTGCTTGTTCCTATACCTAATACATTGTAACGCCATATGTATGGATAGGGGTCGCTGCCTTCGTTTTTCAGTGTGAGTCCGGTTCCGCAGCTGTAAATAAACAAGCTTGTTGATGACAGCCATCAAATGAAAATAAAATGGAGGCATGCACTCATCGAAAAACTTGAAGAAACTAGAGCCCTCTATAAAAGCTTCATGGAACTAACAGCACAAGCACTCCATATATTAAAACCTCTAAGGTTCTTTGTTATGGTTTTCGCCGAGTTTAAACCGTCAAAATGGTAACTGTAAAAAGAAAGAGAAGACGGGGACAAATGTTCGAACTTCCCAATAGAAAGCAAAATTAGATATTGTTTTTGTTTTACTTGTAAAATTGATACTGATCCAGATCTACATGAATAATAAAACACAGCTATTGCATACTTTAGTTGCGTTTCTATTTCTATTGGTCGAGTTTGTATCTATTGTAATTCGGAAGAGACTAATATCGATTCGTGAATGTGAATTCGAAAATTTTATCAATCATTTCAATTTAAATGTGTTGCTTAGTAGAGTGTTATATCCACATCATGATAAATTTATTTTACAAAATGAAAAGTTTCATAAAATTAACTTTAGAAATTTCATAATAAAAAAATATCATTGACCTACTATATATGGACTGCTAGTCGTTTGACTTTTCCATAGAAAAATTGAAAAAAAAAATGATTCCACATCTTTCTAGCTCTACTAGCGGTATAACCTTAGTCGGCGAAAAGAGGAAACTTTTAGTGAATGACATCTGTCGTTAAAAGGTAGTGCTTTCTCTGTTTTTCTATATTTGTTCCTTTCGCACTTCGTCAAAAATGTTGCACTTATTCTCCGCTTTTTTTTTAGGGCGCTAGTATCGCGAAGAAACAAGTGGAACCAACCTGAATATGCTTCTAGCAGTCCATATATATTAAGTCAATTACCCCGTTTGTATGACCGATTTAAAGATCGAATTGAAACTGAATCGAAATTTCGATCCAGGTATATGGAAGTACCAGATCGAGGAATCGAATTGAAATAGAATCGAAAACACAATTTTTCTTTTAAATATATTTGCAGTAAAATAGAAAAATCTAACCAAAAACAAAGTGAAAGTAAAACTAGATATCATAATACATACATACAGTAAAATTTTCAAATAAGAAGACAATCACACACAATTTCCACCATAAATTATATCTCGAGTATTCAATTCGTTTGGTATGTATGCATATTTTCGATTCGATTCAGCTCCCCCAGTCGGATCGGATCGACAAATCCGGATTCAATTCGATTCAGGTATATATAGACCTAAATCCTGATTCAATTCGGATTCAAATCGCCATACAAACGGGGTAAATGAAAAATATCACATTATCATAAAAATAAAAAAAATTAATATGAAATGCAAACGTTACCTTAATACTTCTTTCTATTACTAACGCCATCTGACAGAATGCTGCAACACTAAGAAAAAAATCACCCAATCAAATGCCTCAACTACCGTCACATGTCCTCCTTTCACCAATTCGCACTGAGCTCGCGTATAATGGCGGAAAATGTCTATGTATGCAGCTCAATGAACGCAAAAGAAAAGGTCAACCATATTATTACCCCTCATTCAACATACAACAAAACAGTACAGAAAATATGTTATAGAGAGCCAAATGAGAGAGTAGTTGTATCTTTATTATTCACATACATATACCTCTTTCAAACTCAACTACACACCGACACTAGCACCACACACATCATTTCACATTTGATTGTGCTCTGCCGTTGGTGTGTCTACAACGACGGGCAGACGAAGACGACTTTTTCTCGCCATCAACATATAAGTCCGCCATTTTGAACAAATCGGAGTCTCGGTTGTTCTTCGTCGTCGAACAAAAAATTTTTACTCAGAATTTTCTTCATCCCAGAAATTTTGTGAAAATTTTTCTCTAATAAAATTGTAAATAATTAAATTTCCTTAATAATTTTTTCCCATGCATTAAATTATGGTAAATCAAATTAATGTAAAAAAAAGTGATTATGTTTTTGCATTTTAATTAGTTTTTTCGGTGTAAAAATGAAAAAAAAAAATATTTGGATTTTCTTCTTTTCGCCTTCGCCTTCTTCTGTGTGTCCAACAAAAAAAAAAAATTCAATTCAAATTTTTCTTCTCGATTCGCTTCGAATATTCGTCGTTCGTTTCTCGTCGTACATATTTTCGCTTCATTCGTTCGTTCGTTCATCGTTGGGTTTCTTTCTTTTCTCTTGTAATAATATAAAATTGTGTGTGCGAGAGTTTTGTATAGTGTATATATTGCGAGTGAGTGTATATGTGTGTGTTAGTGTGGGGCGAGCGAGCAAACGAACAAAAATTAATACTTCTCATCTGTTCTATCTCACCATAAGCGATATGCGCCCTAGCAAACTGACTGAATAAGAACTATTAACGGCGAAGAGATTTTCAAAGATTCAAGTTGAATGCAAAACAAAGATCGATGCAGTTGTTAGAAAGTTAGAATGAAAAAGCTATATATGTACTCACACAGTGGACCACAAAAATCGCAATAAATATTATTTTCCTTTTTTTTCTCAATAAGATTCGGGGATCGTCGGATCAGTTGGTTTTTCTTCACACTCACTTAGTTTTTAATTCGCCTTGACAAGCGAATTAAAAAAAAAAAAACTTAATTGTTGTTAAGTTTTTTTTTGTTTTTTTTTTCTTCCGGAAAAAGAAATTTTTTTTTAATTTTCGAAATTAAATTTTTCGAAATATGCAAGTGTTTTTATTTGAATAAATATTTTCATATTCAATAATAAATAAGACCAAAATGTTCAATGTATGTGTTTGTAGATAGTTTTTGCTTGATATGACAACTCTCGAATCGAATGGGTGAAATTTTCTCTTTTTCCTCATCATCGTCGCTACTGTCGCTGCTCGACTCGCTCGCCATCGCCATGACCATCATCGCCGCCGCAGTCTTTGCATTCGCATTCTTCTTGAATTTGAGACTTTCTTGCTCTCTTTTTGATTTGAGTTTAGTTCTGATTTTATGATAAAAGTTATTAACTTCCTCATCAAACAAAAATGTCCTAAAAAATGCCCTTAAAATTTCCCAAAAAAATTGTCTTAAAACTCAAGGCCATTTATTTGGCAAAGGAACAAACTTGAGTCTAAACCCGCGTTTCTAACTCTCTTAGGTTTGTCAAAAATCCAAAAAAAATTGAATTGAATTTTTTTTAACATAATTTTTAGACGACAGCAGAAAGTCGTCCAAAAGTTGTGTCTGCCTCTTGTTCTCGTCCCTGTTGTTTTCTTGCCTCTTTGGTATATCTACTAACTAAGTTTTATGCCTGTTTTTTTTTTTTTTCAATACTTTAGCAGCAAAACCAGCAACATTTAAACCATCAGCAAAACTAAGTAAAAAAAAAAAACTTAAAAAAAATGTGCAAATGGAGGAAACGCAAAACCTCAATAGTTTTTTCATTTTTCTTAAAAACAAATACAAAAGAACTTAAAAAATGAAAAAAAATGCAGTTCAAAAACTGTTTTCTAAAAAAAAACAAAAAAACACTATACGAATTTTCCTTGCAATTTTTTAAATAAGGAAAAAAAAATCAGCCTAAAAATATGCAATATATTTTTATGCCCGTAAACATTATTTTTTGTGTTTTTTATTTTGTGTTTTAAAAACTAAAAAAAAAAACTTCTTTAATGTGATGATTGTCGTCGTCTCTTTGGAATCTAATTATAAATATCGTCGAATAAATAAATAAAAAAAAAATAATGAAAATGTTAAGCCATCTTTTTGGATAGAACAGAAAACTAAACCAAAAGAAATTTCAAAAAACAGAATTTTAAAAAAATCGTTGTTTAAGTTAACAACAAAAAAAAAAATAAACTTTAAATTGCATTTTCATTTTTGTGAAAAAAAAACAAAGAACAAACTATAAACAATATAAGTGCTTAAGAGTTAAAAAAAAATACAAAAAAATCAATCTCACCTCACAATGGCGGATCACCTGGATGAGCCGCCTCAAAAGCGGGTTAAAATGGAGCGCTTTCCCCAATCGTCCAGTGATGCCGGTAAATACTTACCTTTTCCCAACACATAAACCATTTTCATTTTTTTTTATAACTTTTTTCTTTTTATCAAAAACAGCGGAAGTTCTATCAAATATATTTGGTCTTGAGGACAATCTACCAGATGAATTGGTCTCAACAGGTAATGCGTGGGGCGATCAGATGGGCGGAGGTGGTAATAAACCACCAGCCCAAGGACCCGGGCCAGGTGGCCCACAAATGAATGGTGGCGATGATCCTAGTGGAGGAGTTTCAAATAATACTTTGCGTCAGTTGCATCATCAACATCATTTGCAGCAGTTATTGCAACAACAGGTACACAACTCAATTCCATACTATGCGTTTTTTAAAATCTTACTTCCTATTTGATTGATTTTTAATAATTTTTTTCTTGTTTTTGAATGATTTACAGGGTAATAAAAATGCTATGGTTGGTAATACTATGGGTCTTAATCAATTGGGAAGTAAAAGTCCAAATTTGCAATCACCAACGGGAATGCAAGGTGGAATGCAAGGCAATATGGCAATGGTTAATCCGATGCCTATGTCAATATCGAATAATGGAACACAGACGATTAATGCAATGCCTGGTAAGTTTTTTTTTTTTTAGTTTAATTTTTTTAATATCAAAAACTATAAATAAAAGAATTTAATAAATGCATTTTTATGCATTTTCGCTCAAACAAATTTACCTATAAAAATTATGTTAGGCCGTGTGCGAATTGGGTTAAAATGTTGGCTAAATTTTCTACCACATTTAAATTTTGACGTTTGGTTAAAAAAGGGACCAAATTTATATTTTTGCTGTTCGGTTAAATGAGACACTTTTTTAGCACAACTTCGATTAAACTTCCCTCAAGATAAAACAAAATTACCCTCAAAAATGTTTTTTTTTTTATATTCAATTCATTTTTTTTTTAACAAAACTCAGCTGAAAAAAATATAAAAAATAAACAACCTATTCATACATTTTTAATTTTTCAAGATGAATAATAAAATTTGAGGAAGTACTTTATATTAATACTTCAACATTTCTTAAAATAATAACGCATTATAACAAAAATAATACATTGATCTTTCTATCTTGAGAAACGCCAAATTTTAACCACTAGTGTCAAATTTTAACCTGCTTCGCAGCTGGATTAATTTTAACCCATTTTATTCAACATGTTATTGTCAAAATTCAAACTATCTTCAAACTTTAACCAACATTTTAACGCAATTCGCACATGGCCTTAAAAGATCAGAAGAAATATAAAAATTGTTTGTGTACCTATACGGTGACTATATTTTTTTAATTTCAAATAATGAACTTAAACAAAAATTGAGCCCAGTTTTTAATTCTGAATAATTTTTTTTCTTTGTTGTTTCAAAAAATACTTTAATTAAACAAAATACAACACAAATATTCAGAATGCATTAGTTAATTAAAATTCATTTTACAGAAAGAGAATGAAATGAGTTTAAAAATCTTTATTATTACATAAAATAAATTTACTAAAAATAACACTAGCCTGTTAACCCTTTACTTCCTAGTGGTTTCACCATGAAACCACTTATTAATTATTTTTTATTGCAATAACCAAAATTTGAAAATTGTTGCATGAGCTATTGCATTATGAGTAGTGCAACCAACAAAAAATGTAATGTCTGTATAAAAGTTAATGTTTAGTTAAAAAAATGCAGGATTTGTTAGGGTTTTCTCAATTTTTCAAGTAGCCTTACGCTTAGAGCTATAAAATAAAATAACTGTAACACTGAAAGAAAATGATTTTAATTGTTCTTCAATCTATGTAATATGTTAACATGTTTTTCATCAGAAAATTTTCTTTTCCAATCTAAATACTAGTTTAATAAGACTTTTTGGTAAAACACATTGGTTTGTACGCGCATTTTTATCTTTAAGTTTTTTTTTTTACTAAAAAATTGACTTCAACTTTTGTACTCTCAGCTCAAAACATTCCTTATACAATGTAATTACTAGTTCAATCATTATTTTTTCGTTTTCGTGTTTAATAAGAAAATATCAAAACTTTTTCTCAAGATTTTTGTAATTTTTCGTGAAAAAAATTTTTAAAAAAGTTATTCCGGGAACAAAGGGTTAAGAAATTTGCATTAGCAAAAGTTTTAGTGGTTAACATAACTAAAGTTTGTTTGTTTTATCGAAATAAGAACCAATTTGTGAATTCGGATTGGGATTAAAAAAGAACAAAATATTAAATATAAAACTAACTATATCGGGGCTTACAATTGAATCATTTATTTTCAAAACATGATAAGTCCATTCGTTCAAAAAAATTTTCTGACTTAATATTTTATTTATAATTAAATATTATTCTTATAATTCAAAGTATATTAAGATTTAAATTCTTAAGGATTAATAAAATCAACGTTTTTGTGGGTTAAGAAAAAATATATTCAAAATGGACTTATCATGTTTCGAAAATAATCGATTCAATTCAAATAAATAAACAAAAAATTAAACACTAAAGTTTCCCAAACATTACAGCTTATATATTTTTTTTTAAATACTATCAGATTTAGTCGAAGAGAGCTTATAGCAAGCAACGTCAAACACTAGATTTGCCAACACAATGAACTGTATTTTCACTACCTCATCACTTAGTGCAACGTTAGTAGATAGTAAGCAAAACTCACTACAAAAAAGCATACATTAAGAAATCAATTTTAAAATAAACTAAAAACACAAAGAAATAAAACTACTCTGAACATTTAAGATCGTGGTAAACTGGTGTTAAATAATTTTTTTATTTATATTAAAATCAAAAACATTTGTGTTAAAATTAATAAGTTTGCATATGCGAGTAAAATGTTGGGGTAGATTAATTACAGAAATCTATGGCACGAAAATTGTAACCTCCTCCCCTACAGTTAAAATTAATAGAATTAAGATCAGATGCATCAATAACAACTATGAGAAGTTGGAGAATAAATCCAAGATAATTAATAAGCTTCCTTTGAGAAAAAGTCTGCATCTGAAGGAGATTTATCCTATGTTCGTAAAGGAAAAAATTAAAAGGATCAGTCCACGTTGAACAGATTCTAGGTGGGGGTGGCTTTGTGAACAATTAGATTTATGTGTTCCGTGAAATCATGTTTGTAGTGAAAATTAACTCCAAGGTCTTTCAAGCTTTGAACACTAAGTAAAGTGTGTTGGGTTATTCTATAATCAAACAATCTTGGAGTTCGTTTCTTGGAAAATGTCATTGTCTATTAGTTGGGTCGAGAAATATATTAAATATTTTCTTGCAAAAATAATCAGTTAACGGACTTAATGCATTTGTAGATTTTCATAACGCCTGAAAAAAAAACATAAGAATGTTAATGAAAAAAAAGCAATTAGACCGAGAGCCCAGAGCAGATTTTGGGAGTTTTTGGATAACCGAAAATGAGTCATATGTATGTGTAGGTAATAGCGTCCTGATGAAGAATTCGAAAGTCTGGCAGGTTTATTTCACGGCATTCTATGGTTTATGGGGAGTTGAAAAATGCATTTTTTCCGATTTTTGTGTCGAGTATATAACCACTTTAATTCATATAGAGCCGATAGAGGGTGATACCTTGATTGCAAAAAGTTCGGTCCCAGACGTTTTATTCGAGGCATTACCCCCGCCAGACGTCCTTGAAGATTCGCGAAATGGCGATTTTCATACAAAAGTCAGAATATTATTTTTTGCAAGATATATAACCGTCTGGTGGTACCTATTAAAAAATCATAACTACCCCCTGATAGAAAATAAATTAGTGCCAGACGTTTTAAATACGGCATTACCCCCGCCAGACGTCCTTGAAGAGTCGCGAAATGGCGATTTTCATACAAAAGTCAGAATATTATTTTTTACAAGATATATATCCGTCTGGTGGTACCTATTAAAAAATAACCACTAACCCTTGATAGAAAATAAATTAGTGCCAGACGTTTTAACCACGGCATTACCCCCGCCAGACGTCCTTGAAGAGTCGCGAAATGGCGATTTTCATACAAAAGTCAGAATATTATTTTTTGCAAGATATATAACCGTCTGGTGGTACCTATTAAAAAATCACCACTACCCCCTGACATAAAATCAATTAGTGCCAGACGTTTTAACCACGGCATTACCCCCGCCAGACGTCCTTGAAAAGTCCTGAAATAGCGATTTTCATACAAAAGTCAGAATATTATTTTTTGCAAGATATATAACCGTCTGGTGGTACCTATTAAAAAATCACCACTACCCCCTGATATAAAATAAATTAGTGCCAGACGTTTTAACCACGGCATTACCCCCGCCAGACGTCCTTGAAGAGTCCTGAAATAGGATAATACCGTGGTTAAAACGTTTGGCACTAATTTATTTTATATCAGGGGGTAGTGGTGATTTTTTAATAGGTACCACCAGACGGTTACATATCTTGCAAAAAATAATATTCTGACTTTTGTATGAAAATCGCCATTTCGCGACTCTTCAAGGACGTCTGGCGGGGGTAATGCCGTGGTTAAAACGTCTGGCACTAATTTATTTTCTATCAAGGGTTAGTGGTTATTTTTTAATAGGTACCACCAGACGGATATATATCTTGTAAAAAATAATATTCTAACTTTTGTATGAAAATCGCCATTTCGCGACTCTTCAAGGACGTCTGGCGGGGGTAATGCCGTGGTTAAAACGTCTGGCACTAATTTATTTTCTATCAAGGGTTAGTGGTTATTTTTTAATAGGTACCACCAGACGGTTATATATCTTGCAAAAAATAATATTCTGACTTTTGTATGAAAATCGCTATTTCAGGACTATTCAAGGACGTCTGGCGGGGGTAATGCCGTGGTTAAAACGTCTGGCACTAATTTATTTTATATCAGGGGGTAGTGGTGATTTTTTAATAGGTACCACCAGACGGTTATATATCTTGCAAAAAATAATATTCTGACTTTTGTATGAAAATCGCCATTTCAGAACTATTCAAGGACGTCTGGCGGGGGTAATGCCGTGGTTAAAACGTCTGGCACTAATTTATTTTATATCAGGGGTTAGTGGTAATTTTTTAATAGGTACCACCAGACGGTTACATATCTTGCAAAAAATAATATTCTGACTTTTGTATGAAAATCGCCATTTCGCGACTCTTCAAGGACGTCTGGCGGGGGTAATGCCGTGGTTAAAACGTCTGGCACTAATTTATTTTCTATCAAGGGTTAGTGGTTATTTTTTAATAGGTACCACCAGACGGTTATATATCTTGCAAAAAATAATATTCTGACTTTTGTATGAAAATCGCTATTTCAGGACTATTCAAGGACGTCTGGCGGGGGTAATGCCGTGGTTAAAACGTCTGGCACTAATTTATTTTATATCAGGGGTTAGTGGTAATTTTTTAATAGGTACCACCAGACGGTTATATATCTTGCAAAAAATAATATTCTGACTTTTGTATGAAAATCGCCATTTCGCGACTCTTCAAGGACGTCTGGCGGGGGTAATGCCGTGGTTAAAACGTCTGGCACTAATTTATTTTATATCAGGGGGTAGTGGTGATTTTTTAATAGGTACCACCAGACGGTTATATATCTTGCAAAAAATAATATTCTGACTTTTGTATGAAAATCGCTATTTCAGGACTTTTCAAGGACGTCTGGCGGGGGTAATGCCGTGGTTAAAACGTCTGGCACTAATTGATTTTATATCAGGGGGTAGTTATGATTTTTTAATTGGTACCACCAGACGGTTATATATCTTGCAAAAAATAATATTCTGACTTTTGTATGAAAATCGCTATTTCAGGACTTTTCAAGGACGTCTGGCGGGGGTAATGCCGTGGTTAAAACGTCTGGCACTAATTGATTTTATATCAGGGGGTAGTGGTGATTTTTTAATAGGTACCACCAGACGGTTATATATCTTGCAAAAAATAATATTCTGACTTTTGTATGAAAATCGCCATTTCGCGACTCTTCAAGGACGTCTGGCGGGGGTAATGCCGTGGTTAAAACGTCTGGCACTAATTTATTTTCTATCAAGGGTTAGTGGTTATTTTTTAATAGGTACCACCAGACGGTTATATATCTTGTAAAAAATAATATTCTAACTTTTGTATGAAAATCGCCATTTCGCGACTCTTCAAGGACGTCTGGCGGGGGTAATGCCGTATTTAAAACGTCTGGCACTAATTTATTTTCTATCAGGGGGTAGTTATGATTTTTTAATTGGTACCACCAGACGGTTATATATCTTGCAAAAAATAATATTCTGACTTTTGTATGAAAATCGCCATTTCGCGAATCTTCAAGGACGTCTGGCGGGGGTAATGCCGCGAATAAAACGTCTGGGACCGAACTTTTTGCAATCAAGGTATCGCCCTCTATCGGCTCTATATGAATTAAAGTGGTTATATACTCGACACAAAAATCGGAAAAAATGCATTTTTCAACTCCCCATAAACCATAGAATGCCGTGAAATAAACCTGCCAGACTTTCGAATTCTTCATCAGGACGCTATTACCTACACATACATTTGACCCATTTTCGGTTATCCAAAAACTCCCAAAATCTGCTCTGGGCTCTTAGACTAAATGTAACATTAAAATTTTCAAATTAGTGTTCAATCTCGAATTTGTGTCCAGTGTCATGTCGGGTGTCATGAAAATCCAGAAATTTATGTCTGAAAATAACAAAAAATTTAGACATAAGGGGACCCCACAAGACACATTTCTTGCAATCATTTGGTTCAAGTGGATGCCTAGTTTTATTTATTTAGCATGAGTTTCAAACTTTTTAAAACGTGCCGTTGTTTTTTAACATTTTTTTAAGAAAATTGTTCCTTCTTGTTAAAAGAAGGCAAATAGACACAATTCTCTTTACATTTTGTTGCTTTCTCGAAGTGCTTTTTCATTTTTTTGTTTGTCAACATCAACTTGAAGAAGAAAATATTTAAAATCTTGGCTATCCTATGATGTCTTCATTTTTGTTAAGGTAACCTTATATCAATGTTGATGTAATAAAATTACATACTTATTTATATTCATAGTGATAAGGTTCACCATGTTTTTATTTTAACAAAAAAAAAAAAATTCTAATGAAGAAACTTTCAAGCATACTTTAACTTACATTTATCAAATCTTACAGTATTAAAACATTTTGCCACAAGAGAAACGGGAACTGGGAATACGAGATAGGTTCTATATTTCACTCGAATTGAAATCAATATTAAATGAAAATTGGTGTTCTACAATCCACTTTTTTCAATATCGACTTCGTTTATTTTCGAAGTTCGACCAGCAAATTACAAATAGATCAAAACTATCTCTGCATGCTACAAATTTTTCTGCGGTAAGCCCTTTGTTATCGATTTTCAAGACCGTAGTATAAAATAAATATTTTAATAATAGTCGTGTTTTATTGGTACTCAGTATTTTATAAACACAGTTATAAACACTTTTTTAAATTCCAGTTCTTTCGTCCAGCTTTAAGATGCTGTTGTTGTATTTAGACAGTGTTAGTGTGTAGTTCTATTCGAGAGAGAAAAATAAAATCCTCTTAAGATTTCTTTGTATGATACCTACTAAAAAGATAAAATGGGGATCGTGTGTTTTTACAATCAGAGGATTGCTTTAAGAGAAAAAAACATAGTCTACAATTAAAAAAAAATTCTTTTAGCCTAGTATCAAATCGCTTCGTTTATAATCTTGCGCCAATATTTTTAAATATATGCTTGTAAGACCTGAGGTATTTTAAATTCAAATTGCACGAAAGAAATAGAAAGATAGAGAAGAATTTTGTTGCTACAGTGAATTGAGAATTAGAAGTTATTATCTTAATGATCCCACAGCTAGCGTCTGAAGCTGGGAGATTGTTAAAAATCATAGGTTAGCAGTCACGCAACGCACTTCATCCACTGTAGCATTGCCACCCGCAATGTTTATCCTTAGTAGTCATTTGTTGTTGTTAATCGTGTAAAATTTGACTAACCTTTGTACTGCGCTACCGATAAAACACGCCCACTAAAAGTAACATTTCTCTTAAGTGTGAGAGAAAAACTATAATTTTACCACATTGATGATAACTAATTGGGGATTTTGAGCAACACCAGTTTCTATGTTTGATTTGTATTTCTCCAGTTGCACAAACAAGTTTCTAGAAAAATCCTATGCTGTCGAATGCTTTCTGGACTTCCAAAATACATGCGTTTTTTACAGGGATGATGTCTTGATGAAACTTCATGAGCTGATTTTTGGCGTTGAAAAATTTCTGGAGCTTTTTCAGTATCAGCTCTGTTATTTTGCTTTAATTGTTGAGAAGATTGTTATGTAATTGGAGATCATGTTCGTAACACTTTTTTAAGAAAACACTAAGATGTGTGCGATTTTCCATTCCTGCGGGAATGTGTGTGGATAGAAATAAATTTACTGTTTGCTGGACTCTCTTTAGGATATAGTTGGAAGCTCCATACGGTTCAACTGATTTCTTCAGTTTGGTAGTAAATTATTTCAATAAGGCAATCATGAAACTTGCTGCCAACTCTTTTGGTATAGGTACATACAAATTGTATATGCACAATCTGTAGAAAAAAATCGTTCCACGGAAACGAAAATCAGGTGTCCATTCAAATTTCATCACTCACACCTGCAAATTGTTGTCTTTGTCCTCTACGACCCACACGAGCCTAGAAATTAATTTTTTTTAAAGTTCCAAATGACCAACGAAAAAATTTGAGACAAATCCTCTTATAACAAGAAACAATGAAAACAACCCCCCTCACTGAAAACTATTATTCGACTTATAAACAAGGGAAATTTTTTTAAATTTTCTTACGGAATGATGCTTTCTTAAAATTATAATAACTCGGCTTCCGTGGGTCGTAGAGAGCTAATTTTTTTTTTAATTTAATCGATAGATTAAATTAAATCGATAGAAAATGTTGTAACGAACAATTAATAGCTTTATTTTTTGTCGTAGGACATTCTGAAGCCGAGTTATTCCCAAAAAACGATATGGGTGGTTTCGCACCGGTTTCTTCGTGCGTTCATTTATCAATTGCTCGGTCATCTTTGGTGATAAAGAGTTGATTTTTTTTGGTAAAATGGATTTGGGATGAACAAGTTACCAAATTCCGAAAGCCCTTATGTTGGTCTATTAGCATATTTTGTTTGATCCATTACTTTTGGGACACCCTGTATTTTTGACTGCCGATTTTCCTGAAATACTCAATAAGGCCAAAACCAAGCTTTGATGGGTATATATGTATTTATAGGTATTTTGCTAACACTAACATATTACTGTGGTCTTATATTTCGATATCGGAGATCGTTTCGAATTCAATTTCGAACACGCCCATCCGATTCCGAAAGCCCTTAAGTTGGTCTATTAGCATATTTTGCTTGATCCATTACTTTTGGGACACCCTGTATTTTTGACTGCCGATTTTCCTGAAATACTCAATAAGGCCAAAACCAAGCTTTGATAGGTATATATGTATTTATAGGTATTTTGCTAACACTAACATATTACTGTGGTCTTATATTTCGATATCAGAGATCGCTTTCGAATTCAATTTCGAACACGCCCATTGATATTCGTATTGGTGTTTGATAATTTTTTTTTTTTAT
Organism: Episyrphus balteatus; assembly: GCF_945859705.1. Classification (NCBI taxonomy): domain Eukaryota; kingdom Metazoa; phylum Arthropoda; class Insecta; order Diptera; family Syrphidae; genus Episyrphus; species Episyrphus balteatus. The sequence continues at coordinate 133,190,506 of NC_079135.1, read as the reverse complement.
AATTAACTATATGCCTGTAAGACCTAAGGTCTTTTAAATGCTACTGCACGGCACTAGTTAGAAGGAATAGAAAGATAGGAAAGAATTTTTTGTTGGTACAGTGAATTGAGAATAAGATGATTATTTTCTCATATAATCCCACGGGTGGCTTCCAAGCTGGGGGATAAAGAAAAGAATGCTGCCTTAGGTAGGGCTCGAACCCACACCTCTAGGATAGCAGTCAAGCACTACATCCTCTGCACCCGACACAAGTCCATGTAAAAAAAAACATACAAGCCTGTCCACTTTTTTCGCGTTCGTATGCGTGCAATATTGAGGAATGTTAAAGTTTGTACCAGTGCAAATAGGGTATTTGCAAAGCGTTGTGAAATAAAAGCCTACTTGTAATATACGTTATACAAAAAAGTATATACTTTTCAGCAAATGGCGAAATTTTGGTTACTTCCACTAACATTTGGAAAGTAATATTCTTAATACAGTGATAGTTTATTGTAAACTATAACATACGTTTGGTCCATAAGACAAACACATGCCCCAGAGAAGTATTTGCCCACCATTTAACAGTATGCTCGATTTACAAAATTATTTCAAACCTCCATTCAATCAGTCCGTCCACTTCGTTTCGAACTTAATAAAGTCACGCATACAATTTAACCCCAATTTTTTTACCCAACGATTAAGTCAATTTATTTTTTATTTTGAGTTTGAACATTTTTCTCAATTTTTCTGTGGTTTTAGTTTGATTCCCTTTTATAAGTGAAAATGCAAATACGTGTTATAAAACTAATAATAACTTGGAAATTTTCGTTGTTTCGTTTAAGGATCATTTTAAGATATAGTAAGTTTTCCTATTCTTTTCATATATTTTTAATAAAAAAAAAAAAAATATTTTTTAAATCATTTTTACGTTTTCAAATTATTTAAAAAAAAAAGTTATTATTTTACACTGACACTACCAATAGCATCTAGTAAGTAAGTAATTAATTTTATTTATCAATATTTCAATACAAATTTTGAATACAAATAAAGAATTTTAAAGCTTTGGCATAGCCGTCAACTCAGATAGCAAATTTTTTGAGGTAATTTTACATTATATAAAAAAAATTTAAATAAATTAATTTAAACGAATTCAGTTATTAGTAGTTTTATATACTTTGAGTTTAAAAAGCAAAGCAGTCTTCTTTAGCTTTAATGTTGCAAAGGGTACAGAATTGCACCTTCATTACTAATATTTGGTTTTTAATACAAAAACAACTTTCATTCATCGTAAAAAAAAAGTATTTTAAAATATATTTCAAAGTGCTTGATTTCAAGAAAAATTTACTCTCAACTTTTTCTTCCACCTAATTTAAATTTTTTTTTTTTGTTTCGTATTAATGCAATTTTTTTGCTTTATTTTGCCGATGGTTTCGAATCGTAATGTTAATTTATTTGATTCATATGGTTCTAGCAGAAAAACTAAAAGGAAAAAAGATTTTAATCTTCTCAACTTTTTAGTAAATTTTGAGTTGCTGTATGAATAAATCATCAATATTCATATATTTTTCGAAGATGTGTTTGTTTCTACTAGGGATGTTACGGATGTAGATTTTTCACAGCCGCGGGTGCGAATGCGGATGCTGGTTTTTAAAAGTTAATATCTGCAGATGCGGATATTTATATCATACATACATAAATAAAAAATTAATATAAATGAATTAAATTTTTTTTATTTGAGAAATAAAAAATAGGTGAATTATTGTTGATTTCATAATTAACAGGCTTTCAAACTTTTAAATGACGTTTTTTGTATGGAACAAACGTCATTTTAAAATGTAAAAGCCTGATAAATATTTAAAAGGGATTTATGAAATTGGCCACTAGGCTCATTAAAAAAAATACCGCCACCTTCACTGCATCAAGTCGGTTACACAGAGGTTGGTAAATTAAGCCCGCGCTACCAAATAATTGTTCCCTAGGAACACTGCCTTGTGGAGTGGGTAGAAATTGTCGTTAAAGTCTTCTTTATGAAGAAGACTTGGCCCAAATTTAATAATTTCGAAAACTAGGTCAGTAGGAATTCAAAATTGTAAAAATTTCCTATACGATTTGAAATTTGAAATGAGATAATTTGCGAAATTATCTCATTTGGGCTCTAGTGAAAACAGGCTATTAAACTAAGACTTTTTGCATTTTTTCTGTGTTTTGCCTAAAAGAATCAGTTACAGACCATTATCTACTCGTCGGCTCCGCCCAACTTCTTTCTTGTCGCAATTTCTTTGCATCCGCATCCGCATAAAAACCTGCATTGATTATTGCGGGTGCGGAGTGCGATGTCCCAATTCATGCAAAAGTTCCGCATTTGCGGGTTCGGATGCGAATATTCGCAACATCCCTACTTTGTACGTCTATAGATGCAATTTTTTCTTTTTAGAATGTTTCGGAATCACTTCGTTTTTTTGCATGTTTCTAACAGGAGTTGTTTACATTAATTGGCGTAACGGAAATTCGAGCTATACTCGAATAATTTAAACTCATGTTTAAATTATTTATTGGTGAATTCATTTCCAAGCTGATTAAACACACCCAAAGTACAACGCAAATATTTATTTATTATTGCGTTAGCCGTTTCCACCCTTGGGCTCATTCATCAGGTAGGCATCAGCTTTCCCTGATGTTAAAAACCGTGCTATACATTTTAGAAGGATCGCTGAACTCTAGAAACTACATCAGCTACAATCTCGAGAAATATGTGAATATGAATTCTGTGGGGACCTTCCTTGGGGAAAGATCAAGATAGAAATATATATCTTCCAGAGCCTGAAATGAGGTCTATGAATAGAACATTTTGGACAACACCATTAAAACAAACATTATTCGAGGCAGTCCCACGCAAATTAATTCTTTATAAGATGAGAACGAGAAACTTTAAAAAAAAATGTAAAATGTTAGGTAATTTATGTATGACGATTTTGACCTATTTCCTTAAGTTTAGTTTTATTTCTTAACTTTTCCGTTAACAATTTTTTTTATGGTAATAAACAAAATTTCATTCAAAAAACTAAAAACCTCGCAAATACGAGTATTCCTTAAAATTATTGTTACAGGGTTGTATATACAGCTTAGTATTGATGTAATTAACAATCTGCGAAAAGTACTAAATTTTTCGCCATCCGCCAGACCCGTTGTATGAGGTCAAAATGTTCGAAAAACTTGTAGCTGAGATAACTTAAAAGTTTTCTTTTATCACTCGTCGTTTAAAAATTACAACTTTCATATGTGTACCTACCCCAAAAGTATGCAATTTTACTCCCTCGATTAAGTAAAATATTAAAAAAAAAAGAAAGCCATTGAAGCCATTGCGATACGTTTAAGTAATTTATTTTATGAGTAGACAAATGCAATGAATGTTTTTTTTGTTTTATTTACAGGAATGAATAGCATTGCTCAGGGTAACATAGGAAACATGGTTATGACCAATAGTGCTATGGCTTCTGGTGGTATAGGTGGCGGATCAATGGCAGCATCTCAAGGCGTAATGGTTAATGCACTGAAACAACATATTAACACCGGACCTATGATGGGACCAGGTAAAGTCCCAGGCGCTGGCCCCGCAAATCATCAAGGAATTCATCATCAGCAGGCAATGCAAAATGGCCCACTTATGACAACTGCTGCAATCGGTGTTGGTGGTCGCATGGTCGGGCAACAACACATGATTCGTGGTCCCAACCCGCATCAGCTGATGGGTGCCGGACCAGGTGGTGGTCCTCGAATGCAAAATCCAAACATGCCAATTGGTAAGTTGAACGTAATAGAGAACCAATCGACCACAAACGAATTGTTATCTCGAAAATTTGCGATTCGACCAGGTCAAATAAATAGTATGGGGGGAGGACCGAACGGACCCTATGGCTATGTTAATGCTGGTCCACAGAGTGTTAGTGTTAATGTAAACCCTGGAGGTGGGGGTGGACCATCACCACAACAACAAATGCTGGTTAATCAGATTACACAACAACAGCGTGTACCACCTAGTATGCAACAAGCAATGCAGGGAAATCGACCTGGGGGCCCCATTGGTACCAATATTGGTCTCGTCAGCGTTGGGAATGATGGTAGCGGAATCGTTGGAGGCCCCCAACAACAACAGCAGCAGCAGCAACAACAACAGCAGCAACAACAACAGCAACAACAGCAGCAGCAGTTGACAAATCCGCAACAGCAACTCAATCCGAATCAAGCACCGCAAGTAGTTTTAGGAGGGCCAGCGCCAGGAAGCGTACAACAGCGTCCACCACAGCCAGGTCAAATGCAACAACCGCAACCAGGTACTTCACAAGGGCCTCCTCAACATCCACTTCCGATCGCGCGAAAAAAGCAAATTCAGCAGCAATTGATGATTTTGCTGCATGCTCACAAGTGCAGTCGCCGCGAAGCTGCTAACCCCAATAGAGAGAAGTGTACTGTATTTCACTGTAAGATAATGCAGGATGTGTTGGCTCACATGGCAAATTGCAAGGACAGCAAGGACTGTACCGTCCAGCACTGCACTTCCTCGCGACAGATACTTCTCCATTACAAGACTTGCACCAAAAGTGATTGTATAATTTGCTTCCCCTTTCGACAAACTCATCAACTTGTTGGCAGCGGTGGAAACGCCGGTGGGGATAATAAACAACAACAACAGCAACAACAACAGCAGCAGCAACAACAACAGCAAGTCCAACAACAAGTGCAACAGCAACAACAACAGCAGCAACAACAACAACAGCAGCAGCAGCAACAACAACAACAACAGCAGCAACAACAACAACAAGCTGTTCCAGGAAACTCGCAGCAAAACGTCGGCAACCAGAACGCTCAAGGTCCGGGATCAGTGGGTGCTGTACCTGTGGGACCCCAAATGAGTATTAAACCAAATGCTGGAGACATGCAACCGCAGCAAATGCAAACCTCAAATCCGAACCAAGAAATACGCCGTTTCGACAGCATGGGTATGCAGGGCGCCGTATCATCCGCTCCAACCAACATCATGCAGGCCAACGCAAATGCCCCTCAGGTACCACAAGGAATGCGAATTCAAGGACCACCAGTTAGGGTAGCCGCTCCCCCAAACGCTAATGTTCTGTCTAACAACTTGCTGATGAGCAACAACGATATTCAAAATGGCAACAACCCCAATCAGCAGTTGTTGGTGCCAGGAGCCGGAAATCATGTTGTCACGCTGAACGCCCAACAAGGAGGTCCCCAACAAGGTGCACATCAATTGACCAATATGCAACAGCAACAACAACAGCAAACCCAGGCAAACATTCCACTTTCTGTGAACGTTCACAGTTTTAGCAATTCCAATACCGTCGACGGTGGAGGTTCTAACAAATCACAACAGATGGCACCCAGTCAAATGGCCCAAATGCAAATTCAGGCTCATGCAGCTGTTGCCGCAGCAGCAGCATCGGCAAACGCAGCTGCAAATAACGTTTCTGGTGGACTTCTTTCGCAAAGCTCATCGTTGCCAGCGTCTTCCGGAGCTGGTGATAATGAGAAAGATTGGCGTGAATCGGTTACAACGGATTTACGAAAACACCTAGTCCACAAACTGGTTCAAGCAATATTTCCCACATCTGATCCCGCCACTATGCAGGACAAACGAATGTTCAATCTCGTGTCTTACGCAGAGAAAGTTGAAAAAGATATGTACGAAATGGCAAAGTCCCGATCCGAATACTATCACTTGCTTGCTGAAAAAATCTATAAAATCCAAAAAGAACTTGAAGAGAAACGTCTCAAGCGCAAAGAACAACAACTACTGCAGATGCAACAACAACAGCAACAAGCCGGACCAGGTGGTCCAAGTCAGCAACAGCAACAATTGCCAGGGCACCAACAGCAAATCCGGCCAAACGTGTCTATGGTTAATCAATTAGCCGCAAGCCAAGGAGGAAATCCCATGGCTAGTATGATGCAACGAGGTCAAGCACCTGGTATGATGCCACAGAACCCTGCTCAGCAGGCACCAGGAGTGCGAAGTCATTCTCCAGCTGGAATGCTTAATGCAATGCAGCAAAATCGAATGCAATTTTCTAATCAAGTGGGCTTGCAAAGTGGACCGCTTGGAAACTTAGTGGTAGGTCCACCTGGCCCAAGTCCAAATGGGACCCCAACATCACAGCAGAACTTGGTCATACAGAATGCAGTGCACTCGCCATTTACGAGTGGCGGACAGACTGTAGGCGGAGGAGTACTCTCTCAGCCCGCAACATCTCAAGGATCTCAGCAGCAGCAGTTTATCAATGCAAATGGAGGTGTGAGTCAGTTTAATGATTTGATGAAAGCACGAATGCAAAATGCAGCCGCTGTTCAACAGCAGCAGCAGCAAGCAACTAGTCAAGTTGTCACCTCGGTAAATCAAAATATTGTCATGCCACAATCTCCATTCAACTCTGCTGGACAGATTCAGAATAACTCTGTGAATGCGTTTGCACCGACAATGCAGCAACAACAGCAACAACAACAGCAGCAACAACAACAGCAGCAACAACAACAACAACAACAACAGCAACAACAGCAGCAGCAACAACAGCAGCAACAACAGCAGCCGCAAAAATCTGTTAGCGGTGGCATGCCACCGACTCCCACTAGTCTGGAATCACTGACTAATGCGAATACCACAATGGCACCTTCTCCCTCACCGAGTTTTGTTAGTAACGGTCCAATAGCCGTCAGTACTCCTAACCCTCCATCAGTGTCCTCACTAATGCAACCTATGAGTGACCGCAACACACCACCATTGATGACATCACCATCGAATACGGGAACAACTGTTACCCCAGCAACAACCCCCAATATGACCCAGAAGCAGCAACACCAGCAGCAGCAGCAGCAAATGGGCATGGGTAAAGGTGGTGGAGTTGGCTCAAATAATTCAGCACCTTCTAGACCGTCCTCCAGCTCAAACCTATCATCACAGATGGCTGCCTTAGAAGCTGCTTCCCGCGACCAAGATGACACACCACCATCTCCAGACAACAACACCAACGCACCAAAAGGAAAGCTAGACTCCATCAAACAAGAAGATGAGATTAAGAAGGAGTATATGGATGAAAATGGTGACAACAGTCAAATGGACACATCCTCAGGAGGTGGCTCTGCGGGTATTGGCAAAAATGTCAACAAAGATGGCACTAATGCATCATTCATAAAAACCGAACCCATGGATACAGATGACAGCACTAATCAGGGCAATGCCAGCGAGTTAGGTATAAAAGAAGAAAAACCTGTCATTAAAGAAGAAGGTTCAACATCGAGCGCAGGTGCCCAAGGAAGCGACAATAAACTCCAAATTAAGCAGGAAGTCAAACCTGTGGTACCCGAACCGTTGGTTCCAACTGGTGAAAAGAAGAAGTGTGTTTTCAATCCTGAAGAATTGAAAAGGGCCTTATTACCAACTCTCGATAAGCTTCTTCGCCATGAACCAGAGTCGGTTCATTTCAAATCGCCAGTGGATCCTCAAGCTCTTGGCATTCCCGATTACTTTGAAATTATTAAGAAACCAATGGACTTGGGGACAATAAGAAATAATTTAATGAATGGAATGTACAGTGATCCTTGGGAGTATGTCGATGATGTTTGGTTGATATTTGACAATGCTTGGTTATATAATCGCAAGACATCACGTGTCTATAGATATTGCACGAGGGTAAGTTTATAATTTAAAAAATACAAACTATAAAATGTACAACTTTTATATTTCACACAGCTCTCGGAGGTTTTTGAACAAGAAATTGATCCAGTTATGCAAGCATTGGGATACTGTTGTGGACGCAAGTACACATTCAATCCACAAGTGTTGTGTTGCTATGGAAAACAATTGTGTACCATTCCTAGAGATGCAAAATACTACAGTTATCAAAATAGGTATGATTTTTGCTTTTACTACGGCCGATTTCTTCACAGAGTCCTAGCGCTAATACTGGTCCTAGTCCTAAAGTTAGTACTCAAATCGGTATCAACTCATTTTTTGACTCAGGTACTAAGCCTTAGAACTGTCAGTTTAGGACCGAGTACTAGTTAGGACTCGGTACTAGCTAGCTCCTCAAAATCAGCTAGGACCTGGTTATTATACCAATCGTTAGTACTCAAATCGGTACCAAGTGATTTCTTCACAAAAGTACTAAAGTACTGTCAAATTGGTAACGAGTATTAGTTAGGACTCGGTATAAGTTAGGACCTCAAAATCGGTAGTCTAGCGGTTAGTGCTTGAATAAATGCCAACGATTTCATTCTTGTTTAGAGATATCTGACAGAATTTTTAGTTTCTTGTGTGTTCTGTCGCTCAACATGATTTAAATTTTATTGAATTATTTTTTTTTTAATTTACCATAAACACCTGAAGTGAAAAATGCAATGCCGAAACGGGAAGAATAGACAAAAGAACACTTTTTCATGAACAAGTACCAAAAAAATATTTTGACTTTGTCCGATCTTTCTAAAAGTGACAACCAAGTCAAGAAAGATGGTCTTTATGTAGACGTTCTGCATTAAAATTTCTCGACGCTTGACTGCTCTAGAAGCCACTTACGAGTAAATTACACTCAAACATAGAAGACAGAAACCTACGACTACGTCGAACTATAAACCATCATAATTTTTTTCCGCAATGTAGTAAAAAAGACACAGGACGTGTTTTTCTTAAATTATAGTTTTTATTAAAATATATTTTTTGTTTACATGTACGTCTTTCTGAAACTGTCACTAACTCTCTGCTCTACGGCTCTGCTGCATAAAGGTCGGAGATCCGTTTATACCTCGAGTACTTGAATGACACTTTTCTCTTCTTTGAGGATCTGTATCTCTGCATTGTCTATGTTTACCAGATCATACATTTCCAGATTCAAGATTGTATTCTTTACTGAAAGTTCTTGATACAAAAATCGAATTTCTTTTGTTTCTTGACTTCTTGTTAAGTTTAACTATGTACATATTTTTTAATTTTTTTCAATAGACTTTTTATTTTTTTCTACATTTATTTTGTTAAATTCTCTTAAATATCAAAATAAAATATTTCAAACATCAAAATATTGTCAGAATGACAGACCAGTTTTATACGTTTTAATTCTTAGGACCGCCTTGTGAACTTAGATCAGGTCCTATAAATGTGAAGAAATGCTCAGGTCCTAACTTTTCCTTAGGACCGAGTACTAGTGCTAGGACCTGGTCTAGCTAGACCGGGTACTTAGCTGACTTAGGACTTATGTGAAGAAATTGGCCGTTAATCTTTAATTTGAAATTTTTGCTTCCAAAGTATGATTTATTTTATTATTTACAATTACATAATAATAATAAACCTTAATAAGACACGGCACATAAATGCATAATAAATGTCTCATTGTTTGAAAAAGAAATGTATTAATCAACCTTTTCCTTTGCCTCTTCTTTTTTCATTGCCTGCACATTGCATACTACCTCCTGGTTATGGTTTCGAACATTCACCAAAACTACACAATCGTCATAACACAAACTATGTTCAATTTGCTAATCAAAATATATTGTAACGAATGTCCATTCACATTCAAAATTAATATAACAACACAAACAAATACAAAATTGCTCGCTCGTCTCAAAACACTTGTTCCCTAATAATCACACTGTAATACTTTCATTTGCCAACACACCCAAAATAAAATTTGTTTTATCAAATGAAACAAAAAAAAATAGTCTAAAGGATTACGGTGTTGCATCTAACAGATATACATTCTGCCAAAAATGTTTCAACGACATCATCGGTGATACGGTTACACTAGGAGACGATCCACTGCAGTCACAAACGTAAGTACTTTTATTTTTTATTTGTTTAAATAATAATGAATTTTTATTCCATAAACGCGCATATCTCTTATCGCTTTTACTGAGGTTACTTTGTTGAAAAATAAACTTATATTGATTTTGAGTCCAACAAAGAAGCTTAATGTTTTTTTTTTTTATCTGAGATTGGAGTTTTTCTGAGCAAATAAAGATTGATTTGTTTTATGTAATTTTGCAAAAAACTAGTCAAAAGTAAATATCGGTGAATTCAAATAAACTTTAAAATAAATGCCAAATACAAATATTTAAGTGTGTAAGTACATTATCGTATTCAGAAAAAATATGGTATTCGGAAAAAATAATAATCGTTAATAAACGAATATCAAGCTGCCTTCAAAACTTATTATTTTAGTGGTGATTAAGTTTACAATTTGCCTACAATAAAGTACGGTACTCTATGAACTCTATGTACCAAATAAATTAATCTTTGATTCGTTGGACCATAATTATTATTCTTTGCCCTGCATACTGCTGTGCAAAGTGATTTCGACTTTGTTTGTGTCGAATTTTTTTAAATGAACACTGCTTGAGGACAATTTATTTTCCAAGAACCTTGTTCTTATTGTTGGCCCACGCTTGTATGGGAAAAATTAAATTTTCAAAAAGTGGTCAAGCCATCCCCTAGTTTGGTTCAACATCCTATTGGTATCATACTGTTGAATTTTCAGCATCCTATCTTATAAAGAAGGGGGTGCTGATCGATATTGAAAAATTGTAATTTTTTTTGGAAAAAAAAATTGAATTTACTGTATTATTTTTTAAGTTAAAAATTGCTTGAAAGTTGTTGTTGTACTTGAATCGGTGATTGTTAAAACATAAGTGAAATTTTAATTTTTTGCAGGCGGGACAAAACTTCTGCATTTTCCATGAGTGGTCAAATTTACAACTCTTGACAATTTTAATACCTCAATTGACATTCCTAGATTTAATATTGATTATTACAATATAAAAATCCGCAAGCCTATTTAAAATTATAGCGGTTTTGGTCTCACGTTAAAAAAAAATAAAAAAATCACTTATGTATGTTGTTTTAACAATCACCGATTCACTTATTATGAAAAAACATCGAAATGATATTTTTTTGGCACCACTTCCAAGTAAATTTCGTCAACAGGTAGTACACAGACTTTTTATTTGGTTTTTTTGCTTATTAACTATTATTTTAATTATTGCTCACACTTTTTTTTTCGACAAAAAAAAATATTTTATTTAAATATAATATTTGCTTTTCAAAAAACCTAAACAAGATTACGTACAAAATTGAATTGTTATCAGCACCCTCTACCGTTAAAGATAGCGAATTTAAATTTCACACTAAATAGTCTGACAGCTTTAATTCGCGGCTTAATATATTTTTCAGAGGGTTTAAGAACGCGAGTTTCTAATTATGTCTATGAACCTATTTTCGTGTACAGCAAAAATTGACAAGTTTAACCCCTTAATGGGTCAACAAGTAAATGCTACTGTTCGATGAAAGTGAAACAACGAAATACCGATACAAAAACAGTGAAATATTTCCTGATTAATTTTTCAAAGTTTCGTTTTCGCACCTATTGTGTTGAACATGCCTGTTCGTTTCGCGAAATTTGTAACAAAAGATAAGAGTAAGGTTTTTGAAAATAAACCGAGGTTGAATTTTTTTCTTAACTCGGTCGGGAATGGGAACATTGTAATTAAAAAGAATAATATAGAAAACCGCACTTTATAAAAGTGTGAAAAAGATTTTTGGTAAGATTTTTTAACCCACTTCCAAAAAGAAGGAAGTAGCAATATATTCGCATTTTTATTTTACATTGGTGATATTTTTATCATTACATTTGTGGGAAAAATGAAAAAAAATAGTTCGATTTTTGTTGGGAATACAATTTTGTTGTGGCGAAATATTTATACAGTAATAAATTACAAATTGGGCTAAATACAACATTTATCAAACTCTGTTGACTGTTGCTACATAAAACGGACTAAATAATCCAATATTATTTTTTTTTTAATATTTCTGAATTATAAAAAAAAAAAAAAAAAAACAAATTATCCAAATCCTTGGAAACGTATCCGAGTTTTTTTCTTAAACATTAACATTGATTTTCATGGGTACGTAGTCGTTTATATGAGCCTTAGCAATAGTTGTAGAGTTGTCAGATAACAAAAAAAATCTAAAAAAAACACAATCGCGTTCAGTCAATAAATGTTTACAAAATCGCAACAGCAGACATTATTGCAGGTTTCGATTTTTAACTGTGTTTGTGTCATTTTTCTGTATCAAAAAAAATCAACAAATAGCGTTTAAATAAATGTTAAATACCTAATAGGTGAAGATCTGGCTGGAGTTAATCCGGAGTTGGTTGGCTATAATGATAATACTGGTCAACAAAACTAAACTTATTTTTTTTTGCACAAGAACCTAAATATACATATTTATTTCAGAATTATTTGTCTATAAGAACTGCCTTTTTTCTTAAAAAACTGGATCAATCTTTCCGATATCTCTTTTATTGTCCGAGGTATCTTAAGTGTAAGCTTATAAGCCAAAGAAATATTGAATTAGTCAGGTTATAACTAAAACAGTTTATATATCAGGTTATAACTAAAACAGTTTTTTGGTACAAGTTTTAGTTTTAGTACAGTTATAAAAACTTTTTTGCTCAGAGGAACCTAAATCGAAAAAAATGTAAAACTCAAGACCATCTCCGAAAATTTTACATATTTTCGTCAATAACTTTTTATACAGTAACATTATCAAAAAATTATTTAACAAAAAAAATAGAGAATTCGTTTTTTTTACAAAACAAAAAATCCATTCTACAATAAACAAGAGCCGAAAAAATCACAAAAACGCATTTTTAAAAATGGCGGCCAAACCACACATTTTTGTTACAAAAAAAAATATTTTTTTATGTTCGTCTCAATCTGCCTCATTTTATGAAATATTAAATTCAAATCCTTTCGAAAAATTCTCAGATGATTCCCTTATGTCTATTGTATAAATACTTATAAATACTTATCGACTGAAGTTTTCAGAAGTGAAATTTTATTTCTGGGGCTATCCTTATTCGTTGCAATTAAAATCTGTCTTTAAAATGCTAGTCCGACTTAATTTAGATTCCGTTTCGATTCAAATTGCTTGCGTGCCTGTTTTTTCCGAAGAATTTAAAAATAACTTACAAACAATAATTTAACAAGAGCAATACTCAAAAATTTAAAACGACGAATAAATAAGAGATATGTGTGTGAATCGAAAAAAAATGTTAAAAGAATTAAAACTAACATTAATTCTATTATTATCTATAAATTTATAAAACTAGACAAATAAAAAAGGATCAATTTAAAGAAATGAAAAATGATCATTTGGAACTGGAGCCATTTGTAGATTGCCAGGAATGTGGTCGAAAACAACATCAAATATGTGTTTTGTATTTAGAAACAATTTGGCAAGGTGGATTTGTGTGCGAGAATTGTCTGAAGAAAAAGAACCAAAAGAGAAAAGACAATAAATTCAATGCGAAAAGATTGCCTCCAACCAAATTGGGTGTATATATTGAGACCAGAGTTAATAACTTTTTGAAGAAAAAGGAGGCTGGTGCAGGAGAAGTTCACATTCGTGTTGTGTCCAGTTCGGACAAATATGTAGAAGTTAAGCCGGGTATGAGACGCCGCTTTGTAGAAGCAGGAGAACTTAATGCTGAGTTCCCTTATAGAGCGAAAGCTCTATTTGCCTTTGAAGAGGTCGATGGGGTGGATGTGTGTTTCTTTGGAATGCACGTTCAAGAATATGGCTCTGAATGCCCGGCACCAAATACAAGACGAGTCTATATTGCTTATCTTGATTCGGTACACTTCTTTCGACCACGTCAATACCGTACATCTGTGTATCATGAGATCCTGTTAGGTTATATGGATTATGTGAAGCAACTTGGCTACACAATGGCTCACATCTGGGCGTGTCCACCCTCTGAAGGCGATGATTACATTTTCCACTGCCATCCAACCGATCAGAAAATACCAAAACCAAAGCGATTACAAGAATGGTATAAGAAAATGCTTGACAAGGGAATGATCGAGCGAACCATTCAAGACTACAAAGATATTCTGAAGCAGGCTATGGAAGATAAGCTTACTTCTGCTGCAGAACTGCCCTATTTCGAGGGTGATTTTTGGCCGAATGTTTTAGAAGAAAGTATTAAGGAGCTCGATCAAGAAGAGGAGGAAAAACGCAAACAAGCAGAGGCTGCCGAAGCCGCTGCTGCTGCTGCCAACGCGGTAAGTTACAAATCATTTTTTTAAGGTCTTACAATACTTAATAAATCAATTGGGTTGTTAGATATTCTCCCTTTCCGAAGAAAATGATACTAGCAGTGATGGCAAAAAGAAGGGCCAGAAGAAAGCAAAGAAATCAAACAAGTCCAAAGCAGCTCAACGGAAAAATAATAAAAAGTCAAATGAACAACAAACAGGCAACGATCTCACAGCGAAAATATACGCCACTATGGAAAAACACAAAGAAGTATTTTTCGTCATCCGCCTGCATTCCGCGCAATCAGCAGCGAGTCTAGCGGTAAGTTTCTTTCTCCCTACTTCCTTGAACAACTATAAATAACAAATTGAAATTATTTTACAGCCTATTCAAGATCCCGATCCAATTCAAACATGCGATTTAATGGATGGTCGGGATGCATTTTTGACAATGGCACGCGATAAGCATTATGAATTTTCATCGTTGCGTCGAGCGCGGTTTTCAACACTTTCGATGCTTTACGAATTGCATAATCAAGGACAAGACAAGTTCGTCTACACTTGCAACAACTGCAAAGCCGCTGTTGAAACAAGATACCATTGCACTGTTTGCGATGTAAGTGTAAATATCCTTTTTTATTTCTTTTATAAAAATTAATTTTATTTATTCTTATTTTTTATGTTTTTTTTTTGTTATACAGGACTTTGACCTTTGCACTGTTTGCAAAGATAAAGTGGGACATCCACATAAGATGGAAAAATTGGGTTTCGATTTGGACGATGGATCTTCACCAGCAGATCTGAAACAAGCAAATCCACAAGAGGCGAGAAAGCAATCCATTCAACGTTGCATTCAATCTCTTGTGCATGCTTGCCAGTGCAGAGATGCAAATTGTCGGTTGCCATCGTGCCAAAAGATGAAGCGTGTTGTTCAGCATACGAAGAATTGCAAGCGAAAAACAAATGGTGGTTGTCCCATTTGCAAGCAACTTATTGCATTATGCTGTTATCATGCTAAGCACTGTCAAGAACCAAAGTGCCCTGTGCCGTTTTGTGCCAATATTAAGCATAAGCTTAAACAACAACAATTGCAACAAAGGTTTGTTTTATTCTTGCATTTTATTTTACTACGGGTTATTTTTTTATCAATAAATTATACTAGGTTACAACAAGCACAATTACTTCGTCGTCGTATGGCTGTGATGACAAGAACAGCGACGAATCCAGCTTTCCAATCTGGTGTTGCGGTACCTGGTCCAATGCCCGGAGCACCAATGATTGCAGCCGGTGGCAATCCTGGAGGAATGAGTCCTCATCAAGCTGTGCCATCGCCTGTCTCTTCGTCTTTAGGTGGTATGAGCAGTCCTCATCAGCAAGGAATAGGAATGAAGCCAGGAGGTCATTCTCCATCGCCAAACGTCTTACAGGTGGTTAAACAAGTGAGTTTTTTTATTAAAAAAAAAAAAAATTAGCTATAAGTATGTTGGTATAGGGGGGTTTCTATTATTGCAAATTATTCCGCAACGGGTAAACAAGTAAATTCATCGGGCGTATTCTAGTTCTTCTTTCATTGATTTCTTCCGTAGTAGACCAAATACTACGAATAAGATAAATTATTATCTATACATTTATGTGTAATGTCATATAGATAAAATAATAACTGATCATGAAATAGATACAGACAGCGTTTGCTTATCTGCAAGTAGGTTGCTTTATGAATATAAAATAAATTAGTTGATATTGTTAGATATTTCATAAGACAATTTGTTGAGTAGAAAGTTTGAAGGCAACAATAAGTGGTAAGTGTTTTCAGGTTTCAGTTTTTTTATTGGTGAAAGTTACAATCATGAATAAAATTGAAATGTTTTTAAAAAACATTAAAATAAAGTATATTAAGTTATTTCTGAACTTGGATACAATAAAAAAATAAAAAATCGATAGACATTAAAATATTAACACACATTACCATTACCCTTTTGGTTTAAAATTCATCAGATCCCGAAAATTGTGACTCTTAACTTTGGGTAAAGGAAACATTTTTGGTTAAATTTGAAACTAGAACTTAGAAGAGACAATAAAACTATTAAAAAACAAAAAAGAAGAAAAATAAAACATCTTTATCACTTAAAACTTACAGTACCTTGCCATATTATAATGCTCAAGCGAAAAAATACATCTTTTTGGTTTATGCTTCTATTATGGCTTCTTTTTATGCATTTTCTGTGGTGCCTAATGGCAACTCTTAGCCCATGATTGGTTATAATGTGCAAATAATGTCAAAGTTTAACATTGCTTTACTTAAATTAATGTTTTCCATGATTTTTATCTAATTTAAGAGATTGTTTCTATTCAAGTGACGCAAAATAAACATTGTTTTTGTAAAGTAATACGAAAAAACGCTACTAGCAGCGTTTGTTTGTTTGTTCAAAGTTCCTCTTTCAAAATGCAAACCCAAAAGTTGACTAAGTTACCTTAACAAATCGCCAGTTCATATTTCATAAAAAAAAAAAAAACGGACATAAAGGTGAAGCTCCAAAAGATATTTTCTATGGAATTCATGCCCGGAAAATTACAAAACCGGTCTAATAATTAATTTTTTTGTATCGAGGAATAACGTGACATTCCTAACATTATGGTACGGACTCCACCTTGCATAAATATAAAAGCTTCGAACCACGAGCATTTTCCGAAATCGTAGAATAAAAACATTCCCAGGCTCCTTTTTGTGTTGGTCCTGAGCTATAGTGTTTTTCACAATTAAAAAGGAACCTATTCCATTCGCTGAGATAGCAGAATAGGCCTTAATTATTAGGGGATGTTTAGTTATTGAAATAACATACTGTGAATAGCTGTGCTCGTCTAGTCTTCTATGAACACAAAAACACTCCAAATCTAAGGAAGCACTGTACTCCAAATCTAAGGAAGCACTGTACTGACAAAACTAGCAGAACTTTTATATTTATGCGACGCCCCGATTTCTGGCTTTCTGATGTCCTGATTTCTAAGTGCTTTTTTCAGTTTTATTTGTAGTTTATCTCGCTAGTTCAAAAGATTATTTATCGAGGTAGGCTGTGGCACTTTCAGTTGTGGCTTTCAGTTGAACTTCTACTTAGCTTAACGTCAACCAGTTAAAAAATTGAGTTATTGGCTCATATGCAAAAAGAATGAGCTAAAGCTCTATCTCACTCACTTTTCAGTAAATTTTATAGAGAATTATCTCAAGAAAATGAGTTAGATCTCAAGAAAATGTATTGAAAAGTGAGATAAGAGCTTAAGCTCATTTTTGTTGCAAACTTTTAGCTAATCTAAGAGTTCGCGCACACCCAAATGGAAAAACAATCACATCGTGAGAACAATATTCTTCACGCTTAGATAGAATTTACTATCGTAATCGTTAGAAACATGAAAAAAAAAAAAACAAAAACAAAAATTATATCTCTAAATTTTTGGTTCCTAAGGTACAAGAAGAAGCTGCGCGGCAACAAGTTCCTCATGCAGGAGGTTTTGGGAAAGTTGCACCAGCCCCACAAATGCCTCCTGCTGTTATGCAACGCCATCTGGGTGTAGTTCCTAATCAACCCCAACCAGGTGTTGGCATTCCAATGGGAGGTGGACCAGTCGGTGGTAATAATCTTCTTTCAATGGATCAATGGGGTAATAGATATCCAAATAACACCAACCAACCCAATTTGAGGCCACCAAATCAAAATCAAGTTATGCAACAAAATCCAATGCAACAACAGGTAAGAATAATTCAAATTCTTAAATAAACTTAAATTAATAATTTAAAAAAAAAATTTCTATAGAATATGATGGGCATGGTTGGTGCTGGTCCATCAAATCAAATGGGTGGTGCGATGAGTGTGGGCGGTGTAATGCGACCAACTGGTGGTCAAGCTGGTGCACCCACATCCAATGGGCCCCAATTAAATACTCAACAACTCTCACAAATAATGCAAAAAATTAAAAATAACCCATCTAGTGAAGGTCACCATCAAATTCTACAGATGTTGAAATCGAATCCTCAAATTATGGCCGCCATCATTAAACAACGTCAGCAGAGTCAGAATTCTGGTGGAGGTGTGGCAGCTCTAAATCAAGTGAATGGACCCTTGCCACCTCAGCAGGTGATGCAGCAAGGTGGTCATATGCAACACATGATTAACCAACAGCAACAACCTCAACAAAATCAAGTTGTAATGCCAAACCAACCTGGTGTGCCACACAGCAGAATGCCGACGGCAATGCAAAATGCAATGATGGTGCAAGGAGGTGGCCAAATTCAACAACAACAAGGCCCTGTAAGTAACATGACATTAAATATAATATAATAAAGTTTTTTTTATATTATTCTCGTTTCTCTCAATAAGGTTCAAAATAATCAGTGGTATAAGACAATGCAAATGCGCCAAATGCAAATGCCGAGTTATCCAGCCCCGCCATATCCACAACGCCCACGAGCACCCCAAATGGTTGGTGGTTTCCAGAGTGGTGGTAATTTCTCACCCGATCAGTATGCCATGCAACAGGGTCTGAAATCAAATCAACCACAGGTGGGTGGAGTTGGTGGAGTAATACCCACGGGCCAACATGTTCAACAAGGAGTCCAAGGTAATCCTCATGTAATGGGTCCACCAACGCCCTTGTCGATGCAACAGCAACTGATGCAATCGGTTCGATCTCCGCCTCCGATCCGAAGCCCCCAGCCAACGCCTTCTCCACGTTCTGCGCCATCACCTCGAGCTCAACCTTCTGCCTCACCTCGAGCTCAACCATCTCCCCACCACATGCCAAGCCACTCACCCGCGCCACAACCCGGTGACATGCACAACCACATGCACCCCCATCAATCACCGCTTCCTGGGGTTCCACAAGACGGAGTCGGAGGTGTAGTAGGCCCCGGTCCTGATGCGCCTTCAATGACTGCTCAGGATCAATTAACAAAATTTGTGGAACAACTCTAGTATAATTAGAAGTAGGTATTTTTCTAAACAAAAACAACAAGAAGCAAATATATTTCTATACAAATGCGTACCACAAAAAAAATGAAGAGATAGAAATGATACTAAGAGCCCTTATCGAAATTTTATCACTTCCATTATGTAAAACAATTAATTGTAAAACACGCAACTTAATACTATTATCATTCTATTGTAGTTATTATTAACTATTAAAACAATTAGTAGTATGTTTTTTTTTCAATCCAAATCCTCCTCCCCAAAAATCCTTAACCATACTCTCCTGCCCTTCTTGACTCTCCACCACTCCACTCTTGCTCTTTTATGTGTAAATAAATAAATACATTAACTAGTTTATTAAGAGAACCACAAAACCACACAATGTATAAATAAGAATAAATTATGTATAATTGTATACATCGATAATATTTAAAAAAAAAAAATAATAATAATAAATGTATACACAAAATCAAAAAGAAAGAAAAAAAAATAAAAACTAATGATGACGTAGGTTATAAGTAAAACCAAAATGCGGATTTCGGAAATTCACCTTTTACAAAAAACAAAAAGAAAATACAAAAAAAAATAATGTTCACTACTATTTTTTTTTTTTTTTTTATTTTAATTTTTACATCTGATATTCATTTATTCTCTAAGTTCTTAGTTGAAAATATTAATTTTAAATATCATAATAATTTAATAGAAAAAAAAGAAACAAATAAATTAAAAAACAAAAAAACTGCAAACTGTTCGAAGAAATACACAACAAAAAATCTAACAACAACAATTTATTGTATTTCATGTTTACTATTATAATATTTATGCAATAAAACATTTATTTTTATTTTTTTATTATTTTTTTTTTGTTTTCAAAGTAGAATTATAAATATAGTACATTGTAAAAGATATAAATATTAAGTGTATAACGAAATAATATTAGCTGTATATATATGAATAGTCTTATATATATATAAACAAGAAAAAAAAGATGAACATCATGGGGTTACATTAAAAAATAATAATAATTAAATAATAATAATAATAATTGATGACGTGCTTTATTTTTTAAAAAAATGGGATTAAAAAAAATTTCATGCTAAGCTAAAAAACAAGTATAAAGTAAGAATTTAAAATATATAGGGATTAACGTAATTTAACGAGCCACGGTTTTCTTTTTTGATACGATAAATTATATATATAAATATAAATTAAATTAAAAACAAAAAATATGAATAAAAGAATAAATTGTTTTTTCTTCTTCTTCGTCATCCTTTCGTCGTGATACATGTCAATATGGAGGAGGAGGAAATTAAAATACAAAATGAATATAAGGAAACAACAAGCTATGAATAAAATTATCTTTAATTGTAATTTATAAAAAAAAAAACAGAAATTATTATTATATATTATATTGAAATGCACTGTCTTGAAAAAATAAAACGTTATAATTTATATAAAAAAAAAAAGTGTTAGTATCAATGGAAAATAAAAGTGAAGTCATGAAGAATTTAAATTAAATTAAATGTATGATAGCAAAAACAAAAAAAAAAATAATTAAAAATATTGAAGATGATGTATTCCAAGATTTTTGTGATTAAAGAGGCGGTGCGCGTCAATAAAAATTTTAAGATGAAAGATATGATTTCAAACCCGATATAAAAAGAGCTAAAGAAAAAACAAAACAAAAATTATCATACATGCTTATGTATATATAATAAAAATTTAATTATAAATAGTGATTATTTATGAAATTAAACATAACATAACAACAACTTGGTAGAGAACATATATAGTTTTAGCAACTATAAAAAAAAACAGTAACATTTAATTATTATTAATACCACACTGAGCACTCTAATTTATATATATATAAAAAAAAACGTGTGCACCGAAATTTGCGTTTGTCATCTAAACAAGAGAATTTTTTCTTAATTCTTAGGCTACATGTAGATAAACTAATAAATAATAATAAAATTCATGAATACTGTAAGATAAAAAAAAAAAAAAAAAACAAAGAAAAAATCGGTAAATTAAATAAATGTTATTAAAACATTAATTCTATATTATAAAATAAAATAAAAAAATGAAAAAAAAAACAAAAAAAAAAATAGTAAAAGGAGTAAAAAAATATACCCCAGCTGAAAAATTTAATAAAATAAAAATTTAAAAAATATAAAAAATTGTCTGCTGCTTTTTTGCAATCGACTGTTGGGAAACATATTAACACACACACGACTTTATACAAAAAAAAAAAAATATTAAGTTTTTTTTTCAAATGACTTTGACTCGTAAAACAAAAATCTGTATGTATCATGTCATACACACAGTTTTAATTTTTTTTAATTAATTAGGAAAGTTATTTTATGTTTTTTAAGATGATTATTATTAATTATTGTTTTTAATCCATCATAATGTGTATATTAATATTAATTTTTCTAAATGTAAAGTGAAGATATTGTTTTCTTTTTTTTATAATTTTGAATTTTTTTTTTTTATAAATAATTTCTTAAAACAATATTAGTTCAATGTTATATATAAATATATTTTTAAATATTAAATATTATTTTAATTTACTAATAATTCCTTTATTACTTTTTTTTTCTTTTGGTAATACATATAAATATATACATAAATATAGCTTCATTTTGAATTGAATTTGAAAACATTTTAAAATAATGAAAAAACACCCAGATACATACGGATACATACATACAATTAAACAAAAGAAAAAACAAAAAAATTAGTAATTATATTTTAACGTATGTTTAATGTTATTTTTCTCATTTTTTCCTCTGTATAGAAAAAAAATAATTCATATTTTATATTAATAATAAAATAAGAAAATTACATATATATTAAAAAAAAATTAAACCAAGCTTTTATTTTTATATATACCTACAATCCTACATACATGATTTTCCTTTTTTCTGTTCTGTTGTTTTTGTTGCAGTAATTTAGCTCTATTCTGAATGAAACTCTGGAATGTGTTGGGGGAAAAAAGTTTCCAATTAAAATTCTTCCATAAATTTGTCCCTCTTTTCTCGTTTTTCATATATTATTTCTGATTGGGAGCACATTTCGCCAGGATTTTTCATTCAGAATAGAGTTGATTGAAAACAATGGGTGGTAATGGATAAAACAAAAGTTTTCCATTTTGTGTCATCATAAAATTCTTGAGCAAAAGTTGTTGGTTTGAGCTCGTTTTTAGTTTTCTTCGTACCACCTATTAGTGTTTTTTTTTTTTTACCGAATGAACTACGCATGACACACCCTGCATGTCAGCAGTTGATTTATTGATTTTAGTTTTTTATTTTCTTTTTTTTTCAACCAAGTTCGAAATTTTTTTTTATTTTACTTTAAAAAAAAAAAAAGGTTCAAATAAAGTTTTAGTAATTGTCTTTACTCAAAAACACTGCACTGTAAGCTACAATTGACATATTTTTAAAAAATCCTTTTTTTGTGGCCCTATTGTAAATCTGCAAGGAAATTGCTGATCGTTTCGACCTCGGCTTTAAAACAAAGGACAAATTAAAATGGTCTTCTAAGCGGGCTCTAGATCTTGTTTTTTAACACGGTTGGAAGACTTAAGAGAACAATAATAATGGCAGATTCATTGGAAGACAGTTTTTTGCCAGAAATGATAGAGAATATGCAACTTTATGTAAGATGTAAGGTATTTGTGGAATCATTAAAGCCTAGTACGCAGCTAAAGCGAAACGAAAAATCTTAAAGTCTCTAAAGTCAACCGCGAACATGTTAAAAAAAATACAAACAAAGAAAATTCAAGAAAAAACATCAGAAAATTATGTAAGTTTTAAAGCAAAAACAAAACAAATTTAATTTCGTTCAAGATTTTGCTAACGAAATTTTGTATGGAAAGTTTCGCTTCAGCTGCGTACTATTCTTAATGGGGAAAAAGAATTAATAAAATAATAAAAAAAAAAATATCCGGTCGATTGTAGTAGAACTTCGTTTGTTTCCAAGAACAGCTTAAAAAACTTAAGTGGATCGAGACATTCCTCGCTCGTTCCCTTTCCCGATTTTTGTTAGCATCTTTTCAAGGCAACACTTGAAGTTTCTGCGGAGGTTCGACTATTTAGCTTTGCATCGTTAACGACCATCTCAATGGCGTCTCTGACGTCTTGCTATCCCACAAACATCATTTTGGCTCGATTCTCGATATCCTGAGTGAACTGCGAAATTTGTTCATGCGTCAAATCCTTTTAGACCTTCTTTTTTTAGAATTTCTTCTTCCCTATTTTGGGCGACGTCGGCTTAAGCAACTCCTTATATTTTTCTGCATTTATTTTCGTTGTATGGAAAAAAATACTTTTAAAAATGTTTCTCAATTAGGAATAAAAAATTATCAGCCAAATAAAATTGAACGATGTTGTTATCAATCATCCAATTAGTTGACAACCTTCCAATTACTTGAAAATAAGAAAAATTGTGTGTTTAGACGAGTTTATACTATTACAGGAAACCAAGAATTTACAACCCAATTTTTATTTCCTCAAGAAAAGCAGTATAGTGTATAGACAAATAAAAAACACTACTCGGCCAATACGAATTCCATTGGTGTGGGATACATTCTACGAATCACAAAGAATGAATCACAAAATCCTTTCGCAAGACAATTTGAATGTGATTGTACTTTTCGGGTTCGTATTTTTGATACGAGTGAAATTCGTGGTAAGGTGATATAAATACATCGAGTGCGGATAATTTCGATTGCCGTTGAACTTGGTTGATATTTTAGATAATTTTGTTACCATGATTTTATTCATGTCGACGTCATTCGACCTTACCGAAGAATCCGTCGGAGTGGAAATTTTTCCGATTTCATATGAATCGGATAGTTTTACCTTGAAGCATGATTCGTATGAAATCCGACGAATACCGCACTAGGGCCTTCTGCCGAATAAATTCCCCGGGAGTTTTCATCAATCGAGCAATTTTCATTGAAAACTATCCACACAGTTGGGCTGATTTCGTTCAGGCATAATCCGTCAACACAATCAATAGTTCTTTTATCCCCTGTGGTGAATCGCAAGTAGATCAGAAGATCCTGTGAGTATCGTTGTGTGTTGGTACCAGCTTTGGAAGAGATCACAAGTTGTGACTTATGGAGAACACGAAAAGCTGAGTTACTAGCGAACCCTATTTGCGGATTACTACTGTGAAAAAGTTATGATGATCTTCATATCGAGATAAATTAAGGAAGGACAAGTAAAATGGGGAAGGATAGAATATGACTCAGGCCAGGCATGGAAAAGTCGATACAATTGTATCGAATTCGATACAAATGAGTTTGCTCGAGTCAGAGGCGTACGTTGAGTTGCCCACAAGTTGTCTCTCTTGTGTCCGAACTGATTCATGTCAAATATCTTATCTTTTTGCTTCGTTACTTTTATAATAATTTGCCTTCTCTGCATTGTCTCTAGACGGGGCCCTGGCGTGTCGGGGGCCCCGGGCATCGCCCCGTTTGCCCCAATGGTGTGTACGCCCCTGGCTCGAGTACAAAAATACAATTCGTTTAAATTCGATACAATTATTTTGCATCAATCTAAGATTTAAAAAAAGAGGAAACCGAAAGTTAAAAAAAAAACGAGAGATCTATTTGTTTAAGTTTTAATTGAATTCCAGATTTTTTGAATTAAAATAAATGTTGCAATTTGAGTGTAGTGACTTGTTTTTTTGAAAATATTTATAAAACTGATCAAGTTGTTCTATTTTTTCGACATTCATCAGCAAATATTGAAAATGTTGTTGGAATCTGAGACTTATCAAGTCGAAATGCAAAAACTGAATTCACTATCTTATAAATTCAGGAAAAAAAATGAAAACAATTTTCAAAGTATGTAAAGCATTAAGCCCGGAGTCCTGCAGACTTTTAAATGGAATAGTCATGTTAGTGTAGATTAAAGTTCGTGAACTTCAAAGAAAACACGTTTGTCTTTATTCTGGAAATGTGTTCACATTATATCTTTTTAAAAAGTTGTGGTAATTACCGAGTATTTCAAGTTTGTAAAACTAATTTTAAGTTCAAAAGTGAGCCATTACCTAAAAACAACAATTATTGCACTTTTAATTTAGGTCTCCACGATTGTTGCATTTTTTTTCAATTTTTTTAATACATAGTGTTTTGTGAATAAGTACTTTTCCCCATATTTATCTATACGGCAATTAAATAAAAATTTCAATTTTACGCAGAAAATAATGAAATGTATCTTAATGGAAAATTTAAGAGTTTTTGCAAATGAAACATTTTGATTAAATTTTATTTTATTAATTACTCGCGTGAAAAATATATTTCAATACAATTATACCCATTTTAGTACAATACAAATGAAATTTTCGGTACAATTGAAAAATCTCATTTTCCATCCCTGACTCAGGCCCTAATTTCGAATAACGCAGATCGATAAGGTTATCTTCTTTGTAAGTATTCCGTAATATTTAATTACTATTTGCTGCTTAAATGAATTAATGCAAAATCATTTCAAATTTAAATGGAAAATTTAATAAAAGTGCTGATGTAAATAGATATTTTGGGCCTTATCATGAATTCTATTCGGAATTAACACCTAAGAGGCATAGCAAATAGCCACGTAACCTTTAAAAAATTAACCTTAGGACTTATATGAAAAAAAAAGTATCTGTTCACACACTTTCTTCTAAGTGAAGAGTTAGGTTATAAGGAAAATCAAAAATGTGGACTACCCTAATGTACATAAATGAGTGAAAAATAATAAAATTCAAGTACCTACTAAATAATTATAGATGGGTATACATAAATATATGGTCAATTCTTTTTAACGATTTGCTGATAAAATTTTAATGATGGAAATTCTGAGACCTTTGATTTACTATTAAAGTTTAAAAAGAAGTTATAATAATGTTTATCAGTTAATTAGTAATACTTCGGACTATGACGTTCAAGCTTCGAGGTAAGGAAATGGCAGTATAGAAATACATATATAATCATAATACTAGTAGATAGGTGTTGTTTTTGTTATTAATAGTCAAGGTTGCTCATTATCTCTGCTAATTTTGATTAACATTAACTAAAAGATTCAAATAAATAAATAAATGTAACTACATGTTTTATATTAATACTGAAATCTTAACTAAGAAAAATGAATTATTTTCAATTAAATTGGTTATCTGTTTAGGAGGTTTTCCGTTTCGGCTTTTATCAATATGCTTGGTTAATTTAAAATTAGATTTCTAAACAACTTTAAGGGGTTTCCCGTTTAAGTCTTTAGGGTCATGGTGTATAGAAATTCTTAGAATTTATTTATCTTCCAGAAATAACAAGAAATTTAGGAAAGAATCTATATTTTATATAATATCTAATTTGTACAATATTTAACACGAAACTAAACAAAATATAGCACGTGTAATGTGGAGTGTTGATAAATGCTTTGATACAAAGATATAATATCAACAGATAAGTTTGAATTTAAAGAACGTTATAATTAACTTATTTCAAAAGCAGTAAAAATATAAAAACAGTAAAAAAGGCCAGACTTTTTTTATGATTGTTATTATTGTCACGCAACATACAAACATTTCCAAAACGAACCAAAACACTTTTAAATTTTAAATGTACCATTTTTATAGATTTGTATTTGAATATAAATATACATAGGTATCTACCTATTTCTATGTATGTATGTAAATACTTTTTTATTTGGATATAACTTTTGGGCCTCTACCGTTTTTTGTGTTTAAAGAAATAACCCTGATTTGATCGCTTGTTCGGTTATCTACGATTCTTTGCTCAATATGAGCTACGTTTCCCATAACAGGTGAAAATTGAACAAAACTGGCATATTCAAAATCAGCTAGTGCCTTACCAATTGCTTTTTTTTTTCAAAATTAAAGGCTCACTAATGAACACTTGACGTCAAAAACCGTACAAAATTATTTAAGACTTATGTTTGGTTGGAAACTAATAAAAACATAAAAAAGTATATTTATGGAATAAATTGTAAAAAGTACAGAGGTATCATAGTTTATAGAAGTTAAATAAAAAGTTTGATATTCGGCTTAGTTTGATTGATCATAATAAACTAATGTGTTGATTTTTCCCAAACGGCTTTTCCGAATTCAAAGATTTTTTTGTACACAAAATCTATATGGATATCTTCATATAATTTAGTTTCAACATTTTCCAAAAACATATTTTTTTTGTAGGTAAAAAAAAAAATTCTAAGTTATGTAAATAAATTATCTAAATTAAAGAAAATAAGTGAATACTTTAAAGCATGTTTTTTTATAATTGGTGGAAAGGTGTGGAAAATGTTTTTAACTTCCCAATATGTATAAACCCTATAGTTGACTAACACATAAAATTATCAGTCCGACCTTGCCCGGAACTATAACAAAAACAACAATGATAAAATGCACACACCCTATCAAATAAAGTCTTACTTATGTAACTGCCCTGCCTTTGCGGTGTTTGGGATTAGGTAATTTTTAAAAGCAGTTTATGATAGCTTTAATTATTAATAATTAGGTGAATTTTTTCCAAAATTTGTAAACAGGACTTTTGACCAATTTTTGAGGGTAAATTCTCCTTTGTGCGACTAGTAGAGGCCCAAAAGTACCCTTGAATATTTTTTTAAGTATTTTCCCGTAATGTGCGATTAAATACGCAGCTTTTGAGGGGTCTTACGTGGGGATCAGCCGCAACAAAATTAACGGGACACTCTATTGTACATTTTTGTATATTTGTATTGTACATTATATTCTGGAAGCGAAACTTTGCAATGACGCCATCGAATTGAATGTTTGTCAATTTATATCCCAACTCGTTTCACTAGGAATAAAACGTATTATTCTTATTAGCATTCTATATTCTATTCAATAAAAAAAAGTTACACATACATCGCAGTGACCCGCGGATATACCATGACCTTTTCCCCTACTCCATGCATATATGCTTTGTTCTTTTTTTCCGAAACGAAATTTTTGTCATATTCCTACAAGCCTTAAGCTGCCAAGTTAAAAAATATAAAATAAATCCCAAAATATTGGTATGCGATGTGAACACAGTCTTAATGAGTTCTAACATTAGAACAATACTTGGTATCTCTCAAGTGATATCTTAAAAGTGTGTTACATTGAGGCTCTGAGTGGCTTTGAGAACCCTAAAAGAATGAATATAATATGAAAATAGAGACCTAACGGCAACGCTGAAAATCATTGCTATTAAATATTGATTCATATTCTTGTAAAAACCAAGATATTAAAAATTATTAGAAATCTTGAACCTGCCTACTTGAAGTATTTAATCTACAAGTTTAAGCTAGACATTTGAAGATATAATAAGAAAATAATTGATTTTTGATATGGATATCCGTAACTTTTGACAGTAACAAGGAAATTTCTCAATTCCAACTGATAAAAAAACATTTTTTAACAAAAACTTTATCGATTTATGTGCGGATATAAAAATATACCTCGATACTATACTATACTAATCTTTATGCTATAAAAGAGGTTCTACTGCTTAACAAATAAGTTCTTACTAGACCTCATCTGTAGGGAAGTGGTCAACATTATAAGTTCAAACATGAGGCGGAATATAATTTTCGGGTTTTGTATTGCAATTTTCACAATAATAGATTACGTTCAGTGCTCATTTTTTACAAATGACTATAAAAGAACTCAATCGTCGGCCTTCAGTGCTCAACCATTATCAAGTGATGTTGCCTTTGCATTTTTTACGGAAGCTCAACAGTACGGTGCAAATAACTTGACCAGAGATTTCAGTAAAGAACAGTGCCTTAGTGATTTAGCTAAGATAAATGAAGGAATTCTGGATTTACAGGAATGGGCTTTGGAATGTAAGAATAAATATTTGTTACTTCCTGAAGTGAAAGTGATATTAATTTAAAGTAAAAAAAATTAGTGTGGAATTCATAGTCAATATTTATGTATGTTGAGATTTTTTTCAACCTTTCCCCAATTGACTTATTACAGGGCCCGATTCATGGGGCCGTATGCCAGTTGGGTTATTTTGGGGCCACACCATCAGTATGGGAGCATTCGAGGAATGCCTTGCAGCTTCTCAACAACTTACAACAACTCATGCACTAAAAGGAAAATATTGCTTAGCCAATATTCCAATCAAAGAATACTATTCCCAAGTTAAGCCCCGAAATAATGATCGCAACGCTCGAACCAGCTATAAACAATCAGACCCAACAATCTTTCAATTAGGAATTTGTATGCCAAAATCATGTTCTGCTGAAATGGGAAATGACCTTCTGCAAAACGTCTTGAAAGGTGTAACTGGTGAAGATTTTAAAAAGAATAATATGGTTACAGAGGAAATGTGTAGAACAGATGATCCAATTGTTCTTCGTGGAATTGATATTTTTGCGATGTAAGTATTAAGCTATATTGAATGATTGACTTGAGACTTGCAAACCGTAGGTATACCTACATTTATTTAACATTAGGGTATGGAATTATATTTAATGGCTTTTTCCTTATGGGATATTTTACGGAACAACAGATTTTTTTCCTGTGAGCTATAATTTAGGCGGACATCTAAATTTATTAACCGCTCCTTCATGCATATTGCATATCTATAATTACTATCCGTACAAAGATTTCTGAAGCTCTTCGTTGAGGTCACTCATATCAGATTTCGTGGTGGATTGAATAGTTTTTTTTTTCAAAATTAAACAAAACGGTTTGCAAACCTTCCTAATAAGCACTAACTTTTCAACTGTGACGGTGCACATAGGGGTATTTGACCCGAAAATGTGATCAAAAAATAAATGAAAAAATTCTAAAGAAGTGCAATTAATAAATGCAAAAATGATTTACCATATTAAACAATTTTTGTAATTTGTATTAACCAATAAGATGTTTCAATATAAAAAAGTTACACATACACCACAGTGACCCGCAGTTAAAACGCAAACAAAATAGTTAAAACAAATTTATAGCTGACTAAACAACTACACCAGTTGTAGACCATTAAATAAATGTAAACATTTTGCATATCGGATGTTAAGATTTCGAAGCCATTAAATATCGCAAGCGAAAATGGATAAAGTATTTTTACTCACTAACCCATGCAGAAATCCTCTATATTTTAAAGCACAAAAAAAAATTATAAAAATAAAAACAAAAACATTAGAAATCCACCTTATAAGAAAACACCCTTAAAAAAAACAGCACAAAAAAGTCAATCCGGCAAGCACTACCTTTTCACTTAGATTAAAAGAAACGGATCGACATGAAATGCTAAATATGGTTAGCACACGATGCAGTGCCTATTTATTTATGACATAATGGTTAAACTTTAGTATAATCTATTGGAAAGTACACGGTTACAAATTCTGTCGTAGTTTTTAATACAACCTTTGGAATTGGACGCCATTTAAAAAGAAATAATTTTATTTGTGATGATAATATCACCATTATTATATTTATGATGAAGAATTACTTTTGTTTAGTTTTAAATAAGTAGGAAAGAAAATACTTAAAATAATAAAAAATAATGAAAAAGAAAAAGAAAGAAATATCATTATAATAAAATGAAACTTTAAATTCAGGAAAACGTCCTTGATTTTTAATACAAAAAAGTTTAAATTTCAGTAAATTTTGTATTTGACTTAAAAATGTAGGTAATATATTCAAAGTATTAGATTAAATAAAACTCTGGTGTTGCCTAATATGTAACCCAAATATTCGTAGAATCTACACCAAAATTCTTAACAGTGTATAGCCTAGGAAATTGTTCATTTTAAAGTTTAGAACACTGGCCGTATTAAAATATTTTGAATGTACTCTACTTAAATACAAAAGATAAAATGAAGCCGAATTAGAAATACATAATCAAACAAATTAAAAATTTCAGAGTATTTGTATGTGTCATTGTATTCATCATGATTGTAAGCAGCATATACGATGCAGTTCAGCTTAAAAAAGGACGTAAGTTAATACAATAGAATCAAAACTGTATAACTTCTTAAAAACTTCTCCGACTTAAAACTATAGAAAATGGATATCCACTTTTAACTGCATTTTCGGTTTATTCTAACGCTCCGAAGATCTTCACAGTCAAACCAACAAACAATCCCAATATTATTCATTGTTTGGCTGGCATGAGATCCATATCGATGATGTGGGTAGTATTTGGACATGGTTACATGACTTTCAACAAATTGCCTCATTTGGATAGGAATAAATTCTATACAGTAGGTTTTTTTTTTTTATTGATTTATGATATACATATGTATATAATTACAACTTTATAATTATTCTATTCTGTAGTGGCTTCAAACTCCATACTCTATGCTTGTGCAAAATGCAACCTTTTGCGTAGATACTTTCTTCTTTATGAGCGGTTTGCTGATGCTTTGGGGTGTTTTCCGTGAAATGGAAAAAAAGTAAGTAATTTTTATTTTTCAAAAGACAACTTTAATCGATTCTGTACATTTTTCAATATCCAGCAAAGGTAAAATCAACATACCTATGATGTACTTTCATCGATATATTCGTCTTACACCAGTGCTAGCAGTGCTTATTTTGTATATCATGAGCTTGTACAAATATTCAGGAGACGGGCCAATGTGGATGCAGATAGCAACTGATGATAAAAAATGTAGTGACACTTGGTGGGCAACTTTACTCTACGTACAAAACTACGTGTATCCTTATAATTACGTAAGTGCGCAAGATATTTTATTAAGAAACATTAAGGAGTTTCCTCCTCTTGCCGAAAGTTGAAGTACCAGCTTATAGTCAGGAAAACACTTACCAGTAGATAAATCTATCCCAAAAGAGATCACCAATATTACGATACGATCAGTTTTGGTAAAGCGAGGTCGTACCTATATGCAATTTCTTAATTCAAGTAAATCAGATCTATTATTGTATCCTATCGGAAAAAAATTATCTCAGAGTATTACAAGATTAAGAACTTAATATCTTAGCTTGTTTAGGCTAGAGGCCAAATTAAGATACTTTCGGAAATTACACAAAACAAGGAATTCTCCGCAGTTAAAAAAAAAAAAAAACATGTGTGCAATTCACACGTGTTAGAAGTGAAAACTTCAAACATTTTTACTGTCACCTAAAACATTTAAACCACGCAAATACCAAGGAAGGTGATATATTGAATGAAAGGCTTTATTTTCTACATGCGAAATAAAGTTAAATCAAAACATATAAAGTGCTAAAAAAAAGAACATCTTTTTACCGTTATCTTTGGATTGTTAATATGAAATTAATTGTACAAATATAGTCCTAGTTATTATCTATCTACAGTTTAAATTTCATTTATCTATCTATTTAGGTCCAATACATGGTTTTATTTTAAAAACCCTTCATTACATGGTTTTGAAATTTTTTAGATTATTTTACCTTTGCAATAAAATTATCTATTGATTAAAAACAAACTTTTTTTGCTATCAAATTATACCCCTCTTTACCTCGTGTTTCAAATAAGAACGACACTAAAGAAGATTTCACTTCAAAAAAAATTTAGATTAGGTTATTATGTAAGAAAAAAATTCCTTTAATTACTGATTAAATAATACGACTGATCAGTTTGACTTCTAGTATAAAAGAGGAAGATTAAGAACTGTAACAACTTGTAAGTCATTTCATTTGCCCTAAACAGGCTATTAGTAAATGTTCCGATGGATAAATCGGATAAACTTCAAAAAAATTTAAGGCTTGCGTACAAATTCTAACTTACGGTTCCCGAATTCATGCATTGTATTGCGATTTTTACTTGCGATATCGGTACTATAAGTTATGCGTTCAGCTACAGTCTAAACGGATGGACCGATTAATGACAAAATTGATATGTAGCGTTATTTGGCGACTCTCCAGAGCGATTTTCGGAATTAATGTTTTTGGACCAAAAGTAACGGTACTTGTCATAAAATTCAATTTAAAAAAGTACTTGTCATAAACCGTTTTAAGTAATTTTTCGAAAGCGGCTCCAACGATTTTGTTTGATAAAAAATCAAATGTAAGTTTTAAGACTATTTTGTAATGAATTTTTTTTTTTGAAAATCATTATTAACGGTACCTGC
Source organism: Episyrphus balteatus (assembly GCF_945859705.1). Taxonomy (NCBI): domain Eukaryota; kingdom Metazoa; phylum Arthropoda; class Insecta; order Diptera; family Syrphidae; genus Episyrphus; species Episyrphus balteatus. The sequence continues at coordinate 133,157,397 of NC_079135.1, read as the reverse complement.
CATAGAACTGTTTTTTTAAATCCGATTTTCTCCGAAACTACTAATTCGATTTCAACGAAATTTTGTACAAAAAAAAACATTTATATAATTTTAATATAAGCCAAAAATAAAACTTTGAAATTTTTTTTTTTTAATTTTTAAAAAAATTGGATTTTTTTTTTTTTTTTGAAAATCAAATTTTCGAAAACCGGATATTGAATTTTTTGTTGAAATTTTGGTTCAAGATGTTGATTGGTAATTTCTTCAAATTGGCATCCAAATTTTATTTACTTTTTTTTTTTTTTTTCAAAGAATGATTTATAAAAAATTAGTTTTTTTAAAAATTACGGCTCTAACGATTTTGAAATTTTTTTCTAAAAATGCTTCTTAATAAAAGAAATGAAATTGCATACTTGTTTTGGGGCTCAATTTGGTTTAAGATGTTCCCCAAGGAACATTTCTGCATCAAAATATATGGAGTGCAAGACACTTCGAGTAGTGTCGCGTTCAAACGACCCGTGAGTTTTCATTTCATTTTCATTGCATCTAATATACCCAAAAAAGCGTTCCCGGACATGTCCATAACTCAAAAACTCAAAATCAAATGGCTTAAAATCACATAAAAGTTAATTATTTTTCAGTATTTCTTTTCTTAACCCTACATTACATATATACAATAATCTTTATAAATTGGTACATCTCTTACAAAAAAATTAAGATTTGTTATTTTTTATATATTAATAAAAGCTGTCCCAAGAAAAATGGCGCATAATACCAACATTTCTTAAATTATCAATATTTTAATCATCTAACGTACAAATGGTGCTGCAAGCAGTTTTTAAAGTTGATTTTATATAGATTTACGGGAACGTTATTTCCGTTAACGCTCTTAGAATCTGAATAAATAATGTAGTCTTACACTCATAATTTTGCATTTTTTGGGTATTTTTACTTAGTATTCTATCTAAGTATGGCTGTAATATACACTTTTATCAAAAAAGTTACAAGAAAACAAAAGAAAAAATTACTTATGGCCTAAGTGTTTCGGACGTGCATAAAAGCATTTTTTTTTTGTAGAAATCGGTCTCTGTCCCAAGAAATAAAGTTATATTTGATTAATTTAGGACCTACTACCTTAATATAATAGTATATAATTCACATTGATACTATTTCTAGACCCCTAAAGTCGTTTTGAAGAGATTACCACCATTTCGAGGAACGTTTTTCTAGTATTAATTTTTGAGGTTTTGCCGGAAATTGAAAAATATACATTTTTGTGCTCTGCCCGTTCATGAACCGACAAATTATGGCTAAAGCGAACATGTGAGCATGAAATTTTTATCATGAAACAAAGTTGATTTTTTAAGAATTCGGTCATCGAAATTTCCCACCTCCATGATTTTGACCCTTATATGCGACTACTTTTTATTCTGAGGCACTTTTGTAAATATGACTTAACAGTCAATGACTTAGCCAATTTTAAAGCCTTTCTTAAGTTTTTTTTTTTTATTTTTATTAGTGTATTGGTCAATCATGGTACTTGGCGGTGGATACTCAGCTATATGTGCTTTCACCACTATTTCTCATCCCACTATGGAAATGGGGGAAGAAAGCACTTGGTCCCATCATTGTATTTGGTTTACTCTGCATGGCATGTACCTATGCTACTTTTATGAAAAACGGATTTACACTGTTTAGAGTACAAGAGTGAGATATTTTTCTGTAAAGACGTGTCAAGTTTTATTTTAATCAATTGCTTTCTTTAAAGTGATAATGTTGATCGCCGTCAAGCACTTACTTACTATCCAACGCATACTCGAGTTCCAACATGGCTGATTGGTGTCATTTTTGGTTACTTCTTCTTCAAATACAACCGTGGCCGACAAATTGCAATGAATAAAATGCTAGTTATCTTAGGATGGACTGTTGCATTTGGAACAATGTTAAGTTGTATTTGGGGACCATATTGGAGAATTCTACCAGGCAGTCCGGTTGGACCAACTTATGAAGCAGCTCTTTACGAACCAATAAGCAGAGCTTCATGGGCTTGTGCAATGGGTTGGATTGTATGGGCTTGTTATAACGGACATGGTGGAATCATCAATGATTTTCTATCTTGGGGCTTCTTTCAAGGACTTGCACGTTTGTCGTACTGCATGTATATTATTCATAGAGCGGTACAAGTTGTCAACGGTGGTCGAGTACAGCATGATACTAAATTTGGAGATTATGAAGCTGTAAGTATTACAAAACATGGCTTCATTTTGGTATCATTATAAATTGTCTTTAATTTTCTATAGCTTCTTCGCTGGTGGCATGATTTTGGAATAACTTTGACATTGGCGTGTTTTGCAACATTAGCATTTGAAGCACCTATTCTTGGAATTGAAAAGGCAATATTCGGGAGGGGCAAATCATCAGAGCCAAAGAAACCGAAGGAACTATTGGTAGTTTCTGTAGAAGGAACAAGAACTGAAAAAAGCTAATCAAATATTTAATAAAAATAATAATAAATAAGTTGTAAGATAGTTTTATAAGAAAATAGAAAATATGAAAGATTTTGTGAAATTTTGTGACACAAAATTTTAATAATGTATACTTGTTTTTACCTCCTACTGCTTTACAGTTCAAACCTCAAAATAATTACACAATTTTCTTAATATAATTTATGTATTTATTTGAATAAGGTTCTTTTATAATTTATCAAATAAACATACTGTAAACATTTGAATATTTATTGCTTTATTTTTGTTTTTTAATTAACTTTAGATACTAAAAACACGGACAATGAAAATAGTGAAACACAGGAACAAAGAACAACTATTTTGCCGTGCTAAGCAAAAAAGGCGTAAATTTACTTTTTAAGTTTTGAGATAAATGCACTGACAAGAGAATGAGTTGAGAACTGTACCTACATGATGTGCTCAATTTAAAAAATGATTTTAAGCAACTTGTAGTAGGAAACTTATATTTTTTAGTTTACAAAATAAAAACAAGCTTCCAAAATGCATATCTATTCTTTTTTTTATAGAGTTAGAAATAAATGCATTTTTCTATTGATTCCTTAATAGAAAAATGCATTTAATAACAGCGGAGTAACACCTGTCGTTGTGCTCATTTTCATTGAATATTTTGAGCCACTTGGAATTGCAAATGCACTGTAAATTAGGCACGGTTTCAGAATGTCCTTTAACTCAATTTGGCGCATACGCCCTTTTTGCTTAGTATGGCAGTATTAATAACGGAATTGGGAAAAGAGGAAATTTTATATATTTCTTCATTGGATCCGGACTTAACTATTCATGTTAGTTTAGTGAGGTCAGGGAAAATTTGAATTATTAATGTCCGGAGCATCGGAAGTAAACCACCTAGAAAAATCTAGTACGCTTTGAACATTTGTTTTGCAAATAATCATTTTTATAAAAAAAAAAACAAAACCGACTTACATGGATCAAAACTGGGTTTTATAATTTTTCTCATAGTTTATATAGCCAAAACTGAACAAAACTGAAATGGGACCAAACGGCATGCAGGCACCAGCTTTCCAATAGAAAAAGTATACAAACATCAAAAAAAAAAAAAAAAATACAGACGAATTGAATACCTCCTCCTTTTTGGAAGTCGGTAAAAAAAAAACAGATTTTTCTGATTTTTTCATTCTCCAAATACAACCTCATATGTATATCTGGAAAACCCCAAAAACAGTTTTAAAAATATTCTGCACACATACCTATAGAGTTCAACATAAGCTTTCATATTTGACCTTAACCCTAGTTTACCGCACGCAAAATAATGCAATAACCAAACTTGGGGGTTCGCGCGAACCCCAAAGCTTTTATGCACCTCTAATTGTTCATTATCAACAATTTGATGTAATGTCTCTTTCTTTTATTGATTAAGGTGACAGTTGCGGTGTCTTTTTATGATAACACGTATATATAACAGGTATATTTTTGCCAAAATATACCTAATAAAAATTGTTGAAAATAGTCCATTTAAAGTCTTGGGGTTCGCATGAACCCCAAGTTTGGTTTGTGACTTTTTTTCAGAAAAAAATTCCAGAAAATTATATAAAACCGCTTTTATGGAAAAAAGACAAAAAACGTAAACAAAAATGAATTCCGTTCACTGAGTTTTCATCCCAGGTCGAAAAAACGATTTAGAAAAAAGTTAAACATGCGTTGGGGTTCGCACGAACCCCAAGTTTGGTTTGTGACTTTTTTTTCAGAAAAAAATTCCAGAAAATTATATAAAACCGCTTTTATGGAAAAAAGACAAAAAACGTAAACAAAAATGAATTTCGTTCACTGAGTTTTCATCCCAAGTCGAAAAAACGATTTAGAAAAAAGTTATAACCATTTAAACATGCGTTGGGGTTCGCACGAACCCCAATTTGTAAACTAGGGTTAAAACAATATGATGCGCACATTAAATTTCACCACCTTAAAATAAGGTGATGCGCTGAAAATAAGGTGATTCCGCTTAAACTCACTTAAATTTAATGTGAACTTCATCTTATTATAATGTGAATTTTCATCTTAAAAAAACCGACAACAAATTTTTAGTCACATTTAAGCTTTAGTTGCAGTTTATCATATTCATTTCCAGCAGTGAGATAGCACGATGGTAAGACACTCGCCTAGTGATCCAACAGTTGTAATTTCGATCCCTTGTGGATGCCAGTTCTTTTTTTTGTATTAAAATGTTTCCACATAAAAATAAGGTGATCAATGATCTCCCGCTTAAATTAAGTGGGAGATCATCTTATTTGCACATTCAAGAAATTAATGTGATTTGTCACCTTAATTTAAGGTGGAAGCAAAAAAAAAACATGCAGTGAATTTAATTAATTTAAGGTGGGATCCGCTTAATTTTATGTGGTCTTTTTTTCCGTGTACAAGTTTCATCTTTATACACACTGGGCCCAAAAATAGGTCATTATCCTAGCTAGATATCAATTTTGCTCCTTTAAAGCTTTACAGAAGCTATAAAAGCACCTATAAGGCTTTACAGTATCAAAATTTGTTGTGGGGATGTTAGCAACCTCAGATTTTAAAAATAGTCAAAATTGGACTGTAAATGCCAACTTACGTAACTGAGCAAGCACTTTAAAAACTCTACATAATTTATGCAGTTGCAAACTGCGCTTATTACCTAATATTATTTTTGTGGCCCGAAAATTGTCAATATTTTTTTTTTTTTTACTAATCGTTAACAAATCGAAAATAATCTTTTTTAGCCTTACTTTTAAACTTAAAGCAAAACTATAGTACCCAGAAGTGAATGGAAACTAATCCCAAAAAATAAAATCAAGTGAAATAAATACTGGAAGTACCTACATGCTTTTTAGAATTTCTTTATTATTTCGACCACGAAAAGTACTTTTCAAGTTTTAATGGGCTGGAACTGTTGATTTTTGACACAGGTCCCATATTTCAATGCTAGTTGATTTGCTTTAGCTACGATTGAGGAGTTCTTTTCCTCTTTCAAATAAAACTCATCAAAAGCTGCACCTAACGTTTAAACCAAAATAGTGGTATTGCTGATATTCATTCACTTTTTTACTATTTTTCGTTCTGTTTCATTATACAATTTAACATTTACTTTTTAATTTTCTTTTTTGTTTTCTTTCCGCTTCGGACTCGACGGTAAATTGTAGGTCCCTTTCATTCTTGGAAATTAATTAAACGCCCACAAGAATGGTTGAGAGTTGTTAATTACAAGGCCTTGCTCCTGCATGGGGTGTCGCATTTATAACACAATACAAGAAATCCTTAAGATTTTCGTTTGCCTAGATAACTTATAAGTCTTATGAAAAACGTACTGTGATCGTTTTTTTAATGCCTAAAAAGGGTACCTGTTGATCGAATAAGAACTGTTGTTATAATAAAGTCAGTTGATTGACTATAATCTTCTGACACTGAACTTAAAAATAGTTATTCTATCAAAATTGATACTTGAAAAAATCAATTAAGTAACATTATCATAAATATTGCGATACCTTCACATCTTATTGTAAAAATCTAAAGATAAATTATTATCATAGCTGAAGAGTAGAGTACCTTTAATCTAGATCACGTTTTAACTAAGATATTGTTTTAAATACGCACATTGTATACCTACTTAAATGATTGTAATTTTTTTACCAAAAACACTTTAATCAAACGAAAAACAGGAAATTTTCCAGTTGAACTGATAAACACAATTTTTTTTAATTTGACGTATTTATAGATATAAATTATATATTAATGGATAGAATCTAACTTATCTCTATGCTATAAAAAAGGTAGTCTAGTTTTAAAAATAGGTTTTTATTAGCCCTCATCTGTAGGGTAGTGGTCAACGTCTTTATTTATGTTATAAAATTCTAGTTTAAAAAATAAAGTTTTTATTAGCCCTCAATAGTGGGGTAAAGTGGTCAAAGTGAAATTTAAATATGGAACGAAAATCTATTTTCGGATTTCGCATTGTAATTATTACAATTATAGGATGTGTACAATGTTCCGAAATATATTCAACAAAGGAGTACAAAAGAACTCAATCTTCTGCATTGAGTACTGCAGCATTCAGAAGTGATATTGCATTTGCATTCTTCAAGGAAGCCCAACAGTACAGTGAGAATAATTCGACTAGAGCTTTCAGTAAGAAACAGTGCCTAAAAGATATAGCTAAGATACAAGAAGGAATTCAGGACTTGCAAGAGTGGGCTTTGGAATGTAAGAATATATTATTGTTTTAAGTGAAGTGGTAAATATTTTAATGGAACATAATTAACTTAAAGTATTGACTAGAAATTTTCAAGAGCAATTTTTAAAATTCAGTTTTTCTTTCCTTCTAAAATCTCAATAAAATCAAATAAAATCATAAACTCGTTTCTCAAAATCCTTGTTTATAAAATCATAAACTCGTTTCTCAAAATCCTTGTTTATTTTTTTTTTATTTATAGGGCCCGACTCATGGGGACGTATGCCAATGGGCCTATTTTGGGGACACACCATCAGTATGGGAGCATACGAGGAGTGCCTTGCAGCTTCTCAACAAATTTCAGAAACACATAGTGTAAGAGGAAAATATTGTTTAGCCAATATTCCGATCAAAGAATACTACTCTCAAGTTAAACCACGAAATAATAATCTCAACGCTCGAACAACTTACAAACAATCAGATCCGACAGTATTTCAATTAGGAATTTGTATTCCGAGTTCATGTTCTGCTAAAATGGGAAATGATTTTTTGCGTGAAGTTCTGAAGAATGTAACTGGCGACGAATTTACAAAGCAAAATATGGTTAGAGAGAAAATGTGTAGAATAGAGGAGCCAATTGTTCTTCGAGGAATTGATATTTTTGCGATGTAAGTATAATTTTACTCTTTTATTATGTATTTTGAGGCTACTGACTTCATTTAGTGTCATTATTTTAAAAGCTAGCTTTAGACCTTTTTTTCTAAAACTCTCTATTTTCATTTAAAAAGTAAAAAATTCAAAAAACCATCACTCAAAACGCTTCATTTTTTACTATTTTAAATAATCAAAGCGATATAAAGTATCTTTGTGAAAAGGAGAATGGGCAAATTTGTATGGAACGCGGACGTTGCGCGGCCAACAATGATTTTGCCATTTATTGATGTAGTTAAGTCATAAATTCTTCCTTATTTCGTGACCTTTCTTTATTAAAATATTTTGTTCTTTTTCGTCGGCTACAGGTCTGATTTGAATATATATTTTTTACCTAGTTCTCGATCGACGTTTCGATTGTGGTTACAATCTTCTTCAGGATCTAAGAAAAATATTTCTAAAAATTGCTATTATAAATAAAATTTATACTTTTCTTAAAGCTTTTATATTAATGGATTTCTTTTTATTCTTGTTTGATTTCTTGGTTATGTTAAAATATTTCAAAACTCAAAAAAAGGAAAATGTCTTGAAAAAGACGTTTGAAATTTCGATGATTGAAAACGTCTTTTTCTTTAGTCTTTAAGATAAGTATAAATTTAAGATAAGTATAAATTTTATTTATAATAGCAATTTTTAGAAATATTTTTTTTAGATCCTGAAGAAGATTGTAACCACAATCGAAACGTCGATCGAGAACTAGGTAAAAAATATATATTCAAATCAGACCTGTAGCCGACGAAAAAGAACAAAATATGTTAAGTCATAAAAGTACTGAGCAAATGTTTTTTCCCTGTGACGTGCTTACCAAATGGATAAAATGCATTTTTGCATTTAACACTTTTTATGGATTTTCTCAGTATTACAACCTAAAAGTTATTTTAAATGCAAAATGCTGATGACATTTTCCCTGAGCCTGAAAACCCTAACCTTGAATATCCGTCAAATAGAGACCAAAATATAACATTTTTAAAACCACACTGTTGAGTATTTTTTTAGAGTTTTTTGTTCAATATTTTGTTTAGTTTGAATTACATGAAAACTCTCAAAAAAAAGTCTCGATAATTTTGGTTTAAAAAGCTTATGTTAAGAGTTCTATTGGTCGGATATTCAAGATTAATGTCTTCAGACTCAGGGAAAATGACAGAGCATCATATTTTGAATTAAAAATCAATATATTATTCACTTTGTCCTTTTCACATTGCACAATGCATTAAAACTATGAATATTGCAATATCTTACATTCTTGATGCTTTGCAGCAAAACGTCCATAGTAAAAATTATTCCTAAGTTATAGTTCTTTCATTTGATACAAATTTCATTAATGGCCACCGAACGTCCAAAATGCCCATTCTCCTTTGGCAATTTTCTCTCTTTTTGTAGGTACCCATACGAACAGGGTTAATTCTGAAAATTTTTAAATAATAGTAAAAAAGTGTCGGAGAGGAAAAAAGTTTCCCAAAGAAGTTTCATTACGCAATGAAATTAAACTCATTTTTGTATTGCTCGTGAAATAAACCAAAAATATATATGTATTAGGTACTTCAAGTTCAAAAGTATGAAATGTTTACTCAGCTAAATACTGAGTTACCACAAAAACAAAGCTAATATTATTTTTTTATTTTACATGTGTTATTGCCTTAAAATATTTAAAGGCCATCAAGATCCCCTCAGTATATTTTGTATGGCCAACAGCCAGATAATTTTTGTTTAGTTCACTGTGGTGTATGTGTAATCTTTTTTTTTGTATTGAAAAATATTAATGACTAGTGCAAATAATTCCATTTTTGAGCAATTATTTTGATGATTTTAACTACAACTTTGTACATATATGTAGTTCGGATGACAACACAATATTTTGGTGGTCCGGACCCTAGGCAAAGGTATTGGGGAATCGAAACATCCCAAATCAATTTAAGTCTTTATACAATACATAGGTATGCAGTATGGATGCAAAAATGTATGTTTTGCAATTATAAGACTAAAAATAAAATATATAGTTTAAAAAAACTTTAAAATAATTTAATTGACTTATTGGAAATGGTAAGATAAAAAAGCGTCGAGCGTTTTGTTCAACATTATAATAGTGCACGCAACAAAAATGCGCTATACGCTTTTTGATCTAACAATTTCCAATAAATCAGTTAAACTATTTTATAGTTTTTAGAGCGCGATAAAAGCGTATTTTTAATTTTTTAAACTATATATTTTTTTCTTACTGAGAAGCTTAAACGTAGCCTTACAAAAATTTAATTTTTTCTCTCATTTTGCACATAATTATATTACTATATCACTTTTCCGCACAATTTTCTCAAATGAAAAAAGTTTTGATGGTTATAAGAAGATTTGTGTTCCGAAGTTTTGTTTTGTTTAATTTCTAATTTTCGTTTTGTGTCAGATGCGTACTAGGAGGTGTTCAAATCGTCTGCATTTTTTTTTTTTTTTTTATATTTGTTACCTCATAACTCTGGACTGAGTGAACCAACTTGAATAGGTATTTCTTTTTGTATTAAAAAGCTGATGCCTGCAGTGTGGTCCCATTTCAATTTCGTCCAGTTCTGGCTATAGAAATTTAAATATTCAAAACATATTTTCTTATCTTTTTACCTGGATTAACTTTGTACTACATTTGTTTTTATTACCTACATTTTCAGAGCATTTTTATGTACCGTTGTATTTATCATGATTGTAAGTAGTATATACGATGCAGTTCTACTCAAAAAAGGACGTAAGTATATATTTTTGGCAATAGAACCAAAAGCTATATTTTTTCTTAAAAACGTTTTGTATCTTAATTAGAAAATGGACATCCCTTATTGACTGCATTCTCGGTTTATTCCAACGCTCCGAAAATTTTCACAGTCAAACCTACAAACAATCCAAATGTTATTTCTTGTTTGGCTGGCATGAGAACAATATCTATGATGTGGGTAGTATTCGGACATGGTTATATGACTTTTAAACAATTACCTCATGTGGATGTAAATAAATTTTACACGGTAAGATATTTTTTTTTTCTACTTTCAATTTAGAATTATGACCTACTTTTTGATTATTTGATTCTATAGTGGATTGAAACACCATATTCTATGCTAGTACAAAATGCAACCTTTTGCGTTGACACATTTTTCTTTATGAGTGGTTTACTGATGCTTTGGGGTGTGTTCCGTGAAATGGAGAAAAAGTGAGTATTATTTCAATTGATTTAAAAACATAAATAAATTTTGAATTTATTTTATCAGTAAAGGCAGAATTAACATACCTTTGATGTACTTCCATCGATATATTCGTCTAACTCCGGTATTAGCAGTGTTGATATTGTATATCTTGAGTTTGTATAAATATTCTGGACATGGGCCAATGTGGATGAAGATTGCATATCAAGACAAAAGATGCAGCGAGACGTGGTGGGCTACATTGCTCTATGTACAAAATTATATGTTTCCACATGATTACGTAAGAACACAAAAAACAATATTTTAAAACATTTTTATGTAATTGAACATAATAGTTTCCCTTACGTACTGTGAATTTGTAGGAAGTTTTCATGATTTTAGTCATTAGCACTGTGCTACAATAGTTTTGAACTTTTCGATTGAACTAAGGTTGTATAGGTCAGGTTGTATATGTCAGGTTGTATAGATGAGGTTGAGTATATCGCGAAATAGTACTAAACAAATTTCTTGAATCTTAAATTTTTATGAAAAAGTAGACTATTACGGTTTTGAAAAATGATTTTAGCCTCTTTAAGTTATTGTTTAATTTTGAAGATACAAACGTTGTTCATAAAATAGCAAGTATTATGTCGTTCCCCGATTAGTCTCAAAATTGGAAGGACAGAAAGTGAAGACAGTTAAATGAAAAAAATAATCAAAAATGATTGTCCAATGTTCTTAGACATCACTCGTCTTGGTAAGTTGCTTGCTCATGATTGATGTAACATATCGTCGATTTAGAGTGTAAACCTGCTAGCTGAGACCTGCTAGCTGCGACCTGCTTTACTTCATATAAAGCCTTCAAATCTGATCAATGCTTTCACTTTTAGTGGTATAAAATCTAAAGAACAACTTGTACATTGTTTTGGATTTATTCATATTTCATATTTTAATTTTTTTGGTCAAGATTTCAAGAAGTGGAGTTAGGTATTTTTCACAGCCGACGATATACTGGTACTTATAGGCCACGGAATTTAGGCATAATAGAGGTCTGACCTGGGCAATATTATACACCTACATCATTTATATAGATGGAAATTGTTGGCAGTTATACCTTTACTCACATACCCAAAGTTCCAACGGCTATAGCTGTTAGTATTCTGAGAACCAATTATGAGTACCCTTAAATCCTCAAATCTAATACAAATTCAGTTTAACAGAAAAATTCAACCTTACACTCATGTATTCAGTGCCCTTTTAAGCCCTGAAGGCGCTCCTGGGGATGATTTTACGCGGCGCCTTCTCAAAAAAATTTTCGCTGTCAAAAAATTTTTAAAATCACAAATATAAATTAGTTTTCGGCCATTCCAAAATAATACGAGTATGTTATCCAGTTTATTTCTTTGAAGAAGCAATCTTTTTTTTTTAACTTGATGGCGACTCTTTAACGCTCACCATAAAGCTGATTTCCTAAAAGTTTTACGAGAAACTAATTAAACGAAGCCAAATTTTTCACAGGCAAAGAAGGTATTGGAGAATGTCGTACGTGATGATTTTGCAAAACCTCCTTCAATTACTGGGTCTATTTGGGTACTACCTCAAACACATTTAAACATTTAAATAATTTTTATGTTTATTATTGCTTTGTTTATGAGAATAAATTTTAAAAAAACATTATGATTACCACACATTTCTCGAAGAAAATTGGCCTCAAAGTCAAAAATTATCCAGAGCAAGAAAAATAAACAGCATTTAAAAATTAAACCAAAAAAGATATTAACATTTTTCAAACGCAGTTACAAAGAATATCTAAAAATTAAGACCTTTTCCAATTTTCTGTCGTTAGTATTAACTCATGAAATTATTATAAACATGAGTTAAGGAACACCCAAGTAGGTCATCGTTAAGTTGTATCGACTTTTCAAATAGATCGTTAACGTGGAACATTTTTTCTTTCTTAGAAAAAAAATATCCAAAAACCACCCCTTAAATTTTCTATATCTTATTATGGGACACCCTTTCTAATACCAACATTTTAGGAATCTGGAAGATAAAGTTAAATAGATTGAACAAAAGGTTAGGGGCGCTAATATCCTTCAAAAGAAGTAGAGCTAAAAATACTTGCACCTTTGGACTAAAAAAAAAGCGAAAATTGGGCGCCACTTTCTTCAAATATGTGAATATCAAAATAAATAGAACAAGTTCTTTTGTTCTTCAAGATAAGGACGTAAAACAGAGACACTTTTTCGGAAGTCAGATAAATTGAAAGAAAATTGGAGGCATCATCGCGGGTCAAAACCTAAATGCCCTGGTGTATAATCTTTTCTCTAATGAAAAACAAAACACTTTCTTTCTTCTAATGAAATATCTCATAAAAATTCTATATAAATTTAAGTTCAAGCAATTACTCAATAGGTTCGAAGTATCTTGAAGAGCTTGAAGAGTGTCAAGCACTTGAATCTTGAAGTGCTGTTGAAGAACTCGAAAGTAATGTTCAAAAAACTGAAAGTACTGCTTAAGGACTTTTTTCTAGCATTTGGTAGTAGCGACGAAATTATTAGTAACTGCTTTTTTTCAAGCACCAGTACAAGTACTAACGAATAAGAACCATTTCTGATACCGAGTAAAAATACTTCAGAGTACAAAGCAATTCAACAATTTTGTGGTCATTTTTTTTACAGCACATTGCAGTCATTTACGTACTCAAGAACTAAATAAGAAATAAAAATAAAATACAAATTCAAAGTACAGATTTTGAAAAAAATTTGCGTGGTATCGTTTCTTTACTCATTCCGATTCTCCTTCTTATTAGAGAAAAAAGTAGCAGAAATATCCTTTAAATTTTTAATTTTTTTCTACAGTGTGTTGGTCAATCATGGTACTTGGCTGTCGATACTCAGCTATATGTGCTCTCACCACTTATACTCATCCCATTATGGAAGTGGGGCAAGAAAGCACTTGGTCCAATCATTTTACTTGGCGTACTCTGCATGGTTTGCACCTATGCTACCTTTATGAAAAATGGTTTTACACTGTTTCGTGTACAAGAGTAAGTTACAATATCTTTCTGCGAACTGGTAAGCTTTAATGTTTTTTTTCATTTTAAAGTGACGATGTTGATCGTCGTCAAGCACTTACCTATTATCCAACACACACCCGAGTTCCAACATGGCTGATTGGTGTTCTGTTTGGTTACTTCTTCTTCAAATACAATCGTGGACGTCAATTCGCAATGAACAAGTGGCTAGTTATTCTAGGATGGACTGTTGCATTGGGAACAATGTTAGCTTGTGTTTGGGGACCATACTGGAGAATTCTTCCTGGCACACCTAATGCACCGATTGTCGAAGGAGCTTTATATGAACCAATAAGTAGAGCTTCATGGGCTTGTGCAATTGGTTGGATTGTATGGGCTTGTTATAATGGGCATGGTGGAATCATCAATGATTTTCTATCTTGGGGCTTCTTCCAAGGATTTGCTCGCTTGTCGTACTGCATGTATATCATTCATAGGGTTGTACAAAATGTAAATGGTGCTCGAATACAGCATGATACTAAGTTTGGAGACTATGAAGCTGTAAGTATGCAGGTTAAGGATAAAAAGATGAAAAACCATTCAAATTTCCTTTAATTTTTTAGCTTCTCCGTTGGTGGCATGACTTTGGGATTTCTTTGACATTATCGTGTTTTGCAACTTTAGCATTTGAAGCACCTATTCTTGGAATTGAAAAGGCAATTTTCAGAAGGGGCAAACCATCAGAGCCAAAGAAACCAAAGGAACTATTGCAAGTTTCTGTAGATGGAACAAAAGCTGAATCATTACAAAGTAAAGATGAAAAAAGTTAACATAGATAATTTATTTTAAGAAATAGTTATAAGAAAATATAACAATAAATAAGCCATTCATGAAGTGCAAGAATATGAGAAAATAATGTGTTTTACAATTTAACCTATATTCAGGTGGTAAAAATAATTTAATCTTATTTCTTTGATTTATTTCCTTATTTATGACCTTAGATCAATTAATAAATAAATTATAATATCAATTATTGTTGAAAAAGTTCAAACTCCATTTCAATATTCGAAGAACAAAAATATCTTTATCATTTAGCATGACTCTACTTTGCCTACGCAAATAGATTTATGTTTTCCTGTAAATCTTATCACTTATGTAGATCAGAGACATTCAAGCGAATTCATCGTGATTACTAGGATATTTTTAATTTTGTTATTTTTTGTATTCTTATCAATGTCACATAAAAAGAGTTAAATATAAAACAATATAAATCCCGAAAACCGTGATTCAAAATGAAGCTATAAAATATTTCAACCGCACATGTTGAACCTATGATTCCGGGTTTTTTGTTTTTTTTATCAAATGTACTTGAAGAAAAATAAAATGCACTTACTGGGTTGCATGAACTTGCTCTTTTTGTTAAAGTGGTTTAAATGTTACTGCTAAATGTTTGCTATTTTGGTAATTCTTTAAAAATCGAAAATCGGTATAAAAATATTAGAACTAATATTTTTTTAAATAAGAGAAACAAAAAACAATTGAGCTGAAACGTAGAACGTATGTTTAACATATTTATCAAATTTAAAGAAGAATGGGCAAATTTGTATGGAACGTGGACGTTACGTGGCCATTAATGAGTTTGTTATTTTATGATGTAATTAAGTCTAAAATATGTTTTGCAGAAGTTATAATAATAATAAGAATAATATAAACAACAATTTCAAGCCTATTTTGAGAGTTTTGTTGTTCAATTTTTGTTAGTTTGAATCGTTTGAAAAACTGTCGAACAAAAACAAAAGTGGTTGGCTTAAAAATCTTGTATTATGAGTTTTATTGGTCGGATTTTCAAGATCAATGTCTTCAGGTTCAGGGAAAATGACATATTTTCATATTATATATTTAAAATATAAATGTAATTAAACTTTTCCTTCACACATTAAACAATGCATTAACAATTCTGATATTGCAATATCTTCCATGCTTAAAGCAATACAGCGAAACTTCCAATGTAAAAGTTTTTCCTAAGCTATAGCTCTTTCATTTGATACCAATTTCATCAATGGCCGCGCAACGTCCAAAATGCCCATTCTCCTTTAAAAGAACGATTTAAGTTTTAAAAGCTTAATGGCCAATTTCATAAAGCCCTTTTAAATATTTATCAGGCTTTTACGTCCTAAAATTACGTTTGTTCCATACAAAAAACGTCATTTAAAAATTTAAATGCCTTTTAAATGTTTATGAAATCGCCCATAAGACTCTGGGAATCTACGTATTGCGTATTCGTCAGACTAGAAAAGCCAGTGTTTCCAGATAAAAACCTAGAGTGCTTTAATTCCAGTGTACCTATTTTATAAACGAAAAAAATAAATATTCCGTCCGAAATCATTTAGAAGTCTTCTGAAAGTGTTTTATTCAATAGAAAATGACAGACAGAACGCTTCTCAGAAAAGAAATTAGGCACGTTCAGGAAATATTAGGGACTAAATATTTAGGCAACATCATTTTGAACTTGTCAAATTTCGAAATTTACTTGAGAATTTTACAGATCGCATGGGGCAGACACCAAATTTCACTTTACTTTAATAAATAAATAATACTGATTATAACCGATAATGCACTTTTTACTCGTTTTTCACACAAATAGGTTTTATTCTGCTACCGTAATTCTGTAATAAAAAACAATCAGCTGTCATGTTGACAAATAAAACATTCCTAACTCTGATGAGTCTTGTACAGGGCTTCTTTGGTTCTTTGAGAGAAGGCTTTAATGCATTCTAAGCCAGAAGACACATCGATTGGCAAGAGTGATTTTTCGATTATCTCTGCAGTAATGTCATGTTGAGAGGTTATAGTGGAACTTAAGTATACAAAATCGGCCCCAGTTCGAGGTGTTGTGTCTCTCTTCTCGATGACTTTACTTTGTTTTCGTATAGGTAGTTTCGAAATATTCAGTCACAAAAGCAACAGACATTTTGAAAACCATGAGCAAGTCGTGATTTCTTTGGCCTCCTTAAAAAAAAAGAGTAGGTAATTGGTGATTGCGACAGTTGTCGTAAAACCTTTCTAATCTACTTAGGTTCTCCGTCCTCTTCCTGCATGTTGTTTTGAAAACATATACTTCTAATTGATGTCGAAGTTGGGTAAATGACGAAAAAAATTAAATTTTGAACTTTGTCAGCTTATAAAACCACATGTTTTATACATTGTTGAAAAGGTCTAAATGTCTTCTATCTAAAACTGTAAAGAAATCTAAAATGGGTACAAATTTGACGAAGCTAGATTTTTTTGCCCCTAACTCCTGATTTTGGGGGTATTATGGAGTTTTTAAATAAAGTTTCGTAATCAGTGCCCATAGCTCTACAAATCGTGATTGGTCTCCACCCGCGTATATTTTGAGTATTACACAGTGTTATTAAATTCGCTAATAATTATTAGACTAATAGTTTTATGAAATAGGGCCCTGAAGTAATAATTTTCCACTTATAATATATACGTTGGAGAAATAATTAAATAGTGCGGAAAAAGGTTTATGAAACACTTTTTTGCTAATAAACTTATAATTATTAGTAAATTGGTTAATAATTTATTATTAGACTAATAGTTTTATAGAATGGGGCGCAGGACGCTCAGCCAAAAATTGCAAAAGACTGCAAACAACATTAACCTTAATGATAGATTGCAGATATCAGCCAAAACTGATAGTAAATATCTGGAAGTCCAATTCAACGAGCTATTCTGCTGTTCTATAAGCAAATGCAAATCGACTCGTGTGAATGTAAGCCGCGGGTGCGACTAAAGTCACAATTTACATATTAAAGTACAGCTTAGCAATAAAAAATATATAATTAAAGTTCTTGTTCTGTAGTGCAACATATTGAGCGTCTAAATCGACTTATGAAAAATCGGCACAAAAGAAAATCAGTCCAGCATCTGAAAGGTGCCTGTAAATATGGTTATACAATTCTGCAGGTCACTATTTTGATTATAATAAATAAAATGTTTATGTACATATATCTAACAAAATTAAAACATCTATACTTACAACATAAAAAACAATTTCTCAAAAGTGGTTTATTTAAAAACTGCTTATCTTTTTTAATTTAATGATAGTTTTTAAAATTAATAGTCTTGAAAAAGATGTTTCACATTATTGAAATTTAAAAACAATCAAAATAAAACATTTCTATTTGATAAGAAATTCAAGTTCAAAAATTTGTGTGAATTACAAAAATAAATCTTATCTAAAAATTCAAGTTAAAAGATAAGTAGTTTTTAAACGAACCACTTTTGAGAAACCTTAAGAAGTTTAAAAGTTTTTAATATTGTTAGTATAGATATTTTAGTTCTGTTTGATATATTTAAGACATTTTATTTATTATATAATTTAAAGAAGGATATAACCATTTCCAAAACGTCGACTTATTAAAATAAGAACGAACTTAAGAAAAGACTATATTGTGTGGGCTATACACAATATAGTAGAATTTAAAATGTTGAAACAAAATTATTTCTTTTAAAAGTTAAAATTTTATGATTCGATTTTTTTGTGATTCCAAAACCTGCCCTAACTCGTAACTCAATTAAAAAATCATGGAATTTCCATTTAAATGTTATTTTTTTTTTATTGATAAGAATTTAATATTGCGATCGATTTGAAATATTTTCTTTAATAAATTTTTGTGCGTTTGTTTTACTGGCGATGGATCAGCCATTATCTTTAATCGTTTAATCGACAAAAAAGACGATAAATTATGGTTATAAAAAGAAGGTTCATTGTTTTAAAGTCACGTATTTTTTCAATTCACTTCTAACGTGCAGAAGTGTCTAACGGGGTCGGTGAACATAACAAAAAGGATTTAATTTTCTTTAATCATGGGTAGACACTTCCTTTTGGGATTGTCTATAGCTTTCCTAGCCGTTTTAGGATATGCGCAGTGTTCAAAATTTGGATCAGTTGATTTAGATCCTACACCATTCAAAAGTGATATTGCTTTTGCATTTTATAAAAGAGCGCACGAATTATTCGTTTCGAATTCATCACGGATAAGTAGTGGTGATGAGCTTGCAATAGGTGATCTCTGCAGAAGTCATTTGGATAAAATTTATACTGGAATTAAGGACTACCAGGAATGGGCGTTGGAATGTAAGAATTTGTTTTTTTGTGTGATTAATGGATTAATGTTTTATAACTATCGTAAAAGTAAGGTGAAGTCCTTAAAGTGAAAAACCGTGAATTATAAAAAAAAAAAACAAAGTACCTAATATAAATCTAAGTGTTTCATAAACTGAATTATAAGGTTTCATTAAATGTTTATATTGATTAATCTTAAACCTTGCACTACCTTTTTTTTTGTAATGACATGTAGTAGCTGGTAGCCATAAACACGGTTGTTCAACACTTTAAAATACTAATCTTGCGATAAAACATTGAAGTTGCATCATAAACTCAAATGTACGGGCAATTAACACTTAGATACCAATGTTAAGAAACATTGAATTTGATTTCAATTTTGTCAGCAGAAATACAAAATATAACTCTGGTAATGAATCATAAATTATGATAGTTGCTATCAACTTAACTCATATTTTTTTTAGTGTTTTATGGGTAAAGCTGTACAACTATTTATATGTCTTTAACTTTATCAGAATACTTTTATTAGTTGCACAATTTTCTTTTTTTGATGGACTAACGATTAGAAGGTTTTGTCTCTATATAGATTTGTCTGTAGAAAACTTTTATACATATGTATTGTGTAATTACATTCACAGTAAGTTAAGTTGAGAAAAAAACAATTTTAATCAGATGACTAGATTTGTATCACTAATTTTAAATTGAAATTGTATTTATTTTAATGGAAGACAACTAAAAATTTGCTCCAGGTCCGAACGGCTAAGCACTTTTTTTCATGGCAATAATACTCTGGACGGCTTTGTTAGTTCCATGCAAGAGAATTAGGTTGTGGAGTTTGGATTCGAACCCAGACCTCTAGCGTCATAGCCCTTCGCACTTACTATGGGGTACGGTTTTGACCTCACGTACAAAATATTTGTTTGTTAAATTTCTTGAAACTCTTCAGTAAACAGTGCAAGCTGTAAATTTGGAGTAATCTGTATGACTATTTAATCGGTCAAATCATTAATAAGAAAAGAATAAAAACGGTTCACACGTTATATATATTTTTATATTTCAAAAGTAGGACGTTATTAGTAGGACGCATATTTTTGCTAATCAATATCTTTAAAACCATTTTTGAGAAAAGCTATATTCTATGCCAAATACCGTTAATTTTGGACTTTTAAAGAAATTTCAATTTCCCTTCTATAGCGAATTACCCAAAACCCTTAATAATCAAGTTTGAAACAAATTGATGCAGTGGTTTGGGTGGCAGATCGAGGTAAACACTCACTTTTTCTGGTTTTTCTATCATCGTAATGTCATGTTAGTTTGTTAGCTCGAGTTTTTTCACGAATCCTAAACTTGCCCAGTACCTACCTATATCGCAAATACAAAAATGTAATCAAATTACATATACATAATATCACAAAAAACATTTTTTTTTTTTTTCAATTATGAATTCATATTTTTTCGGTTTTGAAGCCATTTTGTATACCTACTATTTTTACTTGCTCTATAGGGCAAGTATTGGTTTCGTGTCGAAAAAAAAATTTGAGGTTTTAATCAAAACCAACATTACGATGATGGAGAATTTCAAAAAAGTGGGTCTCGCAATTCCGTCCGTGCGTCTGTACGTCTGTGCGTCTGTGCGTCTGTGCGTCTGTGCGTCTGTGCGGTTGTGCGTCCATCTGTACACATTTCCACAGCCTAAACGGGTGGACGGATTTTCTTCAAATTTGGTACAGATGATTTTTATAGAATTCTGAAAGTTGGTTTTTTTTTGTTTTTTTATATCTCGTTTAGAACGTATACCTCCCATACAAAAAAATACGATATTGCGAATTTCTCGAAAACGGCTCTAACGATTTTGATTAAACTTTGTATACGTAATATTTAAAGCAGTGGCAATAAAACTGCATTTTTATTTTTTCTCAAAAAAGTCAAATAAGAAAAAAAATTTTTTTTTCATGCCCTAAATGTCGGCTCTTCCTCAATATCAATTTTTTTTTTAATTTAGAGCCAGCTTTTAAAATCTACAAGTAGACTAACATAAAAGTGCTTTGAACTGCAAGAGCAAGTACGTGCGACCCCAGTCGTGCATTTTATTTTTTTTGTAATTAATTTTTTCCAAGAAATTTTGTTTATCCATTTTGGCAATCTTTTTTCAGCTTTACTTATAACTTTACTTATAACGACAAAATTTAATGATATTATATATGTAATTTGTTTGTATTGAAAACTATCAAACAATTATTATCAGATACAACTTTAAGGTCATAGAATTTAATAATTTAAAAAATTAACCAGAAACAAATCAGGGGTTAGAATCTTGATAAGAGATACAACTATTAGATAAAATTTATATTAGTGTTAATATTTTACAGGTAGTAGCATTATGATAAAAACGTCAAAATCAACTTTGACGTCTTACGGAAATACCATGCCTTTCTTAAGCAGAATCGCGCCAAAAGAAATTCCATGAAACGATTTAACAACGAAAAATCTAAAGATATTAAAATTAAAAGAATACAATATTCTGGGGTCTTTAGGAAAACAAAATAAAATTTTCAACATGGAATTACCCATGGCATTTTGTTTACTCTGAGTATTAAAAGAAAACAAAAACGATTACTAATAATTTTTGTTTCATACGTTTTTATATGCGACTTATGGTATCCGCTCAAAAGATCCTTAAAAAAAAAAGTTTACAAAATACCTTTTCAGAGGTTTTCTTCATAGGAAAAGTTTCTTCGAAGCTTATTTGAAAAGAAACCATAAGTTGTGCACAAAAACGGATAAGGCATAAATTGTTAGTAGTTATATCTTCTTTTAAATAAAATTTGTTTTTGCTTTTCCAATATGGAGCCAAACACACAAAAAATGCATTATTTCTCATAGTTGCGGTGAAAAATTTTGTTGGACAGTTTTGAGATTCGTGCTCAGCACCCTGAACAACATAAAATCGATTACAACAAGAACTTTCCAATTTGAACACAATTTGACTGTACTAATGGCCGATAAGGTTTTATCGAAAATTTTGCTTCCTTGAAAAAAAAAGAAATCCTCATTTCGAAATGAACATTATGCTCAAAAATGTTACTTGGCCAAATATTTCTTTTTCGTTTAAAGTGTTCTGTAGTCCCACAAAACTCCGTTTGGCCCAATATTTATTTGAGTGTGAGTAACTGTATATGTATGAACTATAAATATTATGTGAGTGACAAAAGCATACAAATGATCAATCATAAATTATTCATGCAATCAATGAATTGAACCAACATAATATTGGTCGTTATCGTGTTTGGTCTAAATTTGGCTCTTATTAGGTCAAATCACATTAATGTATTATGATGGTAAAAACATAAACGATAAAGATTAGATATAATTCTTATTCTTTCAAATACATAAACAAATACATATTTTTATTCAGTTACAGTTCAGGCAGAATGTTGTTTTCTTTAGTTAAAAAAAATACAAAATAAAGTTTAAAATAGACGCAGATTACAATGATTGATTTTTAATATATTGAAAATAACTTATCGTCGTTTCTTCTATTTCTATCACAAGCACGTGTTAAAACATAACATTTATAACTAAATCATAATAATTTCACAATTGATTATGATAATACAAATAAAATTCCCAGACTTATTGGTGGACAAATTACCGGCTGATACGTTCGATAGCTTGTTGAATCTTAAAGCTTATTATGATTGATAGAGTCAAGCAGCACATATCGAAATGTACTCATCTAGTCAAAACTGTCAGAATTATGTATCAAAAGCTGTGTGATAAGTTAAAATATTAATTCACTTTGACAGGTAAAACTGGTTTAGTCAAATCGTATCTAGATTCTAGAACGAAGATAATTCTGAAACAAAAATAACAACACTTTTGGGTTTTCGAACAAAGGGTAGAGTAAACATAGATCTTTGACCTTGGTGAATATAAAAACAATTTATTGTTTATCTATTCAAATTGTTATTATTTCATTTAATGCAACAACAAAACTACAATTTTAATGAAAAATATAAAAATTCTTCGTAATTTACCAACTTTCATTGAACTCAAAATTTAAATCACACATACATTTTTTAGAATTTTTAACCCTAACCACCGTATTACACAGCAACAAATAAGCCAGGCAATAAACATGAGCAAACCTAAACCAAATTCAGATATTCAATATTAAGTTATTTAATATTCCTATTTTCGCTTTTGAAAAAAGTACGTATACGCCCGGGTGTACTTTTTAAAACTTTAAATTTCAGAACAAAATAAAAAATATTTGAATTCTTATTAGAAGACTATTTCAACTATTATTTAAAATATGATTTGAACCCGAATGTAAGGACAATTATTGAATATATGCAATTTGTACCCTTTATAACTCTGTTTATAATACAAATACTATAAAATGACTTTTTTTCGATAAAATGTGTAAAAAATTGCAAAAAAGCATAGGAGAATTGTATCTTTTTAGTAAATTAAACATTCCAAATAGTGTTATTATTACGCTAAAAGGAAAAAATGAAAAACAAAATCTTTAACATTATTGAAAAGAAGTTCAACTCTAAATATTTAACGAACGCTCTTATTTGTTCCTTTTTATTACACACGATACATTTTAACAAATTTCATAAACATATAATTTACTTACTACATCCTTTCCCTTAATTTAGCTTCTAGGTTTTTGTTTGTCCTTGATTGTCATAACATGATAACTGAAATCTTCACACAAAATATTATCAGTGTGGCTGCTATTATTTTTTAAGTTATCATTTATATTTTAATTAGTGTACTAAAAATCTAATCATCATTTTTTTAAAAAAAGACTTTGATTTTTTTAAATGAAGTGTTATCTCATTCCTAGAAGTATTCAATAAAATACCTTACATGTGTTTTAAAAAACTAGATTTCATCAACATTAATTTAAGCAATTAGATAAACAATATAATAATTCAATATGATAAACTATCACCTGCTCCCCTATCATGGGTTTTTGAAAGTGGCTATAACATTATCTAAAGAGAATATTTTCGGTGGACTTTGGATACGGTGCCGTGAAATAACGCCGAGCGAAATAACGCCGAATTCCAAAATTCGGCGTTATTTCACTTTACAAAAGCGAAATAACGCCGAATTTCAACATTCGGCCTTATTTCGCAAAGATAAAGTGAAATTACGCCGATTCGGCGTTACTTCACTTTTTCCTGCTAAGTGGAGCTTAGGAAAAATTTCTATGTTACCACCTGCAGTCAGTTTGGTATTGAAATGCCATATTTTTGGCACAGGACATAAGGCCCATGGAATAAAAGCCACTATTTATTTGTGGGGCTTACGTCCCGCTTAAGTGAGACATAAGTTCCAAATTAAATGTGGGGCTTATGTCAAACTCAGGTTGGACAAAAGACCCACAAATAAAGGATGGGCGTTATGTCTCACTAACAAAGAATTTACAAATTATAAAATTATCTCCCAACTGGATAACTGTATTTGGGATAGTTACATAATTCGATTTTGCACTTATGTGTCACCTTATTGGCAAATAAGCCGATTCAATAGTGTATCCAATCAAGGGGATTGCAGCAGAGCAGCATGCTCCCAGCCTCCAAACCTATTTCACTGTTTATAAACCTAAGTCCTGGGTTTTATTGTTTTATTTATGTGCATACCAAACAAAACAGAGATATGTTTGTGTTATAACTTGGCAAACGCGAAGCGAAAAATAAATTCTTACATAAGAATCTATTTAATTTTTGGAACCCGAACGCGAAGCGGAAAAAAATTTTGCCCACGGGAGAATCAATTTTGAGGTGTGAAAATAAAAATTCGCGCGAATTTTTATTTTCACACCTCAAAATTGATTCTCCCGTGGGCAAAATTTTTTTCCGCTTCGCGTTCGGGTTCCAAAAATTAAATAGATTCTTATGTAAGAATTTATTTTTCGCTTTGCTTTCCACCAACTAAAACAGTTGGAATCTATTTGTTTCTTATCATTATCTTATTCAAAGTTTCTTTTGCATTTAAAGAATCTGGAACAAAACGCGAATAAAATATAACAAAAGTTATAATTGTTCATTATTGTTATATATTTCGAAAAGTGTGGGGCTTATGTCCCACTTGAATGCAAAATATATGGAGCTTATGTCCCACTCAAGTGGGATATAATTTTTAAGTGGGTTGACACCCACTCAAGTTGAACATAACTCCAATAAAAAAAAAAGTGGGTGCTATATCCCTGGGCCTTTTGTCCCTGCGCCATGTTTTTGTACATTCTTAAGACTAATCTGTTAATGAATAAATAAGAGGCACATAAGACAAAAAACTTTTTTGGAACCTATACCTCGATTGGATGGACATAAGTCCCGAATTGGTATTGGGGCCATTCTGCCTTAATAAATTAGGGCCTTATATGCCTTTGAAAATAAAAAAGGTTAGCAATTTAATATACGGGTTAACTTAGGTCCACTTCTATGCTCACTTTTCTAGCATTCGGCCTTATTTCTCACTTGGGACTCGGCGTTATTTCACTTTGACAAAGCGCAATAAGGCCGAATGTTGAAATTCGGCGTTATTTCGCTTTTGTAAAGTGAAATAACGCCGAATTTTGGAATTCGGCGTTATTTCGCTCGGCGTTATTTCACGGCACCTTTGGATACTTGCTAGTGGAGGATCAATATTTTTGTCCCCATCAATAAAAAAATTTATGAATTTTTCTAGACTTTTCGGTGTGAATTTATTCTTATCAATCTGCTATTTTACTTATGTAAAATCTTCGAACTAAGAATTAAGAATAAACGAGTGCATCGAAATATTTTAGTTTAAAGGGTGTTTTTTTCTTGGAGAGGAAGGTAACTTTGTAACTAATACCAATGAACATTTCTTAAAAACTTTCAGAATCAAAACTTCCTCATTGTTACTTAACCATTCTTATCATTTTATTTACAGGGCCCGACTCATGGGGCCGAATGCCAATGGGTCTATTTTGGGGACACTCCATCAGTATGGGTGCATTCGAAGAATGCATAGCTGCTTCCAGAAAAATCTCTGAAACTGATACCATTCGAGGAAAATATTGTCTAACCCAAGTGCCAATCAAGCATTTCTTTTCTCAAGTTAAACCTCGCAATGATGTAGTTCAAGCTCGTATTAGTTACAAACAAAAAGATCCAGAAAATTTCGAATTGGGTATTTGCATTCCAAAGACTTGTACTGCAGCTGATGTAAATATAGTTTTTAAATATGTTATTGAAACATACACTCAAGAAACTGTGGTCAAGCCAATGGCTAGTGATGAGTTTTGCAAAGCTGATGATCCAATTGAGCTTCGTGGAATTGATATATTTGCCATGTATGTATTATTTACTTTTAATTTGTTACCATTCTTTACTAAGTAAACTATCTTTTTACAGAATCTTTATTTGTTGCATTGTTCTAATAATGATTGTTAGCAGTATTTACGACGCTGTTCAACAGAAGAAAGGACGTAAGTTGGGAAATCTGTCTTAAGACGAAGGAGAAATTGATATTAATTTGTATTTGTTTCCAGATCAAGGACGTCCATTGTTTACTGCATTTTCGGTTTATTCAAATGCTCCTAAGATTTTCAATGTAAAAACAACAAAGAATCCAAATGTAATTCATTGTTTGGCTGGCATGAGATGCATATCCATGATGTGGGTAGTTTTTGGACATGGATACATGACATTCTATGATCTTCCTCATCTTGATAGAAATAAATTCTACACTGTAAGTATTCTTTTTCATTAATGCATAATATTGAAACGGGTTGGAGTCATTATCCCGAAAACCGAAATCCTTGGTTTTCTGGATTCAAAATTTCAGGATTGTGCCCGGTTCCTATTGAAACATGTTGAAATACAATATTTTTTTTTATTTTCAGTGGATTGAAACACCTTACTCAATGTTGGTACAAAATGCAACCCTCTGTGTAGATACATTCTTCTTTATGAGTGGTTTATTGATGTTATGGGGTGCCTTCAGAGAAATGGAAAAGACGTAAGAAATTCTTTCTTTTTTTGCGAAATTCTAAATTTCAAAATGGCTTTTTTAAACAGAAAGGGCAAATTGAATCTTCCTTTGATGTATTTCCATCGTTACATACGTTTAACTCCAGTTGTTGCGGTTGTTATATTGTATATCATGAGTTTGTACAAATACTCTGGACGTGGACCCATGTGGATGAAGATTGGTACACAAGATCAAAGATGCTCAGACACTTGGTGGGCAACTCTTCTCTACGTTCAGAATTATGTTTTCCCTTATAAAATTGTAGGTTTTTATAAGTTTCTTATTGACTTGGAATAACTTTGGGTATTTTTTTAACTTGATTACAGTGCGTCAGTCAATCTTGGTATTTGGCAGTTGATACTCAATTGTATGTGATTTCACCGCTCTTCTTGATACCATTATGGAAATGGGGCAAAAAAGCACTTGGTCCAATAATTGTCTTTGGTTTATTGTGCATGGGATGTACTTTTGCTACCTTTATGAAGGAAGGATTTACACTTTTCCGTGTTCAAGAGTGAGTTCATAATTTCTTGCCATATGAAAATAAGCACTTGAATGTGTATAATTTTTTTATATTTTAGCGACCATGTTGATCTCCGACAGAGACTTACTTATTATCCTACCCATACCAGAGTACCAACATGGCTTATTGGTGTTATCTTCGGTTATTTCTTCTTCAAATATAACCGCGGACGTATTATTCCAATGAAGACGGTACATTTAACTATTTTTATAAGCAATAAAACATGGTTTAAATAATATTCAATTCATTCTAGTCTCTTGTAATTTTGGGATGGACATTAGCATTTGGAACAATGTTAGCTTGTGTTTGGGGACCATACTGGAGAATTCTTCCTGGCACTCCTGATGCACCTATTCTCGAAGGTGCTCTTTACGAACCATTGAGTAGGGCTTCATGGGCTTGTGCTATTGGTTGGATTGTATGGGCCTGTTACAATGGACATGGTGGAATCATTAATGACTTTTTGTCTTGGAGTTTCTTCCAAGGATTTGCTCGTTTGTCATATTGTATGTATGTCATTCATAGAATCGTTCAGCTTGTTAATGGTGCCCGTATACAACACGATACTAAATTCGGTGATTACGAAATGGTAAGATTTAAAAAATATCACAAAATTAGACGATTTATTAACATAATTTAAAAATTTAGATTCTTCGTTTCTGGCATGATTTTGGTATTGCATTGACTTTATCAATTTTTGCTACTTTGGCATTTGAAGCACCTATTCTTGGAATTGAAAAAGCTATATTTGGTAAAGGAGCCAGTCCTCCTCCAAAGAAACCAGTAGAGCCTTTAACATCTGTGCAAGCTGATCCAGCCATTACGATTGTGGAAGGAAAGGATGTTAAATCGTAAGGGTGTGGTTAAATAAGTTCAATATAAGTTTAGTACGCATAGATATTTATTATTTATAAATGTACATAGAATTTCAATTGTAAAATTAGAAAGTAATTAGTCGAATTGGTTTTTAATCTATAATCCTGGTATTGTTAGGAAAGTACATATTCGACTTATAAATTTTGATTCTGTAAAACGTTAAAGATGGTTATCAAGCTCCTTATAGGAGCAAAATTGTTGCTAGGGTGTGTATGATGCATTCAAATATTATTTCACCAAAATTAGCTGGTATGAAAAAAAGTTTGTAGTAGTATCTTCAAAGTAGAAAAATTGAAGTTAGAAAAATTAATATTTGATCAAATTCTGTTTTTAGTTAAAAAAAAAAAATTAAGATTATTCGAGGATATTTTCATTTGAAAAAAAAAGAGATAAAATAACACCATTTCTTTCCTTTCTTAAGCTTATTCAATTAAGCTTTTAAGTATAGTGATTTTAGCAAAATAAAAATGTTAAAAAATATCCAAGATATATTAATTTTTTGACTAAGAAACTCAAAATGGCTAACATGTATAAAGGTATTAATCTTTTTATTATTTTCCACATATTTTTAAGACCATTTTGGAAAGCAAGCAAATTGTTGTAAATTTTTGTTGTTTAAGTTTGTAATTGTTTAATTTTTTTTAACACTTCATTTTAATTAATTTTTTTATGAAAAATAATATGATTGATTTTGATAGTTTCTTAATGTATTAAGTAACTATTTATAAACTTAGAAAATTGCGTGCAATTTTGGGGATATATTTATTATTAGAACCAATTTGACTAGAATAATAGTGTTAGGAGTATTAAAATTGATGAAATAAAATGAAAAAATGCAATAAAACATTGTTTTCTTTTTAATTAACTTTTACTTGCGATACACAAGAAAGGTTTAATCTTAAACTTTTCATAGGACAAAGATTTGTATTTCTTTGACACTTAAACAAACGTAATTTTATTTTGGCTTAAGAAAAACTTATATAAGTGTTTTAATTTTATTGTAGTATTTTTGAGGATCATTTGAAAAAGTGTATTAAATTATTTTCAATATTAGTTATTTTTGAAAATTCCTTTCACCAAGTTATAAAAGGCAGAATAGCAGAGACATAGGTCCCTTCTGCCTGATTTAATGTTAAACATTTATTTGTAACCGTTTACAGCTAGAACATAAAACAAAAAAGGGAACAAAGTAAAAAAAAAGTCTACAGCCTACACATTATCAAAAAAAAATGTATATTACTCGTAATGTGACATTTAAAAATTAAAACTATTTGAAACTAATAATATTTTGAATGGCGTTTTGAAAATAGTAAACCACTATACACTTTTTTTACACTATATTCCCCCTTAATCTGGGTTAAGGATAAAAAACGATTTTTTAAACATTCAGTCATTGCAATGTCAATTCCCAACATAAAAAAAAATAAAAATAATATTTTAATAGGTATATGTAAATAAGAATTTTTTCAATTTTATCAATTTGAATGTTGAAATCTTGAAACTTCGAAATATACATAGGTACAGCCCAGTTAGAAATGGTGGTAATTATGATTGCATAAATTGTATCAGTATCTTTAGAAGTATTTTGTATACCTGCAACTCAAGATAATATCGTCGGCACAAAGCCAAAACCGCGAATCTGCATTTTTGGACATTTTCAATATTGATTGATTTGTTTATTTCATCAAGCAGAGTAACATCTCTTATAGACTAATTTTTAACAATTTAATGTAAATAATATTAAATAATAATAGTAAATAATGATAATATATACAACTATAAATATAATTTGAAATTCATTTTCACTTTAAAACGTCATTTAACTTGTTATCGGTCCCTCTATCCACTGCATCGACCCCAATCATCCATCTGTTGCCTAAAAGCCTAAAATATCAATTTCCGTAGCACGAGTTCCCATAAGATTGCATGCATTTCCAAAACTTTAAAGCCGTTTTTCTCAAAACTACAATTTTGCAGATTCGCGGTTTTGGCGTTGTGCCCACGATATATAAATGAATTATAGGTCATACTAATTCATGAGAATCAACAAGAACGAACATTTATAGCTTAAGACTTTAATTGAACAAAAATTCTACCAATTTCCCCGATGTTTCCACTAGGGAGTATTCTTGGTATCTTTGAACATAAAGCAAAAGTACCTAATCGCTTTTTAAATATAATTTGTACAATATTTTTTGTATAGGAGTTTTGCTTTCAGAGTAAGAGCTCCGAAAAGTATGTGGGTTATTCTGTGCTTTAACTTACTATTAGGCAATAATTAGAATTGAGTACCATTAACTTAGAAGAAAATATACTTTGAGGCATTCAAACATCACTTCAATACCCTATATGATATACTGATGGTGAACATTTAAGTATCTAACAAATTTAAAATTAAATACTCAAACTAATAGAGTCAGTTGGAAGATCAGATTGATTTAGATATGAGAAAACAAAGTTCCAGAAATCACAAATCAAACATAAACTTAAATTAAACGGCCACACCATAAATATGTTAACCCGAGGTGTCCAAATTAAAGTTAGTTTTTCGAAGATATAAGTAAACTCACGGAAAAAAACAACTTAAAAACAATGAAAACCACATCGATTCAACTATTTCTCGGAATGATGTTAATTTTAAAATCAAAGTAGAACATCGTTAGTTTAAAGTGGTTTGTAGTTATAAAACATCCTCAAATCAAAGTTGTTTCAACTCAATTCAAATAAAAAAAAGAAAAAAATTAGCAGCCACTGGGGATCGATCCTTTTGAATGCTTTGGCTACTTTTGACTTAGTAATTAAAGGCTTCAGAATTTTAAAATTTCGCGCTAGTATGTTTTTTGTTAGTTTTTTTTCAACATTAAATCAACGTTAACCATATTTTAATTTAATTACATTTTACTTTGCCTTTTTTCCCTCAGTGTTGTTTTAAAGCTTGAATTCAAGGTGGCTTATCAGTGGTAAGGATTATCTGACATCAATTTTCATTTTTATAAAAACATCTCTATTCTGAATCTTAGTAGAATATTTGTGAAGATTCTTGCAACAAATAATTATCCATGCACAAAGCACATCAACATGTTTACCATATTTTTGACGTTTTTTTTTTTTAATATAACATTAAAAAACGATAATTTACAATGATTGACAAACAAACTTAAATATCTGAATTTATTTATACAAAAAGAAAAAAATTGATAAAAATACATAAATTAAAAACAAAAATTTGCATAAAATTATTTACATAAAAATTAAATAAATACGAGGCTGATGGGCCTCCTTATCTGGTGCATACACAAATAGTCGATCCCATTTAACACAATTTACGATTCGTGATCGCAGAGTCCTTCTTTTGAAATTGTTTTTACTTGTTCTTTCGGTTTTGTCTTAAACAACACTTTTTCAATTCCCAACATTGGTGACTCAAACATTAAGTACGCAACTATCGAAACTAAAATCGTTATACCAAAATCTCCCCAAAAACGTAAAATCTGTAAAAATAAAACCATTAATAACAAATTAAATTAGTTCCATAAATTCATTTCATTTACCACATCATAATCTGAGAAGTGTACATTGACTTTCGTTCGTCCAGCAGTAATTGTTTCAACCATCAAGTGAATAATGTACATTGAGTATGATAGTCTTGCCAATGGTTGCCAAAATGGCCATGACAGAAATGTATTTGCAACTCCTCCGTAACCATTGACACAGGCAAAAACAATCCACGAGAGGGCAAGTGGCCAAGCTACCCTGCTTAAAGTCAAGTAAAAAGCTCCTTCTATTGTCGTCAAAGGTTCTGCACTAGGTAAAACTTTTGGATATAAAGAAAATATCCCAGTTAATAATAAGGCCATTGCTATTATCCAACCGCCAAATACGACTAGCTATTGAAAATAATAGAAAGTTTTTAATTTTAATCAATAAATTTAAATGAAAAAGCATATACCTTTGGCATTTTTATTCGGCTGTCTCTGTGGTTGTACAAGAAATACCCAAAAATTATTCCTATTAGCCAAGGTGATGTACGCGCATGCGTGGCATAATATATTTTTCTCATTTCCACAGTATCTTCACCTAAATTTCTAACATAAATTCGACATAATATGAGTTTTTTTTCAAGTACTGAGGAACTTTAAAACATACCCTGTTTTACTAAAAACCGAATAATTATTCACTACAATACTAGTAAAAATGCACGCTATTAGAAGTAATCCCAAAACAATAACTCCTGCAATGGCTTTTTTCTTCCATTTGAATATTGGAATTAAGATCAATGGGGACAGAATATATAATTGCATGTCCACAGCTAAATACCAAGTATGTCCCAAACACTGAAAATATAAAAAATAGCTGAATACCACCACGATTATAACGCTAGGAAAAGATTACCATTTTTCCAGCAGCAGCATAGTTTTGAACATACAAAAGTGTTGCCCACCAAGTTTCATGACAAAGCTTATTGGGACTAGTAAAATCGTTCCATAATGGTCCATTTCCCATATGACGAAATAGGCTGACATAAAAGAGAATAGCAGCAGCAACTATTGGAGTCAGACGAATATATCGATGCAGGTACATTTGAAGTACGTTTAACTTTCCTTTAGACCTTATTTAAAGATTATGTTTTAAATTAATTAATACATTACACTGTGTTACAAAAACAAGGTTGAAAAATATAAGCGGGCGGAGACATATCACGTTTTGTAGATCTAGTTACACTGATTAAGTTGTTTAAAAACTCCGTAACACCCCCAAAATCTGGAGTTAGGGGCAAAAAACGGTTTTTTGAACCTTCGCCCATTGAAAAAAATCTAGCTTCGTCAAATTTTTACCCATTTTAGATTTCCTTACAGTTTTGGATAGGATACATTTAGTCCTTTTCAATAATGTGTAAAACATGTCGTTGGGTAAAATCACCTAGAATTTATAAGCTGACAAATTCAAAAATTTATTATATATCCAACTTCGACATCTACCAAACGTGATAGGTCTCCGCCCGCTTATATTTTATATGTAACACAATGTTATTCATGTTTTACCTTTCCATTTCCTTCAAGCCAGCCCAAATAAGAAGCAAGCCACTGAGAAAGAAGAATGAGTCTACACAAATGGTCCCACTTTGCAAAAACATAGAGAAAGGAGTTTGAGCCCACTGAAAATGTTAAAAGAAACGTCTTTTATAAACCATTTAAATTAACGACTCAATTTGTAAATACCTCGACAATATCCTTGCTATTTGCATTTGGTAAAAGCAAATTAAACATATAATCATGACCATAGATTATCCATATAATTGACATACAACGAATACCATTGAGACAGCTTATAACATTTGGTGACTTCTTCGATGAAGTTCGGAACAAGATGGTCATATTGACATAAAGTGAAAATGCCACCAGACCTTCATTGGGATCACCTAGAAGATATTCTTTTAATACATTGTTTAAGTTGAATATTCAATTTGATTCATTACTTCCTCGTCTTTTTGAATATACATCGTAAATGGTACTAAACAAAATTAGGAAACCTACAAATGAAAATATTGATCTAACATTTTTGTTATGGTTATTTCAAAGTTATACTTGGGTTATATTTTTGAAAACACTTACATTGCAATCCAGTCAATTGTATCAAATTTTAATTTGCTATTTTGTATGCATTTTCCCTGTGTCACTATATCTGACACATTCGAAACATTAAAAATCCTTGACAATGTTCTAGTTAAAATTTCATTGACTTCAAATGCTTCACATGATCGAGGGATACAGATGCCAATACTAAGCTTTTCAACTTCTGAAAGCTGTGGGTAAATGTTTTTGACTAATTTGCCAAATGGAAGAGTTGTCATGCAATATTGGCCAAGAATTAGATCATTATTTTCCTGGTTTTCAATGTAATGTTCTGTTTGTAAACATTCGTCAAAGCTGCCCAGTTCAACTAAATGACCATAGAGTATTCCGGAGGGAATCTTACCCCATGAATCGATAACTGAAAGAAAAGATTTG
Source organism: Episyrphus balteatus (assembly GCF_945859705.1). Lineage (NCBI taxonomy): Eukaryota > Metazoa > Arthropoda > Insecta > Diptera > Syrphidae > Episyrphus > Episyrphus balteatus. Next base: position 133,123,298 of record NC_079135.1, on the reverse strand, counting down.
AGTAATAAATGTAGTAAAAATTGGTTGTTCAAAATTTTATAAGTTTTGAAATATATTCAAAAATATTATTAATCAAATTGAGCTCCAAGCCAAGTATGTAATTTTAGTTTTTTTACTAAGATGGATTTTTAGAACAAAAATTTTCAAAATCGTTATAGCTGTTTTTCAAAATAAATAATTTTTTGGAAAAAGAGTTTTAAAATAAAATTAGTTTGCCTTTGTATTTCTACTACTCAACATCTAAAACCAAAATTTCAAAAAAATTCAATGTCCCATTTTCGAAAATTTGATTAAAAACAAAAAATCCAAAAATTTAATTTTAAATTTATATGTAAATGGTGTAAGTGCTTTAGCATAAAAAAATTGTTGAAATCGAATTATTAGTTAAGGAGAAAATCAGATTAAAAACAAAAAAAACGTTCGATGGCAGGTAACGATTATAATGATTTTCGAAAAAAAAGTTTTTCATTAATAGATAGCAACTGTAATAAAACTAACATATGAATTTTTTTAAGGTTTGAAATTAAGAACCGTCATAGCAAGTTTCGGGGATGGTTTTTCGAAAGAAAAAAAAATTCATAATTGTGCCGGGTTTTCCCCATATGTTTTTGGGCATTCTCCTTTTGCAGCTAAACTGTCTGTAAATTTTGAATAAAATCGGTTAAATCTTGAATAAAAAAAAGAAAAGTAAAAAAAAGGCCTTAATTATGTGTGTTTTTTTTAGAAAATGCATGAACTCAGTTTTTCGAGGATGCAGAGATTCACCGTTTATGGATTTCGGTGTGAACAATCATTTGCATGACCATTTCATTACAAAAATTAATGGAATTTGGCACACTTAAGAACTTATGTACCTAAGTCTGCTGCAACTGTAATAAAACTAACATATGAAATTTTTTAAAGTTTGAAATTAAGAACCGTCATAGCAAGTTCCGGGGATGGTTTTTCGAAAAAAAAAAAATCATAACTGAATTCATAATTGAATTTTCCCCATATGTTTTTGGGCATTCTCCTTTTAAAAAAAAATTTTGAAGTGGAATTATTAGTTAAGGTTAAAATCAGATTTAAAAAAACAACCGTTCTATTCCAGGTACCGTTTATAATGATTTTTGAAAAAAAATTTTTCATTAATAGATAGCAACTGTAATAAAACTAACATAAAACTGTTTAAGGTTTGAAATTAAGAACCGTCATAGCAAGTTTCGGGGATGGTTTTTCCAAAAAAAAATTCATAATTATGCCGGGTTTTCCCCTTATGTTTTTGGGCATTCTCCTTTTGCAGCTAAACAAAATTTTTCATTGAAATCGTTGGAATAAATTGAAATGCTATAATCCTTTTAATTAATAAGCAAGGATAGGATGTTGTGGAACTTGCCTTTTTTTCTTGCTTAATCGTACGACATTATAGATTAAAAACAAACACGTTTCACGTCCCCCTCGTGCCAAATATATGTATTTTATTTTGCCTTTTTTTTGCCTTTTCTTTCGTTATTGCCTTTTTTTGCCTTTTCTCTTGTTATTGCCTTTTTTGTCTTTTCCTATGTTTTTTTATCTTTTTAGCGTCTTAAAGGTAATGTCTACACACAAAACACTCAAATATACAAACAAAAAGCTAACTTACTCAGTATATTACTTGCTCAATATATCTATTCTATATTAAAAATTCACTTATTACCCCACACAAACAAAATTCGAGTGAAAAGATCTACCTATGCAACTTGTTTGTCTGCTTAAGGGACAATCGCAGGCACTTGTTAACTGAAAATTTAAAAAAACTCATGATTGTTCAAAATTACTGCAATTAATTTTTATATTTTATTCTTTTCTCAATAAATGCCTTTTTATGCCTTTTTGGGAGTTTTATTTTGCGTTTTTTTAAGTTTTTAGGTCCACAAGATCCTATCCCTGTTAATAAGCAATATCTGTCTATAAATTTTGAATAAAATCGGTTAAATCTTGAAAAAAAAAAACAAAAGTAAAAAAAAAAACAAAGCTACTCAGTAGCTACTCATTTAATAAAAATTACACAAGTAAGTACCATGAAGGAGTGAGCCAGATAAAATGAGGTCAAGCTATTTTTTTTTTTTTTGTTTTTTTTTGGTTGTTGTTATTATAACAAAAAAAAAGAGCGCCAAAACTAAATATTTAAATAAATAAATATTTAAAAAAAAATCCAGTTTTAACCAATTGACACGGCAAAAATCTGAAATTTTATTCCCTCAAAAAAAAAGAGATAAAATTTTACTGGTATCAAATTCAAACAAACTTTGAACGCAACCCAACCTAAGTAAAAATTTAGCCAAATCGACTTCATAAAGATGTTATAATATTTATTTAAATGCAGCTATTTATACCCTATGAAAAAAAAATTCAAAAGATTTAAGACAAATTACGATTTGGGATTGGCTAAAATAAGACATAGAGCTTTATTATGGTACTTGGATTTTTGTCAAATTATTGAAATAGAAAATTTAGGTATTTATTTACGAAATTATATTTTTCTAAAGCATTTTGGATTAATTTATCAAATTATTTAACGAAAATCATTTCCAAGCCGACCACACATCTATTAGAAACTCTTCGTTGAGTGGATTCAGGATCCATTCCTTTATTAAAAAAAAAACATCTGATACAAAAACACATTTTGATACTTTCGCTTGTTATTAATTACTTTGAATTGTGTATTCTTCTGATCACTTAAAGTAAACGTATTACCTATATGAGGGTGTAAACATTTTTTCTTTCCTTATTTTAAAGGATATCAGAAAATTCAACTGTTAATTAGCACATTTAATATTTAACATGTATCTTTAATTTGCATATTCACATTTTTTCCGCATGCTATTACTTTTTTATGTTTTTTTATTCAACAATCAAAACAAAAATAAACTTAATTATTCAGAATTCGTTACAAAAAAAACACCTCTTCAATGCACTTACACTCGAGTGCCCATATGTCACCGTTTTTAACTGCCGTTACAATCGTACGTATATGCCGGTTACACGCCGAACTAGAATTCAGTTGGAATTGTTCTCCATATGTGATATCGTTAAGGAATTCATTTTCCCAATTCAATTTCATAAATTCAAAACTTTTGCTAGAAAAGTTTTTTCCGTTTTCACTTCCTTGAGTTTCATCAACGATTTTTAACGAATCACCATTAACCACTGCTCTCTGAGAAACATTCAACACAAGTAAGATACAAATCACCTTAAAGTTTAGCATTTTTTGCATTGACACTGATTTTATATTGATTCAGGTGATCAAGGTAAGAACACGTTTCAATAACAACCTTGCCTGTTCCACTGGCAATAAACTTCTGACCAAAAATCCCTCAAAGACATCAGTTTAAATATTAAAATATATAAAAAAAAAATATCTTAATCAATTAAACACTCTAATGAATTCAATAATTGCATTTTCGCATAATCAGAAAAAAAAAAACTTATCAATGGTTGATTCACAGATTGTCAAATGGATAGAAATAAATAAGTTTAATAACAACCCACGAGCACCTGAATTGCGCACTCGGAGAGACGCACTTTCGATTGACTGACTGATCAGATTGAACGAAATATGAACTACCTAGTACCTTATTTATTTTATTTTCGATTTTGGAATAGATCTACTACGGTTGTTGGAGTGAAGAGTGTTTCTTATCGAATGTAATAAGCAGTTTTGTTTGAAAACAATAACAATTATAATGAAGAGACGTTATAATCGCCGAAAGCATACAAGCATCGATCGCCCGCCGCCGTTAAACAGGTCGGGTTGAATATTTAAGACATCAGCTAGATAGCAAGTGTTCTTAAATAAACAGGTTGATCAAATTTTGTTATTAATAAACATTAAAAAAACAAAAAAACATTTTGCGGAGTGGGTCATATAATTATTTGTGTTTAGTTTCATTGTGTTTCTCAATAATTACCGAATGTTTATTAAAATATTACTACGCGCGTGTAGAATTTTACAAATTACACGGGCGGATTTAGGAAATTAAGTTAATTAGGTATTAAATTTACAACGAAAAATATAAAGCTATATGACGATGTTTGGTCTGTTTTTGAAATACAGGACAAACAATTCAATTAATACATAGGAAATAAGTAATACATGAAACAGGGGCGTTTCGAACTGTTCGACAAGACAAGGCGCTTACTGATAGGGAGTCCTCTATATGGGATTTACAAAAAAAAATTGTTAAGGTTCCCATTTTAAAAACTGCTCTAGCAAAAATTATAAAAAAAAAATTAAAAAGAAAAAAAAAACATGTGCCACTTAAAAGACAATCGAACCTTGACGGATGCAGTTTATTTCTCAAGTTAAAATATATAAAAATTACATTCATCTAGTTCTCTCCATTAGATGTTTTATCGAAGAAAAAATAAGGTAATTTCTAATCGCAGAATAATATTGATTTTGCTCATAGATTCAAAATTAATTTTTTCAAGGGCCAGAGTCGTTTTGTTGGCGTTTTAGTACAAACTATAAAAGACAGCTGAAATGAGCTTAATTCTTGTACAGGAACTTATAATATGTTAGCACAGGTATTTTCAATAAATGTTCGTTCTTGTTGATTCTCACGAATTAGTATGACCAAATTATTTTTTTAAACAAGTAGGTACATTTCATATACATATGTAGGTAAACTTGCTGTTGTCCAGGGGCGGAAGAATTTTAGGAACTTCATACCGTAGGCCGCAATTATTTTAACGTTACTTCTTTTGAAAACAAGGGCGCTCCTAATCTTCGTTCAATCTATTTAACTTTTACTTTTGGAAAGGCGTTGACTGATTTGTTTGGCTTTTACAAGGCACCCATATTTTTAAACATGACATCTTTGAAGAACAAGGCCCCTTTCCTTTTCTCTTTTTATTTACTCCAAAGGCGCCACTTCTGAATTATTGAGGAGGGTGCAAATTTTGAATTTTGCATAGATGGTCATATGGTGTCATGACGAAAAGAATTAAAAATTTGGAAACAAAATTGAAAAAAATAACCAAAAAAAAAATGTTTAGTCTAGTTGAAAAAGTTTGTGTTTAATATTTTAATATTGTTTAAATAAAACCAATTGGCAATTGTACTGGAAGTTGAGCCCAGGAGACATGAATATTTTTTATTTTTTATATAGAATTTTTTTCTATATTAAGTATTTATTTGTTTAAAAAAATCGGATAAAACTTTAGCCAACCAAACATTCTGCCATCATCATATCGTCGCTGTTTTGAAAACCGGTATAACTAAAAAATCCTGGTTTTTTAATTTTTGCCAATATACTGGAAACAATATAATGTATTCTTAATTTTTGTAAAATCAGTATAAATTTAAAGAATTTGCATTCTTTCACATGATTCTTTTTCTTCAATTTATGAAAATAGTGTGGCAAATTGACAAACTTGGAAATATAAAACAGCTTTTATGAAGAGTTAAGATTTTTGAGTTATGCAATCAAACGTAGAGATAAATATGCTAGATGTGTGTTTTTTATAAGCCCATTTTGATTTTTGTTTTTTTTTTTTCAATTTTCAAAGCGACCCCCAGCGGTCATTTTAAAAATTAAAAAAAAATCTTTTAAATAATTTTTGTACCCATGCAACTTTTGAATTGCATGTTTATTTTTCAATTTTATCTTTATACAATGTCGCTCCGGTCTAATATTCAATCCAAAGTGGATATTATAAAGTTAAAAGCAAATAGAATTGGTACTTCCCCTAAACTGAATTGTTTATTTTGCTATAATCTAGACACACAAAATATTGGCCATGAACTTAGGATAGTTTATTTCAAACTATGTATGTCTAACCAAACTAAAACAATCCATTATGATCATCTTTCATTTTTTTGTTTTGATAGATTTTTCGTCATGATGGGACTTTTTTCAATCTAACAAGTCAAATATTACCGAATATATGTTTACACAATGACAGCACACTTTTATAAACTTTATTAGAATTTTACAAATTTTTTAATTAACTATTGCAAATAGTTTATTGTGAATTTTTTTTATCGCACAAAATCAATTGATGTATCATTGACTTGGTCAATGAACCTAGGTAATTTTTTTTAATTAAGTTATTCGAAAAAATATTTAAACTGTTATCATTGTTACTATACTAAACACTTCACACAAAATTGATTAAAATCAGAAAGATAATCATTAAAATGTGCTTTTGAATTCACAAATTCAAAACAATTTATCTAATCGCACAAAATACTTGTGCCAAACTATACTTGTATAATCATATGAAGGGTCAATGGCCCTTTTAAGGTTGAATTTAACAAGTATTATAATAGAGTTTGAAATGTGCTTCCGGGTAGAAAGTACTCATTCATAATAAATAGTAACTTGTATTCTCTTCTTTTTTTTAACAAATATTGATGCATCAGTGAAAAGAGAAATCAAAAGACTTGATTTTATGTCTATTTGTAAAACAGATTTAACATGAATGAAATTAAAAGTTCAAAGATTTTCGGTGAAATCCCACGAATGAGACGAGCAGCCTGAGTAAAGTCATGAGTAAAAAAAAAAACTTTAAATGTTTTTGTGAACACTTTAAACTAATTTATATGGGCAACGCTCTTTTGCTACGATTGTACATTATTATTATAGTCTAAGAGCCCAGAGCAGATTTTGGGAGTTTTTGTATAACCGAAAATGAGTCATATGTATGTGTAGGTAATAGCGTCCTGATGAAGAATTCGAAAGTCTGGCAGGTTTATTTCACGGCATTCTATGGTTTATGGGGAGTTGAAAAATGCATTTTTTCCGATTTTTGTGTCGAGTATATAACCACTTTAATTCATATAGAGCCGATAGAGGGCGATACCTTGATTGCAAAAAGTTCGGTCCCAGACGTTTTATTCGCGGCATTACCCCCGCCAGACGTCCTTGAAGAGTCGCGAAATGGCGATTTTCATACAAAAGTCAGAATATTATTTTTTGCAAGATATATAACCGTCTGGTGGTACCTATTAAAAAATCACAACGAACCCCTGATAGAAAATAAATTAGTGCCAGACGTTTTAACCACGGCATTACCCCCGCCAGACGTCCTTGAAGAGCAGAGGCGGCGCTAGACCAAAATGAGGTGTGTGCGAGAGTAAATTTGCGGGGCCCTTGGGAAAATGATCTTGGACTATTATTTTGAAAAAAGTATCAAATCTTCCGTTCAAGTCCAAAATTGTTATAACAAACTTAAGAAAATAGGTGTTTATTTCAAATTAGATGAAACACAAAATGCACGACTCGATCTCACGAACTTGTTCTTAGATTTCAAATTGATTTAATTTTTAAAACTATTAATAAGATTTGTTAAATGAATTTGTATCAGAAAAAAAAATTAATGCGTTTTTAAAATCAAACAAAATAACTGCATCTTGAATGAATTTAAGCAATTTGATTTCTTTTATTGAGGCGCATTTTTAGAAAAAAAAAATCAAAATCTATAGAAATCGTTATAAACATTTTTCGGAAAAAACTGTTTCAAAAAAAAGTTGGTATGAAATTTTCCAAAAATTATTTATTTACATTCCAAATTTCAGAAAAAATTAATTGTTAAATTTTCTTAAATTTGACTATTCAAATAAAAAATCTAACTTTCTTTATCAAAAGATAGAAACTATTAAGAGAGTATAAATCCATCTCTTATTGTTGACAAAACGCAAATAAATGCATAACTTCTTTATTTGACGGTTCTAAGAATGAAGTTTTTTTAGTTTAGTCTCAAAATTTGAAAATTGACACTTTTCAAACAACGTTTTTTGAACATTTGAACTAATTAGATTAGACCATAACAAGTATTTTCCATAATTTTTTGGTCGCTGATTTAGTTGATGTAGTTGATGTAGTAAGCTCTGAAACAGACCCCTGTAATATTGCTGAGTGCCATATTAAAATACAAAATTAAAATGTATCAGTAGGAAGAAGAAAATAAAGCCGGGATTTATTTCTGTCTTTGAAGTTTGAACTATTGTTTTTTTAAATCACTTGTATTTCTATTAGAAAAACGATTTATGATTTTTTCTTCGGCCTAACCGATGCGATGGTTTACGTATAGAGACGATAGACGACATTTTCATCAAAATGTTATTTTAGGAATGTTTAGGACTTAGCTATTGCTTCTTTTGATTTGTGATTCAATTGGGCTTTTGAGTTGAAGAAGACTGGAAAAAAACCAAGGGGGTTTTTCCTGCTAGATACAAAGATATCTTAAAAAGTTGTGGGACTATATTTTTCGTTTTCCGATCTCACCTATCGTTTGTTTTTATTTATCATCTAGCTAGTTGGGTTTTTCAATGAAGTTATATGTATAATGGCTAATGGGAATTGTTTCTGTTGATGTTTGCTTTCCTCAGGAAAGCACTAACTAAGTACTAACAGGATTGTTAGTACAATATATAACCCACATTTTAAGATATTGGACTTACACTTAATATTTTACCTTTAAGGATGTTTATAACGATGCACAGAGAACAATTTAAATGAAATTTTGTGAAATTTGTGATTATTAGATGGCTCATGTACATCCTCATAGGTGAAATATTAAGTGGCCCAATATCTTAAAATGAGTGTTACATATTTTACTAACATTCCTATATTAATTTCATCCCTTTATCACAAACTGCACAATTATTTTTCATCCTTTTACTTTTGCACCTCACTCCTTTAAAACATTAATTTGTATGAAAATTTAATAAAAATTTAAAGCAAGCAATTTAAGTTTTGCATGAAAATTCAATATTCCATGGTATAAATATAATTCATTTTTTGATTTTTTTTAATTCTCATACGATGTACAAAATGTATATGCGGTTTAAAAAAATGCAAAAATATTCCATATGGTGCAATGGCACCATTTCAAATGCGTTCTTTCTCACTAAAAAAAAACACCCTTTAACCCGAAATATTTTGATGTGCATATTTTATTATTTTTGGCTCTTGTTCTTTAAGTAAATGACTATTTATAAAGAGTGCAATAACTTTTTATATGATGGTCCAGGCAAATTGGTATTAGTTTTATTCGATCGGGCGTTAAAAATTACCTTGAAATCATGTATTATATTGATAAAAAGGTTTCATTAGCTATACTATGATATGCAAAAATGCGGGTGCAACACAGAAAAGCTCTTGTAACTACCCTCCTGGATGGAATACAAGGTGGCCCAATATCTCAAAAAGCTCTTTTATTGAGAACTACCAATGATATCAATTTCATGCTTTTATCACAAAGTGCATGATTTTGTTGCTAAGCCGCCTCACTAGTTTAAATTGGTACAGAGTGTAAAAAATGAGTTTATAAAAATTGCGAGCGTTAGCGAGCAAACAAATTTTTTTAGAGGAAATAAAGTTTACCCATTTTTAATCTTTATACAAGAAATTATTTCGTACAATTTTGAGTAGGTACCTATACAAAGTTGAAAAATAGCTTTTTTTCTCACTTATGTATACATTTCAAAAAGTTTTAAATTAAAAATTATGGAATTCGAGTGCAAAAAAGCCAATTTCAATAATTTTTTGTTAAATTGTTATGAATAAAGGAAAGAGACATGGTTTTTCGGATTTTTTTTCCGAAATTTTAATTTGGCATTCGCGGGGCCCCTCTAAGCGCGGGGCCGTGTGCGGGGGCACACTCCGCACACCCCTTCCGCCGCCTCTGTTGAAGAGTCGCGAAATGGCGATTTTCATACAAAAGTCAGAATATTATTTTTTGCAAGATATATAACCGTCTGGTGGTACCTATTAAAAAATCACCACTAACCCTTGATAGAAAATAAATTAGTGCCAGACGTTTTAACCACGGCATTACCCCCACCAGACGTCCTTAAGAGTCCTGAAATAGCGATTTTCATACAAAAGTCAGAATATTATTTTTTGCAAGATATATAACGGTCTGGTGGTACCTATACAAAAATCACAACGAACCCCTGATAGAAAATAAATTAGTGCCAGACGTTTTAACCACGGCATTACCCCCGCCAGACGTCCTTGAAGATTCGCGAAATGGCGATTTTCATACAAAAGTCAGAATATTATTTTTTGCAAGATACATAACCGTCTGGTGGTACCTATTAAAAAATCACAACGAACCCCTGATAGAAAATAAATTAGTGCCAGACGTTTTAACAACGGCATTACCCCCGCCAGACGTCTTTTAAGAGTCACGAAATGGCGATTTTCATACAAAAGTCAGAATATTATTTTTTGCAAGATATATAACCGTCTGGTGGTACCTATTAAAAAATCACAACGAACCCCTGATAGAAAATAAATTAGTGCCAGACGTTTTAACCACGGCATTACCCCCGCCAGACGTCCTTGAAGAGTCGCGAAATGGCGATTTTCATACAAAAGTCAGAATATTATTTTTTGCAAGATATATAACCGTCTGGTGGTACCTATTAAAAAATCACCACTAACCCTTGATAGAAAATAAATTAGAGCCAGACGTTTTAACCACGGCATTACCCCCGCCAGACGTCCTTGAAGAGTCGCGAAATGGCGATTTTCATACAAGTCGTTATTTCGGGACTTTTCAAGGACGTCTGGCGGGGGTAATGCCGTGGTTAAAACGTCTGGCACTAATTTATTTTCTATCAGGGGTTCGTTGTGATTTTTTAATAGGTACCACCAGACGGTTATATATCTTGCAAAAAATAATATTCTGACTTTTGTATGAAAATCGCCATTTCGCGAATCTTCAAGGACGTCTGGCGGGGGTAATGCCGCGAATAAAACGTCTGGGACCGAACTTTTTGCAATCAAGGTATCGCCCTCTATCGGCTCTATATGAATTAAAGTGGTTATATACTCGACACAAAAATCGGAAAAAATGCATTTTTCAACTCCCCATAAACCATAGAATGCCGTGAAATAAACCTGCCAGACTTTCGAATTCTTCATCAGGACGCTATTACCTACACATACATATGACTCATTTTCGGTTATCCAAAAACTCCCAAAATCTGCTGTGGGCTCTCGGTCTATTATTATATATTCATGAATGATGAATAACACTGGGCAGCAAAATTGCACCTTTTTTATGTTTTATGAATTTTCTAGACTGTTTTTTTTTTTCGAGCAGCTCTAGTTTGGATGATACAGGTACTAAGAAAATTCTTAACAAGTATATAGCAAAAAATCGATCATTGAGATTTTATAACAGGAATATATTGGTTTCAAGTTCAACACACCCAAAATATTTAGAAAAATATTGATTTTTTTCCGGAACAAAACCACTGTAAGCTAGGGAAATGCTTAAATAGTTCACAGCAAGAAATCGATTATGGGGTTCTATAAAGGATATTTCAAAATCGCAAGCTGATATACAAATTCTGACTTCAAATTCTAATTCAAAACACCCGAAATATGAAGAAAAGTAATTTTTTGTTCCTGAAATAAAACCACCGTAAGCTAGGAAAATGTTTAAAAAGTATATAGCAAAAAAATCGATTATCGGGATTTTTTAACAGGGATATCTCAGAAACGCGAGCTGAATTCGGATTTCGGATTCGAATTTTACACACCCGAACCTTTAAAAAGTATTCTCTTGTTCCTGAAACAAAACCACTGTAAGCTATTGAAATTCTTAAACAGTAGCAAAAAATCGATTATTGAAATTTTGTTAAGGGAATATCTCGAAAACACGAGCTAATAGAAAATGTTTGACTTTGGATTCGAGTTTAGTACCCTAAAAACTTTTTGGAAAAGTTCATCAAACTTAATAAAACAAAACACTTGTCGCCCGTTGTAATTTAATTATTTGTACTTCGACAGAAAGCGGTTGTACGTATTTCACCATTTTCCCCATCTGAATATACAATATAGGGTAAATTAGGGCATTATGGCATACCTAAGCACAAACTCAAATAACTTTACTACGGACTACAATTTTTACTTCAATCATTTTTTTTAATTAAGTTTCATAAAAACGTAACATAAATAAACTATTTAAGAATACAAATTCAAGCTTTTTAACAAAAAATAAATTAAATTAAAAATAGTCCAAAAAAAACCATATTGCCCTATGTACGGGCAATATGGCGAACCCCATTTACTTCGGAACCCTTTACTTTTTGTACGTATATTCAGCATTTCTGAAATATAATTGTAAATAAGTTTCATAAAATTAACGTTAAAATGAGGTTATTTTCAAATTTAAAAAAATGCAGAGTTACTTTTGAAATTAGTTTTACATGAGGGCATTATGGCGCAGTCGGGTATAATATAGCGCCATAATGCCCTTATTGCATCTGCGCCATATTGCAAAATATACACATATTCACAAAACTCCAAAAACTAAACAAAATTTTTACTTCAGTTAAAATATAACAAGTGATATAACCAAACCAAAACTGTACTCTGCGTTTCACTCTTTACAACAAACACGTGCACTGTATACTTACCGAGATACACACAAACAAAAACAATGCGATATTATATTGGAACCCAGAACCGGTATATTTTTTTTGTTTTCTTTTTTGTTTGGCACAAAAATAATAGCACTGACCTGCGATCGTCACAAGGGTAGTGTTCGACGAAGGCCAAAGTTTCTGCATTGGTTTTATTTAAATGCGAGTATTGGAAGTATGGTAGTTGAGAGGTGCGCCATAATGCCCGGTGCGCCATAATGCCCGAAGTTACCCTACAATATACAATACATACATTACAAATTATAATATATTATTGAAAGAGATATCACAAGTTTTTCAAGTTGTTTCAAAAAGTGCCACATATATGCGTTCTTGCTTCGTAAATATAAATAATAAATCAAAATTGTAAAACTCAAAAACTATAATTTTATGTTATTCATTATAATGTTGTATTCTATTGTTGGAAAACCTTCATTATTATGAATGACAAACAAAATATACACAGAGAAAAATATGACCCGCTAAAAACTAACAGATTGCCATATTGTTTTACCGTCCATACATTTCATAAGGAAATCTTATTAAAATCAACGATTAATAAGGTTTTTTTAAGGAGATTTCTTATTATTTTTATAAAGAAAATCTTATTAAAATTTGACTGAAAAGTTGATTTTTTTTGCAAGTTAGCACTTGAACAAAAATCGCGATCAATATTTTCATGGCAGGTTGGTTCAGGTGGTAAGGTGTGCGACTAATGATTTGAAGTCTTCAGTTCGATTCCCAGTCTGGTCATCGTTTTTTTTTATTTTTTTGCAGATTTTAAAACAATAAGGAAAACCCGATTGTTTTAATAAGGTTTCCTTCTTGGATGAAAACCATAGAGAAATCTTATTGTTTTTGTTCTATTTTATGTGGTCTATTTTTCTCTGTGTAGTACTCTCTTTGTATGGGCTATTTCCAGCAATTATTTTTATTTTTCTCACATGTAATAAGTCTCGCTAGTTTGTTATGGCTTTTACAGCCAAAAAATCCATACAAATTCAACTTTTTCGAAGATGTGCTATCTTCTTCCACCCTCAACAATCTTAGCACATAATTAGTTCCAAATTCAATGAGGTGCTTTTTATGAAAATCGGTCGAAAGTTGAGAAAGTTGAGAAAAAACCATTTCAACACAGGGCAAAATTCGATCATTTGGGTACAAAACAATGAAGCTATGTGGTCTTTTTTTTGAAAAGGATGAAGGTCGAAATAAACTTATTTTCCTCCAAAACACAGATTTTGGGAGTTATGAAAGTTTTAAATACAATTTTATAAAAAATATCAATAAGCCCTAATGAACGTGAAAGGTCCCCACTCAAGTATTATTTGAGTATTGCATATTGTTATTCATAAATAGAACAATTTTCATTCACTTAGACTTTTTAACAAAAAAAAAGTTACTCATACACCACAGTGACCCAAAAGTAAAGTATGACTGACAGTCATAATTAAATACTTTTTCGGTCGAAAATGCACATGTAGGGTTCTAAGATCTAAAAAACCTTCCTTAAAGTACCTATATCACCAAAAATAATCAATGTAGTGCAAGTGAAAAAAAAATCAAAATTCAAACAAAACAGCGGAAATTGCTAATCTGATTCTTGTCACTGATGAAAAAAAAAAATATAACGAACACCTTTTCTTTTTAAATCTGATAATAGTAAACTTTATTTCAAATATAATGCAAGTTTTTTTCTTTTCTTTTTTTTGAATATTGCTTTCATAACTCCCCAAAATATTTAATAAGAACTTAGACCAATTTTTTAAAGAAATTAAAGCATACTTATTGGTAAATGATAACTGAATTCTATTCAACCTACTTCTATTTTAACATGCAAAATGAAAATTCCCTCGTTACAACTTTTAGGGATAATTGACTGAACAAATAACTTGTATTTAATTTAAAATTTTGTTCAATTTTTTAACGTACATATTTTACTTCTTGCTCTTTGCTCTTTTTATCTAAACTTGATGAAAATCTTTGAAAACCTAATAGACCATAGTAATATCTTGGGAGTAGAGCTATAACTAAAACGTGACAACCTAGCTTTATAGCAACATGCAGTATGTTACGAGTTCTTTGATATAATCGTGTTTATTAACCCTGCGAAATCTATATAATACTGCAAACACTGCCACAATTTATAAAATCGACATTTTGAGGCGTATTTAGACAAGTACTAAACAGCACCCAAAATTATATGTGGGCTCTTAGACTATGGTAGGTATCGTCTTTATTCTAAATTTAGTATAGGCACTTATTATTGAAATAGCTTACACATCTTATTTTCTGTATATACATATGTCTTATTCTAAAGCTAATTGTATTTAAAAAGAATTGTTTTATCGAATGCAAGATACTGATCAGAGAGGAAACTTAGTTCAAAATAAAATATAATTATTTTATTCCTTTTGACGTCAACAAAGTGCCATAAAAAAACTGTTATCATTTCTATTTTTTGAGACTGATACATTTTGACAGACAATTGATTGGTCAATTTGATATTGAAGAGAGGTACTTTTTTTTTATTATTATTATCACTGACACCGGCTAAAAATGTGTTTAAGATAATTATTAAGAATTAAATTAAAATTTTCTACAAGTTGTTGTTGAAAAAAACCATATTTATGTATGTACAAATGTAGATTTTCTTCTCGTATTTTTTTCATTTTTGTGTGATAGCGTTATAAAGTAATTAAAATACTGAATTTTATTATTAAACAATTTTATTCTTAAATAGATAACAAAAATTCAACAAAAATTAAATTCTATTCTAATTCTTAGCTAATTTACATTTATAATCTGCTTTGGGTTGGCTTTAAACAGTTTCTTTCTTCGTGTCCATTGATTGTTTTGAACCATGAAAAAATGATTTTTCAATCACCAAAACTGGTGATTCAAATGCTAGTGTGACTATTATTGCTGCAATAAAGGAAGTACCAAACGTACCCCAGAAAACTAATATCTGTAATTAGAAATATATTTTTCAGAATACGTAAAGATAATGTTATTAGTTTTAAATGAATACCGCAGAATAATCAGAGAAATAGACGTCATTCTTTGTAATTCCATAATGAACACTTTGAACAGTTAAATGTACCAAATACATAGAATATGTCAATCGACCCAATGGTTGCCAGATGTAATGAGAAAGAAAAGCATTTACTAAGCCAGCAAATCCAAAGTGACATGCAAAAATAATCCATGATAGTGCAATTCCCCATGTGACACGTCTCAAAGATTCATACATTGCTGCTTCAAGGACACTTGTTTCATGGTCAGCATTTATTGTAAAATATGGTCCATAGATTATGGCAAAAATTAATGCAAAACACAATATCCAACCAAGTAATTGAATCATCTGAAATAAAATAAAATATTAACCAAATTTTGTTTTGAATTTATTACAAAGATTATATTCGTTAATAAAAACCTTTGGAAGTTGTATTGATTTGTACTTGATTCTGTGCATAAAATATCCAAATCCTAGACCGAGCAACCAAACTGAAAATCTGGCATGCGTTGGTATATAAGTCAGTCTCAGTTGATCATCTCCCAAAACTCTAGAAACAACATAAAATTTATCTCAAAATATAATAGATCAACTTCTACAAAGTCATATATAAAAGCTAATGTAAGCTTCTGTAAGGCCTTATAAAAGTTGATATACAAATTGGATTACCCCATGAACGTATTGAATCCATAGTCAAAAAATGTGACTATAACATATCCAATTGATAAAAAAGAAAGTAAGAACATGATTGGGATAAATTTCTTTCCCCATTTCCATAAAGGTATCAAAACAAAAGGTGACAAGAAGTACAGCTGAGTGTCAACTGCCAAATACCATGTTTGCGATACACACTAAAAATTTAAACAATATGTGAATTATTTGCGAATTCAAATATATAATAAAAGTTAAAGCCTACAATGTCCAATGGATTTGCGTAGTTTTGAATGTAAAGCAATGTAGACCACCAATTATCCCTGCAGTTTCCATTAAATTCTTTGTAGACTTCTCTTAGTGGACCGGTTCCTATATACTTGTCAATAGCAACATTGTAAAGTATTACAGCCGCTAAGGGAGGTGTTAGGCGTATGTAACGATGTAAATACATTAAAGAAATGTTTAATTTTCCATTACTGAAAGAAAAATAAAAGTTTTTATAATGAGCTCAGAAAATTACAAGCAAGGAGGTATGAAGCAGAAGCACTAATTATTATAGAAGTGATTAATATATCGTTGTTGGATTATCACATAAGCCACATGTCATAACTGTGCATAATTTTACTTCATCAAACTTGCCATATCCAAGCAGAAAATCTTGCGACACTGCAGAAGCATGCACTATGAGAATATCGATAATGGACTTATGTCCCACCTCAGTAAAACATGAATCCATCAATTGCGACAAAAGTCCATATTTTTTTTTTTTTAAGATAGGACACAAGTCGGACACTTAAGATCCATATCATGCCCTTAAACAATTTTTGGAATCATATTTCTAAAAAAGTTATGTTTTAAGTGAGATGTTAAGTCGGGACATAAGTCCACATTTAAGTTTTTGAGCAAAGTCCTTCTTAAGAGAGACATAAAGTCTTCGTTTTCGAATCTTACGGACCTCAATGAACTTGCCTTGTGAAACTGGAAGTAGCTAGCTAAGAACAGAGCTGGCTTAAAAAGCTTGTTTGTTAAGACTTGAGTCACTTCAAGAAGAAGAATTTCATAAATTTCTCTCTCCTCTCAGAGTGCATAACTATCTGAATTTCTATTTGCAAATAAAATTGTCCTTATGTACTTCTTTGGTTGTATATTTTTTTATCTTACATACCTTTTATCCAATTCACGAAATCCTAGCCAGGCTATAAGTAAGCCACTTATGAAGAAAAATGTATCAACTGAAACAGTAGCCATCGTAATATGCATTGTTGATGCAGCTTTGAACCACTTATTCAAGAAAAAAATTTTTTTAACATTTTTCAAACCAAATAAAATTTACTTACTGGTATTAAATCGAATTTATTTATCATTGGCAACATTGGAGACATTGAATAACAATGACAAAGTATAATCCAAACCATTGATAAAACACGAAATCCTGTTAAGCAATCAATACTGCTATCTGATTTTGCTTGACTTATTTGAAATAATTTTCTACCATTTCTAATTATGGAAAAGGCCAAATATATTTCTTTTGTCTTTTCTATAAAAAAAAAACAACACAAAGTTATGTTTGAAATACAATTAATGTAAAATATGATAACGTACTGTCAAATTTGTCCGTATAAATGTCATACAATGTACTTAGCAGCATTAGTAATCCAAAGATTGAAAATATTAATCTTTAAAATATATAGATTTTTGTATAAATTTTTAAACATGAAATTAATTTTGGGTTAATTTTATTACATGCCAACAATATTAATAATCTCAAAGTTTGGCTTTTCTGACGTCATACAGCTGTTAACATATATTCCTTTGAGTGCTCCATTTAGAGTATCAACAGTAGCTTCTTGGAAAATTTCTGTAAGTAAATCCGGATAACAAACATCGGGAACACATATTCCAATGCTTATAGTTATTAAATCTTCATAAACTCTTCCCTGAGCTGATTTATCATGATCCAATGGTGGGTGTTTTAATGATGGATCTTCTAATAATGGTACTGATGCAAAACAATATTGTCCATTTGTTTGACCAGTTGCTGCAGTTAGATTTGTTGATATATCAAGACACTCATCAAAGTTACCCAAATCCTGCAAATGACCGTATAGTAAGCCTGAGGGAATTTTACCCCATGAATCAATAACTATAAGATAAAATAAGATGAAAAGTTCAAGTGAAATAAAATTTTATATATGCCCTCAAGTTTCAATAAAATTATTATATAAGTATCATTAATAACGGTAAATAAATATCAAATATCAATGGAACCATTTCGATACAAAAAAAAATCATCAATTATTCGTTCTTGTTGATTCTCATGAATTAGTATGACCAATTTTTTTTATAAAAACTGATGCTCTGTTGTTTTTGACGTGATAACGTCTTATAAATCGATGAACCATGGAAGTATCCACGAAAAATTGACGCCATTTTCTCCCATTCCAGCAGAAATTTTAAGCAGTGCGGCAAAAAATTTCAATTCAAAATTAAAAAATAAACTATTGCGGATACAAAAATTTTCTATAACTTATTTGAAAGATAATAACCTAAAATTTAGTACTGATGAAAAATTCCATCATTTAATAGGGTAAATAGGGGTAAATTGCAAAAAGTGGCTATTTTCTAAACGCGACGTTGCAGAAAGTTGATTTTTTTTTATCGATAGATAAATTTATTGTTAGGCCAACAATTTTTTTTTTTTGACAATTTGAAAAATGCCATTCAAAAGATAATAATTAAAAGATTAGAGGTCCGCTATAAATTTTTTCTAAGTCTCTGCGTTTGGAAATATGAATTTCTGAAAAATACCTACTTTTTTAGGGGTATTTTTTTGGGGGAGTTTTTGTTTTTAGCAATTTTTTGCACCGTTCAAAAAATATCAAACTTATAGAACATATACCTAGCTTATGTGCAAAAAATTGGTACCAATCACCAGTGTGGGAAGAAATGCCTACTTCTTTTGTAGGCATTGTAGAAATATGATTGAAGCGTCATAAGAAAGGTCAAATAATAAGCTTTCAGATGATATACAATTTATACTAGGTTGTCATTTAAAAAATGGAATTTATGGTAATTGAAGAAAAAGAAGATTGATTTTCCTGCTTTTTTTGATGACAATTGATTGGGTTCAAAATATTCTAACTCTTTTTGTAGACATGGTTGATAAGAATATTTTGAGCTGAAACAATAAGCTTTCAGATGGTATAAAATAAAAAATGGATTAAATGGTGCTAGAAGAAAAAAAAAATTTGATTTTTTCACTTTTTTCATGAAAAATGATTGTTTTCAATAAATTATTTGTATATCTTTTACGCATTGTAAACATTTAAGTATGGTTTTATTCTTTAGAGTAAATATTAAATTTTTTATTGGTGTAATTTATTGTAAACTTTTTATAAAAAAAAAATTGATAAAATGAGAAAAGAAAAAAAATAAAGGTATTTTTTTAGCTTTTTCTTGTAAATGATGATAGGATTCAAAAAGTTATTCCGTTTTTCTACAAAACATACAGATATAAATATGTAAGGTCTTAATCTTTAGATAATGTTCTTTACTACAAGATTATATTATATCGTCCGTAAACCGGCTTACAGACACTTTTTTTTCTAAATCTGAACACCGCAATATCGGCGATGCTGTTATGAACTTATGTAAATCTTGCAATCCAAAATAAAATTTCACTTAAGATCTAGAAACTTTTATCTCTTCGAATACTTATAACAAACACTGTTTCACTCTTATACACATATATTTATAACTTTTTTAACAATTTTTTTACAGTGATTTATTTTACGTGAGAAAATTTTTTTTAATTAATTGATTTTATTAGTATAATTGATAAAAGTGTAAAGGGGGTTTCACTCCTTTTACTGAAAACACATCTAAGGTTATTTTTTCTTTTCTTGACATTAAAATTTCGCGTTAGTTTAATTCAAATTCAATCCAATATTATTAAATGAATTTTGGAGGCCTTTGTTACTTCTTTAACTTGAGTTTGGTTCAAAATTTATATCTTGTCTGCATTTTTCCTTATATTTTATAAAATTTTATAAAAAATTCGGAAAACTTTTAAATTATTATTCTTTTATCCATGGGCTTCCTTGAAAAATATTAAATACAAATTAAAATGAGAAGTTGCGTTATTTTATTATTGAAAATTCAATTTTTATTAACTTTTTTTTATTTATTCCTTTTTTTAACTTTTAAGGATACTTTTTGTTTTTTGTGTTTTTTTTTTCACAAAAGCACTGTTCTAATTCACTTTAAACTGAATAATTGTTGCATTAAAAAAATTAACGAAACACTTCAAACTAACTTACATGGAAGAACTTCCAAACTAGGAAACCGATTAACAATTTCTTTAAGTCCCAAAATACACTTTTCCGAATCATCTAATTCCGTTTTTGAATGCGAAATTTGTTTATTTTTTAAATGTTCAAAAAATATTTTCGTAATGATATCATTCGACAAAGTCACATTGTTCAAAAAAGAAACGGTTTGTACTTGAACTATAAGGACAATTAAAGTTATCAAGGATAAGAACAACAAGTTGATCATATTTAATTATTTTTAAACCGAATGTCTGCGACGCGATGCGGATTTTTCTTAACTGAAAAACATTTTATTCATGTTAGCCTTATTTATGTTTTCACCTCATCATTAGGTCAATTCGATAAGAATGATAAGTAAAATGTTTCATCAATAACTCCTGGGGAAATTTTTTCAACATTGAGAAATGGTTTTTATGTGTCTTGCAGCAGAGTTTTCGATAAATTTTTTTGTTTGATAAATTTTATGATATCTAAGTCAAAGTTACAAATGCATGTTGTACATTTGTGATTAAATATAAACTTGAATAAAGCTTTTTTCGTGGATATGGTCAAGGTATTCCCATTCATTCATTTATTTCATATCTTGGAAACCATTTTAATTAAATATCAAAGGTAACGTTTGTAGATGTGTTTTTTTTTCAGCGGATAGCTTAGAATTTTGTCTAAAAAAAGAAAAGAGATTTTTAAAACATTTGGTGATACATATTGAATCATCAAACAAAGTCTTATCTTGTTGAAAGTTGTTAAACTACTGCTACATTAAAGGACGGTAAGTTTTATTGGACCTGATTAACAATGGCATAACGATATTAATTAGCGATAAATATAAATTTTTATTACATGTGGTTGAGTATTAACCACAGTAAGTGGATGATGCAGAGTATTTCATTCTAAATTTTATTAATTTACGGGAAAGATACAAGTTTCAATTGTTTAATTCGAGATGGATTTAAAAAGAAATATACAACATGTACTCCAGTTACGTCATTCATAAAACCGTGAATCAGATTCAATAGCTCTGAATCTTGGTTGTTGATGATACTGGTCAAAATTATTCCAAGTCTTTGACCTCCAACGTCAAAGTCAATATTATGCAAAAAACCCAAAAGTTGATGACAATGCTAAAGTGGATGTAGAGCTTTATTGCTAAGATTAAGGTGTGAGCCCTTGATGCAGAACAATTTGGCAAATTTTAGACATTGACGAGGTAAAAAATGAAGATTAAATACGGTTTTCGAAAACATCACTTCGTTTTTGAGATAAGGATAACCAAAAAACCCAAACCAAAGGATAAACAAAAAATGTCATAAGTAAGGTAATATCAGAATTTTTTGACAGTAGCTTATTGGGGGGGCTCAGGGGGCACAAAAGCCCCAAATTTAAAAATCTTTTAATATTTCTTAACCTATTAAAAAACACTCCGCTAAACAATAATCAACAAAATATTTACTTACAGATTACAGAAGCATAATAATAGGAAAAAGAATCAGGATGAATTTGACCACTAGCCACTTGAATTTAGTGACATTTTAGACAAACAGAAACAGCAAGATGTTAAGTCTTCCTAAAAAATACTTTATTTCTTTTTGCTCCAAGTATTTTTAGGACGACTTAACTTTCCGTTTGTGGAAAATGTTAAGGAAGCAAGAACTCTGAAAAAAATAGATGTTTAAAGGCGAAAGGAGGACAATTCACAGTACCGCAGCACTTTTCTTCTCTCTCGATCAAAGAAAAATACAAAAGAGAGGAAAATGATTCATACTTTGGATTCACGATTCACCTATTTTATTTACTTAAAAGTCCTACAAAATATTAAAAGGGCACCAAAAAATAATTAAAAAATGCCCACATTTTTGAGATCCAGAAAAGGAATGTTGCTACTAGCGAAAAACGTGTATTCATCTTACTAAACAAACCTCTAACTAAATATTAACTGATAATTTAAATTAGTACCCTAAAACAAAGTTGTAATGTTTATTTATAAAACCTATTCATGAAGTCCTTATCGATTTCATTTCTTTAGAAATTAAAATAAATTGTAGGATAGAATGCTGAATCACTCAAACTTGTGGACTTTGGAGTATCTATGATAAATTGCACGTTTAGTGGTAAATTAATTTTTATTGATTAAACTTACTCATTTATAACTTCTACGAGTTCGAACATTAAAACAAAACTTCCCTAAGTTAAATCGGAAGCTATGATAACTGTTTATTGTATAGTTAGGATGTATATTACAATAACTGTTTACTGTGTAAAAATGAGGTTTTAGGTAATAAATATGTTATAAGTTTTTAAGCCAACAACAGTTTTATAGCTTTTTATAAAATTTATATGGCTTTCAGCTGGCTGATAAATTCAGGTTGAACTAGATCACTACTACTTACACTTTTAAACATTAAACGATTAGAGTTCACAATTGTTGTGAGTTTAGAAGTAGAACTAGAACTTCATACAATACCAACTTATGTAAATTCAAAATTCTTTTAAGCAAGTAGTATTGATTTCTTATCAATGTAATAAAAACTTACTTACTGGCTTATCCTTATCATTCAAAGAAACACTGATTTAATTACAATGTGAATGTGGGTTGCACATTTGCAGACTACCTTGATAATCTTATCAGATTATGTCTTCTAATAAACATTATATATTGTAATAAAAGGACAACTATCTTCAAGTAAATTTTCCAGTTATACTCAAGTTCTTGTTGTGCTCGTATCTAAAAGTTACAATCTTCTTTCTTATTGTTCAAAACTTTAATTTATATTTTAATTCGAAATGTCAAATTTAAAATTAACACTATTTTTAGTTTTAACTAATCTCATTTACCATCAAACACATTCTATATCGGTTATTAATAATGTAACAGTTTCAAGTGATTTCTTTCAAGAATTGTTTTTAAAGAAAATACGATTAGATTTTAAGTTAACGGATATAGCTAATAATGCAGATGATGTTAAAAACGCAGAAAAATGTGTTCTTCAGTTGCAAGAAATAGTGAATCAATTTCCAAGTGTTAAAGTTGCTCGTTGTAAGTCTCATTTTTATTCATTTGATAAAAGTTATAAGCACAAATTCTTATTTTTCTAAACTCAGTTTTACTACGGATTGATATTATATAATTATGTATTTAGTATATGAGTTTTTCAACTAAGGATATAATTCATAGCTTGTTAATCCGAAACCACTTCAGCACTTCTTAATCGAGGTTTAGAAGAAATGTACAAGTACACCGAAAAAAAAAATTGATAATAACAGCTATCAAATTATCATTTTTGAGTGACAAAAGTCGTCCAACAATTAAAATATCAATTTTGATATTTTATCATATCATTTTGACATTTTTTAATTTTAGGTGGATAGTGAAAATTTCACTTTGACAATTAAAATATCATTGTTGACTAGATTTTACGTTTTAGTTTATTATAATGAAACCTATTTCTTTCTCTTTTTTATTATTTTTATTATTTTAAGTATTTGCTTTCTTTTTTTCAAAACATTACTGAAAGTGAATATTCTTTACAAAATAGTGGTGATATTATTTTTTCCTCTTTAGGTGATATAATTGTTTTGTTATTTTCTCCCAAACGATGTGAAGTAAAATCTTATTGCCGAACAAATTTTCTCAGTAAATCATACATTTTACTTCGAAAAAACACAAAGCGCCTTTAAATTAGTACACATTAAGAATTTTTTATTTAATATTTTTCAATAATTTGGAATGAGAAATTGATATGAAAAAATGATAATAAAATATATCAAAACAAATTTCCAAAATGTGACATTTAAATATCATCCTGATAATAAAAATATTGTTTTAACATTTAAAATATCATAAAACACATTTTATAGAGCATTTTTGGCTGATATTTAAAAAATGTTAAATTGATATTTAAATAAATTGCACGACTGGGGTCGCACGTACTTGCTCTTATGCTTAAAGTAACTATAATGTTAAAGCTTTTTATTCAAGAAATTTAAAATTTGATATTTTGAAGAAATTTCATAAGTAGTATAAAAAAATTAAATCTGTTTTTATAATTAATAAAACTCCGTTTTAAAATATCTTAAAAAAAAAAACAAATATGCCATTTTATTTCTCGTATAAAAAGGTATTTTTAGAAAAAAAATTTTGAAAATTGTAGGAGCCGTTTTTTAAAAAAATAATTTTTTATATATAAAATTTTTTTAACATTTTTCAAAAAAAAAGTTGGTATGCCATTTTGAAGAAATAATTAATTTACACATAAAAACTAAATTTCAAAATTTTTCATTGATCCGTTTTCAAAAAATTGATTTTTCAAAAAAAAATTTTGAAATATTTTTTAAAAAACCAAAAATGCGTTTTTTGAAAATTTTCTAAAATTTTAATATTATCTTTACTTACACACTTTTGTATAAAAATTTTCATTTAAATCGGGTTAATTTTGTACGAGATATTCAGAAACGAAAAAAACCGTTCTATGACAGGTACCGTTAATAACGGTACAAAAAATATTTTTTTTATTTAAAAAGTTGGCCCTTATGTGTAGTACTACACACAAAAATTTTAATCAAAATCGTTAGAGCCGTTTTTGAAAAAAATTACCTTTTCTATTTCCGTTATATGGCAGGTACCGTTAGTTTTGGTAATAAAAAAAAAATTTCAATTTCCCCTCTAGGGAATCACCAAAAACTGCTAACTACCAAGTTTGAAGAAAATCACTTCACTCGTTTAGGCTGCAGCTCCAGATAGAGACAGACACACAGACAGACAGACAGACAGACAGACAGACAGACAGACAGACAGAATTGCAGGACCCACTTTTTTGGCATTCTCCATCATCGTAATGTCATGTAAAATTGTTATCTCGAGTTCGATTTTTTTTACGAATCCTAAACTTGCCCTATAGTACCTATATCGCAAGTAAAAATGTTAAATTGATATTGTTTTTTTTTTTCGGTGTATCTGAGTAAAATTGATCTTTAAGTTAATAAGACAGTTAAGCAAAATCAGCTTCAATCAGCTGAAACCTTAAAAAATCATTTTCTTTTAACACATTTAAAACCATTTTTTTATATGACAACCTATAATAAATGTTATATCACCTAAAAGCTTATTATTTAAGCTTTAATATGATGTTTCAATCACGTTTGTACAACATCTAGAAAAAAAATTACAATTTTTTAAAGCCAACTAACTGAGATTACGGTACTTCCTACACTGGTGGCTAGTCATCAGCAACAGATCTCCACAGGTGTTTTGAGGTATTTTTCAAGTTTTTCAATTTAAGATTGTATAACTTGTAGAGCAAGTACCGTTATTTGGCTGTGATAAATTTAGTGTTTAGTCTTTTCGAACTCCGTTTTCGGTCAATATAACTTTCTACCATATTTTCTACAATTTCAGTCATTGATGCTTGGGGAAAATTTCCATCTGGACTTCTCTATGGACACTTAAGAGATCTTGGTAACTACGATCAATGCGTTAAGACATCTGTAGAACTAAATGAGGAACTAGGAATTGCTACTGGAAAATACTGTATGGCAACTTTTCCCTTAACATCACCCATTAATGTATCCGAAAGTGATTTATCTTTACTACGAGAAACTCCGCTCGAAGAAAAAATTGATGCAAGATCATTAATTAAATTGAGAATAGGAGTGTGCATTCCAGAGATATGTAGTCCACAGATAATTACTGCAATTTTTCAAGGAATAACTGAAAATGTATTGAATGGAACACTTTCAGGTGTTAAAGTTTCAGGTTGTTCTGTTGCTAAGAAACCTAATTACAAAGCTGTGGATATATTTGCAATGTAAGTATCTTTGGATTTTTATTGGTCGTAGATACATATTAATTGGTTTTATTCAACAGTGTGTTATTTTCAACTATTGGTGGATTAATGTTGTTCAGTTCCTTGTATGATTGTTTTACAAGTTACTTTGAAAGTAAGATGAGTCGAAAGGAAATCTTCAATCTAAACTTTCCTATATTTTATTTATTTTATTTTTTAAGGAAAACCTATCCAACTTTTAATGGCATTTTCCGTAATAACCAATGGTAGAAAGTTATTTATGATCAACACAAAGAAATCACCAAACTCAATCGATTGTTTAACTGGTATCAGAGTGATGTCAATGATTTGGGTGCTCCATTGTCATAACTATGCGTATTATGCATCACAAAATTTGATTAATACTATAGACGTACTGAGTGTAAGAATGAAAATTCTTATTGTTTTCGAAAAAACTAAAATAACTAATATTTTACAACATTTACAGTGGTATAAAAAACCTTGGACTATGGCGGTTTTGATGGGCACCGTATCTGTTGATTCCTTCTTCTTTCTTAGTGGATTACTCTTGGCTTGGATGGGCCTGCGAGAATTAGATAAAACGTAAGTAATATAATATTAGTACAGGTAAAAAAATTTTTTACACAAAGTTTGCTTTTGGAATAAGAACCAAGAATCAAAAAAGTCTATAAGAAAAAATTGGGAGGAAGGGTATTTTTTGCGGACAAGAGGGAAGGGGTGTGACACATATTTTTAAAGTATTTTTTGATGCTGAAGCTAATAACATAAAAATAAAGTCAATACGATTGCTCTAAGAAAAGTTATTGCCGATTAAAAACAAGGGTGCTTGTTTTTTTACTTGAATTAAATATTATCAAAACCCATGTGAAAAATAAAATGATGAAAGTCGTGATGAAGGTTTAAGATAAAGCAGAAACAAAGGATTCATAAAATTTCTAAAAATATTTTTGGTGAAAGGTTGTTTTTTTTTATGGGTAGAGTTTTTTGTGAGAAAGGTAAGATGTGAAAAATAAGATACATTGATGAAAGTCGGGATGAAGGTTTAAGATAAAGCAGAAACAAAGGATTCATAAAATTTCTAAAAATGTTTTTGGTGAAAGGTTGTTTTTTTTTTTATGGGTAGAGTTTTTTGTGAGAAAGGTATCGTAACAGCTGACATACATTTTATTAATTTTTTAAACTTGATGAAAAAGTTTCTTTTCTTATAAGAGTTAAGAATCTAAAAAGTCTACAAAATTATCTTGAATGAAAGGGTTTTTTTTAATGATGAAATTCGGAATTAGTACCACAAAAACTGGGATAAAAATGTTTCACCAACTAAAATCGGTACAAATGTTTCATTTATAACAGAAACCAAGAATCTAAACAGGGTTGGGGTCGAAATGCTGTATGTTGCAAAATTCTGTATTCAAAATACTGTATGTCAAAATTCTGTACGTGCAAAATGCTGTACGCACAGAATTCTGAAAGTCAAAATTCTGAATAGCAAAAATCTGGTTGGTCAAAATACTGTATTTCAAAATTCTGAACATCAAAATTCTGTAAAAAATATCGTTTTGATAATGTAAAAAAGTGCGCGCGCACTTTTTTTACCAATGATAATTGGTCAATAAATCCTCTTGTTTTTAAATAATTTTAGGAAAGGAAAACTCAACGTACCAATGATGTACTTTCATCGTTACATACGGCTTACTCCAGCTTTAGCAGCCGTAATCTTATTTTATGTAACATTAAACAAATACATTGGAAGTGGACCATTCCGCCAAGCATTGATTGACGTTCATAGTTCCTGTGATGAGACATGGTGGTCCACACTATTGTATGTCCAAAATTATGCAACTCCAAATAAAATGGTAATATTTGTAATATAAGAAAAATTTACAATCTAGATAAATATTTCTTTCAAATAGTGTGTGGTGCAATCCTGGTATTTAGCGATAGATACTCAATTGTATGTCCTTTCGCCTTTGGTTCTTATACCGCTATGGAAATGGGGGAAAAAGTTTGTTCCAGTTTTAGTGATCCTTTCACTATTGTCTATTGGATGTATATTTGCAACATTTATCTCTATGGGTTACACAAGCTTAATTGGGTAGATATTTAAACTAAGGGAACACTATCACTTACTTTAATAATAAATTGTTCTTTTCACAGTTTTGGCGAATTAGATCGAGTACAAAAAATATATTTCCCTACCCACACAAGATATTCAGTATGGATTGTTGGAATTTGTTTTGGATTCTTTTTGCATTTAAATAGACAGCGTTCCTTGAGACCTCCAATGGTTGTCAATTTAACATTTTTTTTTAAATTTAGAAATTTCTAATAAAATTTTCCTCGAAGATTATGCGACTACTCGGATGGATTATCTGTTTTGGTACATTGATCTCCATCGTATTTGCACCTTACTTTACAATAAGCTCTGATCATTCAGCATCTGTTGGACATGCGGCCGCCTATGAAGGACTTAAACGTGTTGCTTGGAGTTTAGCACTAGCTTGGATTGTATTCGCATGTCATTTTGGATTTGGTGGACTAATTAATTCAATTCTTTCACATCCGATTTGGCAACCACTTGGTCGATTAAACTATTGCATGTATCTGGTTCACATGGCTGTGCAAACAATTAATTTTGGGACAGTTCGTACCGATGCATATTTCTCTGATTATAGACTTGTAAGTTTTATTTTTCGTTAGTTCAAAATTTTTCATTTTTTTAATTTAAATATTTTTCATAGTATTTAAATTTTTGGAGTACTTTTGGAATCTCTGTTTTGGTGGCAATATTGCTTTCATTGTCTTTTGAAGCCCCTGTACTTGCAATAGAAAAAGTTTTATTTGCCACTAGCCATAAGAAAGATGATGGGAATAGGGCCGTTTTGCCGACTGCTCCGAACATGGTTTCAATCAATGGCAACGTTTCTAAAGAAGTATAAAAGTTAATGTATATTATTTATGTTACAGATAGTATTTATTAAATAAGTTGTTGAGTATTATTTAAATTTTAATGATAAATAAATAAATTATTAAACTATTTTTTAAATGATAGTTTTTTTAGTACATATTCTGTAATTCTGTGAAATTTGCTATAAGTTTACCAATAAAAAAGCTCTTCCTCATAAAGTAGAACCTTAATAAGTTGATTTCCAAATATAACACCTCCAGGAAACAGGGAGAACATAAGTGGACTTCAGGGGAGACCTTTCGGCATCCTGTTTGACACAGCCAGCAGCGCAATCATTGAAGAGTAGAAGTAAAGTTATTTTACGGAGAAGTTTTAACCAGCCAACGCGATGGTCAAAACGTTTCCAATGACACACAATTTCCCAAGTAATGATAAAAAAGTTATGAAGAACAGATAAACCTATAAAAGCACACTCCTTCTTATTTTTCTGCAGTTCGGTAACATGGCTAATCTTGATAATCCCAAACAGCTAAGTTTTGAAATTGATACACATAGCTCGATTTGCGATGGATGATAACATAAAAACACAAAGTCATGACTCAATGTCCAAAAAATACGTCATTGAATAATAATCTTCTAATTCCATCTAGAAGCATTTGTAACTTCGCACCTACCGGTATTATTTCGAAATTTAGCTACGAATTCATCTAAATATATTCTGGTGTATCGTACTTCTATTTCGATAAAGTACTATAGGTAGGTAGGTACTTCCTATCTTGATTGATAAAATGTTCAATTTAAAATATCAATCATTAACTAAATTTAAAATTGAATGTTTGTATTTACGATTAAACGATTAGGTGATTTACCTATATCTTCAAACAAAAAGAAATAAAATGCACAACTGGGTCGCACGTACTTGCTCTTCGATTTCAAAATGCTAATATTTTTAAGACTTAGGTATTTATACAAATTTGGTAAATTTGGTAAATTTATATGAAAATAAAAATAAAATTAAAAAAACATGAAATTAGTTTTTTAAATGAAAAAAAAAAACTCTTTAAATGAAATCGAGCTCAAAGTTTTAAATTTTCAAAATCGTTAGAGCCGTTTTTTAAAAAGAAACTAATTTTTTATAAATAATTTTTTGAAAAAAAATGTTTTAAAATAAAGTTGGTTTGCCATTTGGTAGAGACTATTAATCAACAACTCTTTAACCTTAAACCAAAATTTCAAACAAATTTAAAGCCGCATTTTCGAAAATTTAATTTTTTTTTTTTCAAAAATCCAAAAATTACTTTTAGTAGAGTAACATAAGCAAATTATAGGGGAACCCGGCCGAACAGCTCTGATTTTGACGATTTTTTTTTTCAAACGTAGGTAATTAAAAGTACTTTAAAGTCTATAGATTAAAAATTGCCGATGTTGCCGTATTGTTTTTTAAAATTAAAATTAAATTTTTTTGAACAAAACCATTTTTTTTTTGCTTAAATTTCATAAAACAAATGATAGCAAAAGATTTTCTAGGTAATTTAAGGAAAAAAAATTTAAGGGAGTAAGGGTCAATCTTCCATAAGCGGTAAATGCAATTTTCCCACAATCTGACTTCAAACACAAAAAAATATTTTGAAAACAACGGCAACACCTACAATATTTTAAAATACATTTTTAAAAAGCCAGAAGCTCATTCTTATCTTTTAAATTTAAATCCACTAAATTTAATTAAGGGTTTTTGAAAAAATGGTCCTGAAACTCAGAATTAAAAAAAAATGTTATTAATGTTATTATTTTGGCCATAAATATTATAAGTTGAATTTCGAAGCAGAAAAATTAATATATATCACACTTTTGAAAAAAAAATTAAAAATTACTTCAATTTCAATGGGGTTTTCGATAAAAACTGAATTTTTGCATTGAAATAATAAATTTTCTCAAAGACTTTGGTAAATAAGAACTTTCAATTTTTGCTATTTAACTTTTAACAGTAAGGGTTATTAAATGAATAAAAAATAATTTTATATTTAGATGATGAACTTAAAAAAAAAGATAAGTTAAATTTTTTTTTCAAAACTTCTATTAAAAAAAGTTCTTCGAAAATTAAATACTTCTTAATTTTTTTCATAAACCGTAATGCATTTTGACATTTCCTTTTTTAATTTCAAATCATTATAAATGCGGCCAAAAAATTTTGAAAATAAATGCATTTTATATTACGAAAAAGTTTTAAAAACGACATGCTAAAATTTTTTCAATAATTTTTTTTTCAAAAATCTGAGTTCAGTTACAATTCTTTCAAAAGCCCTTACTTCAATTAACTTAATTTTAATTTTACAAATATGACTAAGCTTCTAGCTTTTTAAAAATGTATATTTAAATATTGTAGTTGTTGCCGTTGCGCTCAAATATTTTTTTGTGTTTGAAGACAATTAATAAGAAAATTGCATCTATCGCTTGAACGATGGAAGATTGTCCCTCACTTCAATATATTTTTTTTTTCTTGACTTTCTTAGACAATCTTTTGTCATCAATTAATTTATGAAATTTAAGAAAAATTTTTGAAAAAAAATTTTTTTTGTTCACAAAAATCTTCAATTAAATTTAAAAAATCAAAACGGCAACACCGGCATTTTTTTATCTATAGACTTTAAAGTATTTTTAATTACCGACGTTTAAAAAAAAATATTATCAAAATCTAAGCTGTTCGTCCAGGTTCCCTAATATTGCCAATTTTTAAGCTTTAGTTACTCCACTATTTTTTCAAAATTTAATTTTTGATTGATATAAAAAATATAAAAGTGCTTTTATTTAAAAAAATTTCGTTGAAATTAAGCCAATCGTTTGGGAGAAAATCAGATTGTAAAAAAACCGTTCTATGGAAGGTACCATTAAAAACGATTTTTGTAAAAAGATAGATCTTTTTCTTGAAAAGATAGATCTTGTCTATCCATCAAAAAACTGCTACATACCAAGTTTGAAGTAGATCGGCCCATCCATTTAGGCTGTAGCTCCTTATACAGACCGACAGACATTCTGACAGACGGACTTTCGAAACCCGCTTTTTTCGCATTCTCTATTATTGTAATACATATCATGAAAATTTGTTACCTCAAATTTTTTTTTTACGAATGCATAACTTGATATATAGTACCTATATCGCAAGTAAAAATTAAAAATTAAATGTACAACTGTGTCGAAAGTACTAGCTATACAATAAGAGATCCTGCATATAACGAAGAAATTAATATTTTTTCTTTGATAAACTGCATAATCATAGGCCGAATAAACAGATATTGACTGATGCATTGCTCAACATTTTGTTGGTACTTTTCGTGAAATTTTTTTAGGTCATCTGATGCATTCTACATTTTTTTACTAATACAATTCATACCGCAGGTAGACCAACCAAAAACAAAAAATGATTCATGACTAAAATTGTTTCTATAGTTTTTTTTTTGGTAAGATAAACAATATTAATAAAAAAATAGTGTTAGTTAGAAAAATTCAGAGATAACATTATTTTGGTCAAAACAAAAACAAAAATATTATCATTCCCAAGTGAATTTATCGCCAACGTGCGGCAAATGATCTAAACGTCTTCATTTAATCATGACAAATAATTCTTAACTGACCATTCTTAAAATTAAAATTTAAAAAAATTAATCAACAACAACAATAAATTAATCTTATCTTAAAAGTCTTTTAAAGAAATGAAGAAATAGAATAAAAGGATAACTATCTCCAAAATTATTTTTAGTCGGTATAAGCCCTTCGTTTGTCTAGATTCAAACTTTAAAACAAAAATCGTTATGCGACAAAAAATATTTATGTTATTATTTTTCCTTTTTGGAATCGCTAATCATGTGAATTCGAGAACAGTGGTGAACAATTTTACGGTTTCGAGTGATTTTATTCAAGATTTATTCATTAATGAAATTGAAAAGAATTTGGATCTATCTGATATTGTTGGATCCATTGGATCGGATATTTTAAATGCACAAAAATGTATAGTTGAATTGAAAGAAATAGTCAACCAGTTTCCAAGCTTAAAAGTTGCACGATGTAAGTGTTAAAATCTTTAATTTAAATCCCAAAGTTCAACTTAACAGTGTTTTTCAAGGTGTGATTGTGTTTTTATTAATTTAAAGTTAAGTGCGTATTTCATTTCGAGTTTGCTAGGCTTTAAAGTAGTCTATCAGATCTATTTTTCAATAATAGCGAATAAAAACTCGAGGGAATTTGGAGCCCCAAAAGAAGTTTAACGTTGCAAAAAATCCCATCTATAAGCCTTTTTCCTTTAAATACAAAATAACCACTTTTCATGGAATAAAATTGTACAAACAATTAAATTAAGTGTTTGTGACTAATTGAATATTTTAACGAAGTTTTCTTTTGTTGTTATTGTTGTTGTATTTTCAGATAGATATGAACGAATAAACGTTTTATTTATAATTAAAATCAAGAATAAAAGGCCTAAAAAAAAGATGGATTTAAATTTAACCACTTATGTACGATAACATTTATCTTATATTTTAAAATCTTTGACACATTTTTTTTTTTTTTTTTTGTAAAAATAGACTCGTATTATTTTATTAAATGGTGAAATAGGTCTTCCGTATTTCTGTGGTTAGGTATTTGAAGACTTTACTTTATCTCAATAAGGAGATACCCCTAGTAGTACAGGAAACAGGGAGTTGAAAATGGGTCATCTGAAAGGATCTGAATTTGATATTTCATATTAAGAGGCGCATTGAGACGAACATAAAAAAAATATAAGTAATATTTCAAAAAGTGAGGCCAGTAAATTTTTTCTGGCTTCGGATTCAAAATCAGCACCCCAAAAACCTTCAGAAAAGTATATTTTGGTTCTTCTGGCAAAAAAAAAACAGTTTAATTTTGTTATCATTGTAGCCAACCAAAATATTGCATTCATCAGGTTATAACTGAAATAGTTTTGGGCGAACAAGAAAACTTAATATGCCAAAATGTAGGAAATTTATCATGTATCAAAGTAATTATTATAAGAATTTTTTCTCTCAGACGAACATAAACCGAAAAAAAAATCTAAACCTCACGGTCATTTCCGAAAATTTTACATGTTTTCCTCAATAACTTTTTATAGAGAAACATTACAAAAAAAAATTATTTTTATAAAAAAAATTTGAGAATATGTTTTTCTACAAAACAAGATAAAAAAATTTATTCTACGATAAAGAGGAGCCGAGAAAATCACAAAAACGCATTTTTCAAAATGGCGGCCAAACAACACGTTTTGGTACAAAAGCAATATTTTGTATGTTCGTCTGAAGACGCCTCTTCATATGAAAATATCAAATTCAAATCCTTTCCAAAAATTCTCAGATGATTCCCTAATGCCTATAGATGAAGGGTGTTAAATAAACCTTTAACAATCATAGTTCCTTCTTAATTAGTTACCAGCACACACTCGTATTAGTTTATTAGTACAAATCGGCCATTCCAAAGTAATGGAGAAGGTATATTTACGCTTATTGTCCAGTTTAATTGGATGACAAAGCAATCTGCTTTATGGAAACTTGGTGAGTCGCTACTGCTCATCATTAAGTTGGTGTAAAAGAAGTTTTTACGAAAACTCAACCAATTGTTGCGAAGTTTTTCACATTTAAAGTTGATAACGGAGAAGACCGTACGTGTCTTCTCCGTTACCGTCTTTGTCTGTCAGTATTTTCGTTACGTTAATATAGTTTTTCGTTAAATTTTTCGGACATCAATTTTATGATGAGCTCTAACGACTCACCATTTCAAGAAAAAAGGTTGCTTTTTCAGCCAAATAGACTGTATAGCAAGCGTAAATAGGTCCTCTCCTTACTTTGGAATGGCCCAAATGTAGATAGTATCTGAAATGTAGCATAATTCCCCTTACTAAGATACCAAAAAGTATATCTGATTAAAATGACCGGGTTTCACACAGGTTTTTCCTCTACAGAATCCACAAGGTTATATGTCTATGAAAACTTAAGTACCTACACAATCAATTGAAATTGGGAAATTTTATTTAAGAACAAAATGATCTAGTTTAAGTGATAATTTATCAAAGAGCGTCACAATAAATTACCCACCGATCAATCACTCAATTTAAGTTTTATTTCTATATCCATTTCAAATTACTCACCTTCAAGATTGTCTGAGTGTGATATAATGGAATCCGAATGCGAAATATGTGTTGATGAAATATTTTCTAGTAAGTACCTACTCGTATCAATTTTTTCCCATATTGCTATTCCGAACACGGCATTAGGGACGAAATTCTGTAATTGAACTAAAAAATTGTAACAAAACATACCAAAATATCGATTCTACCTAGTTTATTAATATTTTTGCTGAGTAATGTTTACAATCTAAAAATCGACATTTAGATAGGTAATTTCGAAGCCATTAACCCTATTTGGAAAATAATCTTTTCATCAAACCAGAAATTAATAAAAAATTAAGAATCCGATAAAGTAGGTAATCCAAGAACAGACTCAAGGACAGGACTTCAAAAACTTTGATAAACTTGCAAAATGGGTAGGGAAAACCTGTGATTTTTGTATATTATTCTAAAAAAAAATTGCGCAAAATGTATTTGGAACACTTTTAAATGTATTTGGAACACTTTTTAATGTATTTGGAACACCTTAAAGCATGTTCTGTAGACTTTGATACCCACAATGTGATTAGCCTCTTTTAGAAATATAATATATTAAATTGGGAAATATTCCTTTCTGAATCAATTTTTCTTTACTTAACTTTTATTTGATAAATTAATAAATTTCTAATTATTTTCGAAACTATTTAACATTACAAACTTTTTCTTAATATTTTTTTATTTATTGATTTATCAAACAAACAATGAACATACAAAAAATAAGCATAGAAGAAATGATTTTACAAAATTCTGCAAAAAATTAAAAAATGGTTTGGAAGCGCGCGCTTTTAAACATTTTCCAAACCATTTTTTATTTTTTTGCAGAATATTGTAAAACAGAATTTTGAACTCAGAATTTTGAAAAATAATTTTGACCCCAACCCGTAAAAAAATCACCATTTTCTTTTTGTGTGGGCAGTCAATAAAATAAACTAAAATTTTACTTTCATCAGGTTCTTCGATATTGATTCAAGAACAAGTTTAACAAAAACTATATAAAACTTTTTGTTCTTTCGTGTTATTTAGATATCGAAGATACAGAGACTCAGACTCTATGTCTTTCATAAGTTCGGCAGACTCATGGGAAGAATTTTTCCACTTATCTACGCATTAAATAAATTTATGACAATTGCAATCTTTATTCAATCTTTCTTTCCATCGATCACTCATTAACGAACAAAGTTTTATTTCCGATTCCTTAATCAACAACCTATAAAGATTGTCTGGACGCGATATTATAGGCAAATGACTAACTTTTTCTCTAACTCTAACGTATTCGGACAAAAATTCTGTGACTTATTTTGTATTTATATCCATTTTTGTGAATTTTAATATTAATTCATTGCTGTATACATTTTTGGGGTAAGTTTCAACTTTGAACACTTTTCATGCGTCACAAAAACGCTTTAAATTTAATAATCTTTTCAAATTAATTGAACCATTAATTAACAGCAGTAGAGAGTCTTGACTTTAATCGATCATAGTTCCGATGACGCCCACTTCAGATAAAATTATTTTATTCCTATTTTATTGCTAATTATGGCTAAGTAAGATTCCCAATAGAATGAATAATTTTATTATTTTTAATTTTACATATTAAATTTAATATCGGTGATACTGTTAAGTGTAGATATATTTTCTTTAGCCGCACTACACGAATGTGGAATGAAATACCTACATAAATTTGTTTCCATGATTTTATTTTCAATTTCAATGTTTTTAATCTATATAATAATTTGTTTGTTTTTAAAAATTATCTTTATTTTAAATTTTTCAGTTCTTGATTCATGGGGTAAATTACCATCTGGAATTTTGTACGGTCATTTCACTGATCTCGGAAACTATGACCAATGTGTCAGGACATCGGTAATATTAAAAGAAGGAAATCAACCCACAAAAGGACAATATTGTTTTGCATCATTTCCAATATTATCCCTCATCCAAACAACGCCCAAAGAAGATTTGAAAAATGTTCGAGATCTTTCATTGAATAGTGCACTAGGCGATGCGTTGAAAAGTTTACTATCAATCAAACTAGGAATTTGTATTCCTGATAGTTGTGACGCAAAGTTGATAACTAGTATTTTCCAAAAGGCAGCTGAAAATGTTCTGGGAGGTGCTTTAGCTGGTGGCGCAATTTCAAACTGTTCGGTTGCCAAGAAACCTGACTTTGAAGCTTTGGATATTTTTGCTATGTAATGGGAAAAACTTTGAACTTTGCAATATAATTTTTTATTAATTTTATATATTTTCCTGAAATAGAGTATTCTTTTCTTTGATTGGGGTCTTGCTTATTGCCAGTACAGCCTACGACTGGTATACTGAATATTTTGAAAGTAAGTTTGTTTTTCTAGAAAATTTAGGAAATTTCTTATTAAACATGTATCTTTTTTATTTTCAGTACAACCAATAGAACTTTTGCTAGCATTCTCGGTTATTACCAACAGCCGGAAGGTGTTTATGATCAATACCAAGAAGTCGCCAAATTCGATTGATTGCTTGACTGGAATAAGAGTGTTATCAATGGTTTGGGTCTTGCATTGTCACAATTTAATGTTCTGTTCGTCAATGGATATTATCAATCTGGTTGATTTCTTCAGTGTAAGTATTTTATTTCATAAACGAGGCTTATTTCAAAGTCGGAAAGTCTTGAAAAAGGAGGTCAATTCTAATTTACTAACTATTTCTTACAGTGGATTAAATTGTTCTGGTCAATGACAACAGTCATGGGAACTGTTTCTGTTGATTCATTCTTCTTCTTGAGTGGATTACTAATTGCATGGACATGCTTCAGAGAAATGGACAAAACGTAAGATCAAAAGAAAGGTGTTTGTGTTCAAAAATTGCTCAATAAACCTTAACAATTTTAGAAAAGGAAAACTTAACGTGATATTGATGTGGGTTCATCGCTACATACGCCTCACACCACCTTTAGCAGTTGTGATTTTATTTTACTTAACTATCAATAAATATATCGGAGATGGACCGTATAGAGAAGACTCAATAACAAGGCATTTTCAATGCAAAGAAACTTGGTGGTCAACATTACTTTATGTACAAAACTACGTGAGCTCAAAAAATATGGTAAGTTTTTTTCAAAAGAAGAAAGTAAAATGACTCCTTTAACTTATATGTTCTTTTTAGTGCGTCTTACAATCCTGGTATTTAGCAATAGACACTCAGTTGTACTTCCTGGCACCAATTGTTCTCATTCCAATTTGGAGATGGGGTAAGAAATGCATACCCGTGATGGTGGTGCTAGTATTAATAGCAATTGGATGCGTTTTTGCTGAAATGTACGCTGGAGATTATAAGACTCTTTTCGGGTAAGCTAATACTTTAGTGCAAGTTTGAATAAGTTAATCTAAGTTTGAATTATTCTTATGTAGGTTTGGTGAAGCAGGACGGACAGCTAATGTCTACTACCCAACTCACATAAGATTTCCTCCATGGCTTGTCGGAATTGGTCTTGGATATATAATGCATCTGTATAGAAACCGTTCAATTCATCTTCCTGTGGTTTGTCATTTCATATAAGTCAAATCCTTAGACCTTATTTTAATAACCCTTTTTTTTTTATTTAGATGTACCAAATTCTTGGTTGGGTTTTGAGTCTTGGAACTCTATTGGCTATAGTTTTTGCCCCTCACTTTAGCCTAAAGTCGTCTTATACAGTCAGTGTTTTTCATGCAGCAATTTATGAAGGACTGAAACGTGTTTCTTGGAGTATAGCTTTAGCATGGATAGTTTTTGCTTGTCACTTTGGTTTCGGTAGTAAAGTTAACTCAATTTTATCCCATCCATACTGGCAGCCTCTTGGACGTTTAACATATTGCATGTATTTAGTGCACGTAGGTGTCCTTACAATAAATTTTGGTATATCACGAACGGATGTCTATATCTCAGACTATTCATTGGTAAGTAATATTTGGCTTTATATTTTTCATCTGTTTTAAACTTTAATTTTTTGTTTAATTTTTTTTTTCTTTAGATGCTCTGGTTTTGGAGTAATTTTGGAATCTCTGTTCTAGTGGCAATTGTATTATCGTTATCTTTTGAAAGTCCAGTGCTGGTCATTGAGAAAGCAATTTTTGGTACGAAAAAACCCAAAGATGAATTCCGCAAAACTGTATTGCCAATCACAACTCCAGACCTGAGGGCCTAGACTGAATTTTGTATATTATATTTAATAATTAATTTATTTATTTCGTTGCATAAAATCATATTATAGAAAAAGCTATCATAAGAAAATAATATTTAACAATTACCTGTGTATATTAAAATTTCTAAATTAAGAATAAAATCTAATAAAATTGAAAATCGTATTCTATTTACTAAAATTAATCAAGGGGTACGGTGGGTGGTGCCATTCAAACCCCCTTTAACTTCGATAACAAAGATGCCAAACATTTCAACTTTTGATTTATTTATTGGACTAGTGGAAACAAACTCTACAAAAGACTAAAACGAGCTCCTCAAAGAGCTGAAATATCATCAAATATTATATAGCATTGCTAATTAACGTAGAATCGTGAATCCTGGTAGAATGGTACGTTATCCAAAGGAAACAAAATAAAATCTTTACATTTTCTACTCAGGAAGAGTGGTACCTACCCACGTTTTGATATATAAGAAGAGAATAAACAAAAGGCCATTTTTCCATCTTAACAAATTATTCAAAAGTCGCAATAAACTGTGACTAAGTCAAATAGCCAAAATGAAAAATGGCAAGGCAATATGTCCGGTTTGTATGAAATTCTGTTTTTGAAGGGTCATTTTGCATAAGAAATAAGGTGTTTTAGCAGTTTCCACTGAAAGCAAAGTGTAGTTTTGCCGATTCCATAAATAAATAAAAAACATTAAAAGTGGAAACACCCTGCGAAACCCATGTTGTCAGACCTTTGAATTCGATATAAAGACGCGGCTACAACTACTTGGCTACTATACTTCTTCTTCCAAAATTTGCTCGGCCTAGTAGATTGGATTGCTTCTACAATATGATGGTTACAATAACAATTAAGGGCTTATTTTACAGATAATTAAAAGTGTTATAACTTCGTTGACCATATCTCTAGGAGCGAAACCCGGGACAAATAAAAAATTCGTTGGATCGTTTTGAAAACATTGGTTTAAAAAAAAAAAACATAATTAAACGAGTTTTCATAATTTTTTCTTATATTGATATCAAGATTTCGTAATAGATTTTGTGGGAGAATTTTCGTTGAAATCATTTAAGTCGTTTACGAGGAAGTCATAAATCAAGAAAATTATTTTATTTTATAATAGGTTCTTCTAAAAAAATATTTTTTTAATCAAAATTGTGAAAGCTAGTTTTGAAATATAGATGGGATCTTTCCTTTTTCATATGTTGTTTATTTTTTGAAAAAAAATTCTGGTTTAGCTTTTCAACCAGACAAACAAAAACTGTAACTAAATAATTGAGGAATTTTTTTTAAGCTATTCAAAAAATTTAAAATAAAAAAATTATTTTCCAACCAATGTTTTCCTGTTTTCCGTAGATACAGAGTATTTAAAATTTTGAATAAAAAAATCAGAGAATGTGGAAATACGGGACAATTATGGGACAAATTACAAAATACGGGACACTTATACTCGTTTCGCTTGTGTTTGTATTATTATTTTATTTAAATTTATTTTACATTTATGAAGTTGTGAATTTCTGCTTTGTTGTTAAGAAAATTAGAAAAAATAGTATCAATTAGTTTTCCAGGATCATTGGAAAAATCAATGAATGTAAGCGTACTACGCTGCTGCTGCGAAACGAAAAATCCAATACAAAAATATCACAAGGAAAAATCTGTTTTATTAATACTTTTGCTGAGTTATATTGATAATCTTCAAATCTGTATTTTAGATAGGTAATTTGAACTTTGAGCCACATCACCTCATTGTAAAATAATCTTTTCAAATTGAAACAATCGCACCATTAAAAATTCATTAAGAATCGCGTCCATAATCAATAATTTGTTTGCCTATTGAGAGAAGGCCATTCAAATTTAGGTAGGTACTATATATATTTTTTTCTTTACAATTATGACGCACGAATGTTTCTAATCTTACGTTGTTTTTTACCCTCCTTTATTTTGGATATTCCATAAAAGTCTTCCTAAAATTAATTATATTTTATGGCTTAGTAAAAATCAAGATATTGCCAATCCCAACTCACAAAAAAGAAATAGAAATGAGGAAATCTTAAGCCTTAACTACATTGGCTCAAAAAGTGAAAAAGTACAAAAGTGAAAATTTTCAAACGCATTTTTGTATGGTTTTTCGGGCTAGAAAATTAAAATAAATGATGCAGAATGCTTATTTTTCCGTCCAAAAATCAATTTGTAAACTCTTTTTTACAAAAAAATCCCACTAGCGATAAAAAAAATATTTTCACTTTTGTACTTTTTCAAAAAGTGGTGAATGTAGTTAAGCCTTTAAAATCATGTATATTAATTTGAACTATTTATTCCAAAGATTAAACCTAGCTCGCTGAGGGAAAAACAACCTAAAATCAACAACGAAAACCACGTCGATTCAACTATTTATGATTTTGCGTTTACCACGATTATTTTAGATCAAAGTAGAACATCGTTTGTTTAAAGTGGTTTGTAGTTATAAAACATCCATATGAAAACCCATTAGTTGGAAAATCCATAGGGGTATTCACGATCCGATGCAACTGGTCTTGTATCATTGCAAAAGTGCAAAAGTGTAAAATCTTACAACACTACAACAACAAAATATACGGATTAAAATTTTACAACTGTCTTGCACTTTTGCTATACCCTAGACCTATTGCAAAATAAAAATACAATAGAGTAAAATTATTTTTGACAGATGGCAGCTCACCGTCGCGGCGCCCATGATAAACAGTTTGTCTTTTTTATTCTGTTTATTATAGTTGTCGGCTTGTCGGTACTCATGTCCCGTAATTTAGTTTCTTTTGATGTAAAATAATTTGTGAAAATTAATTAACCCGAACAAAACAAAGAATACAATTATAAAAAATGAAAAAAAAAAGAAGAAGCAACAGTGGAGGAACAACCCTGTTAAAAAAAAAAAAAACATCATGGATTTCATTCATGCTTCAATATTTACTATAGATATGAAAAAAGGGCGTTCACGACACGATCTATTGTAAAAAAATAAAATTTTACATTTTTACTAGGCCTGTTGCACCAGATCGTGAATACCCCTCATATTTATTTAATTCAATTTCAGATTCGAAAATCTTGCTAAATTTTGCTAATTCATCCTCTATCTACTCTCTAACAGAGTCAATTAGGTTTTAACAATTGCGATCTAGGTATATCCATCTTCAAATCAATCAATCATCAGCGTTCAAAGTCTTATTTCCGAATTTTCAACAAACACTTCATTAAGATTGTCTGGGTGCGATATTACTGCCAATGATTGATAATCTTGTTGCAACAAATGTAGACTTTTTTGTCCCAAAAAGTCTAAAAATATATCAAATGAAAATTTTTCAAAAAATTTGTATGTGGAAAAACTATCAAAAATCTTACTACACTTTTTTATACATTAAACTTTTCATGCGTCACAGTCGCATTAAAATATAATAATCTTTTCTAATTACCTAAAATAATCATATCAATAATTAACATTAATAAAGAATCTTGAGTGTAATAATCGATCATATTCCGATATCATCCTCTCGAAATTAAATGATTAAGATTTAATTCTTTTTGATTACTTATTATGACGTAGTAGGATTTTTGGACTACTAGCTGAATTATAAACAAATTAGTGGATGTATCATCGTTCCAGAACAAACTATCTAATCTTCACAATTTCGAAGTACTGAAAAAAATTGTTAAAATTAGTACGCGTTCCAGAGAATTAGTTCCGTTTTCTATAAGTAACCGTAACTCTCGTTTAAATACAGTAGGTAAGACTTATTAGCTTCATACATAAGCCTAATACTTTCGGACGTTCTGTTAACTATAGAGACCTTCCTTTAGCCGTAATACAAGAGTGTAAAATCATTTGTCCTATTTGCCAAAAGTTTTTATTAAAAATCTTCATTTATTTGTTTTTAAAAATTGGCTTTGTTATCATTTTTCAGTTATTGATTCGTGGGAAAATTT
The DNA here is from genome assembly GCF_945859705.1 of Episyrphus balteatus. NCBI lineage: Eukaryota > Metazoa > Arthropoda > Insecta > Diptera > Syrphidae > Episyrphus > Episyrphus balteatus. The sequence continues at coordinate 133,079,899 of NC_079135.1, read as the reverse complement.
ACCGTCTGGAATGTTGTATGGTCATTTGACTGATCATGGAAACTGCGACCAATGTGTGAAGCCATCAGTAACATTAAAAGAAGGAAATCAACCTACAAAAGGGAAATATTGTTTTGCATCATTTCCAATACTCTCATTTATCACAACCCCCAAGAAATTTTTAACTTTGCCTTGATAACTTTTAGAAATGGAAATCTTAAAGTTATGTCGTTATGGAGACATCGGTACCTTCGTCTTACACCACCTCTAGCAGTTGATTCTTTTTTACTTAACAATAAATAAATTCATTGGAGATGGGCCGTATAGAGAAGACTCAATAACAAGGCATTTTCAATGCAAGGAAACTTGGTGGTCTACATTATTGTATGTTCAAAATTACGTGAGCTCAAAAAATATAAGTTCTCAAATAGTTCAAAGTGCAAGTACTTTTTGTTTAACGAATTATAAATTTTCTATAGTGCGTCTTACAATCCTGGTATTTAGCAGCAGACACTCAATTGTATATCCTGGCACCAATTGTTCTTATACCAATTTGGAGATGGGCTAAAAAGTGCATACCCGTTATCGTACTCTTAGTATTTATAGCAATTGGGTGTATTTTTTTCTAAAATGTACGCTGGGCTGGAGATTACAATACTCTATTCGGGTACTATGAGAACCTTGTAGTTAAAATAAGTTTACCTTAAACCTCTAGAGTTGATTTATTCTGTTAAAGGTTTGGTGAAACATGGTTATCTAAAGTTTACTATCCAACCCGTTCAATTCATCTTCCTAAGGTATGTTATTTCATATAAGTCAAAGCCTGAAACCTTATTTTATTATTTCTTTATTTTTTAAAATCAGATACACCAAATTCTTGGTTGGGTTTTGAGTCTGGGAACTCTATTGGCTATAGTTTTTCGCCCTCACTTTAGCCTGAAATCGTCTTATAAAGTCACTGTTTTTCATGCAGCAGCTTATGAAGGACTGAAACGTGTTTCTTGGAGTATATGCTTCAGCGTGGATTTCTTAGAAGAATAAATATCAGCGTTTACTGATAATTTGTTACCGTGGGTAGTGCACCAGCTTTATAGGTGCGAATAGCCCTTTGGGCTCGAAACTCGGAAGCAAAAATGTTAGTTGGGCTAACCAGTCAGATTGTAGGGAAGAGGGATGCAGATTTTCCTCTTTTTGACGTTCCCAGAAAATGTAAATTGTAACCCGATTGGGCACAACACTGTATATCCAGGGCCTTAAATTGAGATCTAGATTTTGACTGGGAAGTTTGAACATTTGTCTTTGTTTTCTCTTTCTTTTTACAATTAACATTTTGGAGTTTAAAGCTCGGCTTAAACCAAAACAAACCACTTTTGTTAATAAATACAGCATTGAAATGTATTTTAAATTTAGTAATTTTTTTCGATTTTTTTAGATTAAGTTTTAGAAGAACGTAATCGATTTGTATGAGTTTTTTAAATTGCACGCGTCCTTGAAAATTTGTTTTGTTTTGGTTTTCACCCGGTTTACGAAATAATTTTTTTATTTTTTTTTTTTTTTTTTTTGTTCGTTTGGTACTGACGGCTGTGCGAAATTCCGAATTGAGTATGAAAAAAAAGTTCAACTCAAATCACCGATGTAAACAGTCCATTAGATATCAAAAAAACAAAAAATTCTGATTCCACCTTTAAACAGCTCTCTCTAACACCAAAACGCCACCTACATCTCAAAAATAAAACAACATTTTTTGTGAAATGTCATTTTCTTTTTGACAATTCCTTTCTTTCCGGTGACCGCTCTCACAAAGACGCTAAAGTATGTGAATTTTCATAAAAATCTTAAAAAATCTTAATAATCCTTAATTAAAATGGCTAAATCGAAACGAAATTGTAATCAAAAATAACAAACCAATATGAATAACATAAAATTATGTGATAATTTTTAAGTGTTTAGTGTATTATTTACATTTCAATTCGATTCAGTTTGTTTCTGTTTTCTAGTGATTTTTTTTTTCTATGCAAGTGAATAATGGAAATTTTTCTTCAATTTAATTTCAGATGTTTATGCCAAAGGCTCATCGCGTTGCTATCTATGAATACCTCTTCAAAGAGGGTGTCATTGTGGCCAAAAAAGACTTCCACGCCCCAAAACATCCCGAATTGGAAACCATTCCCAATTTACATGTCATCAAAACTATGCAATCCCTGCACTCCCGCGGATTAGTCAAGGAACAATTTGCCTGGAGGCATTACTACTGGCATTTGACCAACGAAGGTATTGAATACCTCAGGACATACTTGCACTTGCCCCCAGAAATTGTCCCAGCAACATTGAAACGTCCAGCTAGGTCAGAGACTGCTCGTCCACGACCAACTGTTTCTGGTCCTCGTGGTGATTCCACAAAGACTGGCGAAGATCGTTCCGCTTACAGACGTGCCCCAGGCGGTGCTGACAAGAAGGGAGATGTCGGAGCTGGAGCCGGAGATGTTGAATTCCGTGGTGGATTCGGTCGTGGTTCTCGTCCACAATAGGTGTTTACTATTTTAAATCAATAAACAAACGTTTCTACTAAAAAAAAACTTGCAATTATCTTTCTATTTAAAAAAAAAATGTTTAAGGAGGTTTTAATTCTTTTTCGTGGAATAATATTGCCGGTTCAATTTAACAACGGTAGCCAGAGGTTGTTTGAGGTTTCGTGATGTGCGAAATTGGTTTGTTGTACCAAAGTAATTAATCTTTTGGAAGATGCCAAATAAAACTTGGTTGCAATTTAACTTAGCTAATTTGGGCCACAGCCATAAAGTGCATTTCATAACAAAATGGTTATTTGGAGTTGTATTATGAATACCTTATTTTAACAAAATGGTTGAAGACGAGCTGGTGCCAAAAAAGAAATTGCACAAAGAATAAGAGATCTCAATCACAGGCCTGCAGAAGGGAAAAAACTCAGACGTGTTAGAAGAATTTTAAAATAGACAGGCTCTTGTTTTTTTTATGTTTTTCAATTACTCAATATCGTTGGACTATAAGCGAATTGTGAACTGCAGCATCAAATCGAATTGAAACCACTTGTTCCTTTAGCCGGTCTAAGGCATTTTGTTATCTTTATCTTGTAGGTAGAGACCAGAAATAACAGTCAACCTTTATTTTCAATTGGTTTCTGTCTGAGAATTACCCCATGACTACTTTAAATAGGTTTCGGTTAAGGTTTGAGATTTATTTTTAAAAATCAAAAATAAAGGCTATCGGTTGAGATTTATTTTTTTAAATATCTCAAGGGTTGAGATTTTTACAAACAAGTAACTGGAAAAGGTTAACCTTTAACCGTTTTTGCTGAAAATAAATCAAAAATGGTTAATTCAAAGGAAAATGTCGAATATCTCAAAAATGACTTTATTTTGACAAAATAAATAGGTATGAAAAGGATGTTTTTTCTTAGTTTATGTATTAAGTTCAACTAATAATAGGCTGTCAAAGTTCCAAAGATCCAAGATTATTATCTCTTTTCGCTTAAAATAAAATGTAAAGATGAGAATTTGCTTTCCACTGTAATTTGAGTCGCTGTAACGAGCACAACCAACGCAATTTCGAATATTTCAGGAGATTGATGTTCTAATTGATAAATTTGCAGATGAGATTTATTTTTTTTTCTCAGCGATAAATCTAACTGGTTGACCGAAACATAAAAAAAATACAAAATTAAGATTTTTCCCATACCTTGACCGAAATTTTTCTTTTTTTTAAATAAAGGTTATTTTATGACCTTTATTGAAAATGGCAACAAATAAGAGTTATTAAAAAACCTTTCAAAAGGTTGAGATTTATTTCTGATCTCTGCTTCTGGAAATGAATAGGAGATTTTCTATTATATATACAGCCCAATTATCTCTCCAGGGGAAATTTGTTGTGGAGAAAGGGCTTCCATTTGAAAAGTTCCTTAATTCAATTTCCGTTTTAATTTTGTTCCCTTTTCGTTAATAATGAAAAAGGAGCAACATTTATGGAACAATTTTGATTGCGAGCCTTACTCGCGAACATATTTCCCCGGGAGTTTTCATTCAGATTAGAGATGATAATGTATCCTATTTCATTTTGGGGGTTATAATGTAAATTCGTTATCCGTCAGCAATTATGAGGGGTTGAAAAAGTTCTCTCTCGGTAGCTAGCAACAGCGGCAAACAACTGGAAAAATGTTAAGCACGTGTCGCCTCCAGTTGTCTTGTCAATAGCCTCCCCTTACTCGTCGCGGCTTGCCAGGAAAAGCTTAATACCTTTAACTTTGTAAAATCGCTAATAAATACTCGCTAACTGATGGCATTAGAACATAAAAGTTTTGATGCAGCAGAACGATATTGTAGAGAATGGCAATACCAAAGAATTTCAGATAAAGGGCTGGTTATAGCGATCAGAAAATTTTTTTAAATCGATAATATTAACGGTATTTTATGCGATTTAAAGAACAAATGATAGAAAATCTCTAAAAGATTAGACAATAAACAATTGTTGAATTCGAATTTTTTTTTTTTGAAAAACCTATCTTTTCTTGAAATTGCACCAATAATCGTTTTAAAGAATTTTCCTGATCGCTTAAACCGGTCCCTAAAGTAGTTTTAACGATCATAGATTGTGAGTTTAAAGTGATGTGATATTGGGCTTTTAAGTTTAGCTTAAATTCAAATGAATTCTATAGACCAGTAGCCTCCAACCATATTAACAGTTCAAAATATGTATTGAAGTAAAGTTTACGTATTTACTGGCAAACGTGTTCGTTTTGGATAATAGAGCGAACAAATGGGTTTAATGTCTGTTGTATGTGGCCTCAAATTAAGATCAAGAGTTTCAGTCCGTACTTTAAAGATTAACCTCATATCCGGGAAGGCTCTACGTAGCTCTAGAGACAGATTTCTTAGCATTTTTAAGATTATGTTTTCATTTCATGTCTACGATAAAGATGCAGTCATAAAAGGTACTTTTCCATTCGGTGTTGACATAAAAGTTCATTGGTATATTTTTAGAGAGGCAAGTGCACTCCGGTTTCTAAAAGGGGAATATTCACAATTTACTGAAAATTATTTTCATTAAGTTTGTATCAGATCTATGCATAGCTTTAGTAAACAAAATTGTGGTGGCTTTTAAACTTTGTATGAATTTTCGAGGGATGCCAGGCGCAACATAACATTGAAAATACTTCATTGCCATAGCAAAAGCAACTGTTAACTGTAGCATTGAAAACTATAAATTATGACTTTGATTCAACGAACTTTCTTGAGCAAAATTGTGGGAAGGAAAGGGCAATTCGCGAAGTTGTGATAATTACTAGTATCGAACGAAGGTCAAACGATAGGTAAGACAGTCGTAAGCATTAACGAGTATCGTTGAAATAAAACGATTATCGTAATACCCAATCGCATTTGAACAAGAACGAAGTAGTTTCAACGATAATCGTTTTATAAAATAGGGCCCCAGAGGTCCAGGAACCTAAATGCGGACATTTATTATGGAGCGGGGACTAAAATAATCAAAAAATCCGTCGCAGTGGAAATTTGTCCGATTTCATACGATTTGGAAGGTTCAATTTAATTTTTAAAATTTCAAATCGCTCCCTTGTTTTAGACCCAAACACGCGAAATTTTTCTAGCGATTCGAAAGTCATAATAGGGGCCGTAACTTGATACAAACGAGTTAACTCCATACAATGAAAGGGAATGGAAGGGGTCTATGGGCTTAAATGTTAAACTTATATATACAATGCATTTGCATAATGAATTTAATGTTTACCAGACAAATTAAGAAATTCCAAACAAAAGACATAATTCTCTTAAACTAAACATTTATTAAAAACTAGGACAAAAAAATAAAATCAAATACATTATTATTACATTTTATATTATAATTATTTATCATAATTCATTCACTTTTCGAGACTCTACGTTCAGTGTTTGTAGCTTTGTTTTGTTTGATGGTTTTTCTAATGCTAGACAATCGCAACAACAGACCATAGTGTTCTTCGACTTTTCGTAAACATGATCTGCATATAGTTTTTGGCAGAGGATCTGTTGGTGAAATCTAATAGATACGAAAAATTCTTTTAGCATTCAAATAAATTAAAATATAATTCTAATTACAGTAATTGGTAAATATCCATTTATTTTTTCATCAATTAGAAATTTCTTGACGCTATTGCTGTAAACATGGACAACAATTTTGTGAATTTCCGAACAAAGTCGGCAGAGAAAACCAGATATGTATGCTTTGGCTATGCTACCCATCGGTTTAGAAACTTTTATTCATAAGTTACAAAACAAAGTTATTAATTGGTTATTATCTTTTTCTTGGAAAATTAATTTTATTTGACGAGCAAACTTTTTAGTAATTTTCTTTTTCTGTTGTTTTTTTTGTTTTTTAAGAAAATTTATAGCATTTGTGATTTTTATGGAAAAATTGAGTTGAGGAGTTGAAAAGTTCAAACCTTGCCATATTTAAGGCCATCGTTACACCGTAGCAAACAACCCGGGAACTATATGTGCAAGTCTTGGCATGTAATCCAAAACAACCACAAGTCGAGTGCAAATGAAAATTCCTGGTTAATGCTGGATTTTGCTGGATTTACATACGTCTGCATTTCCTGATCTGCATTGAAAGGAGACACAGTTTTTAAGAACCACAGATGTTGGATAGAGAGAGTAGATGAAAATGCAGACATCTTGACAAATGCAGATTATAGGAAGATTATGGCGAAGACGAACATGTTGGTGAGGGAGAGGCATTGATGACAATTCGCCTTTAAGCAACGTTGCTTATGCCGACATTTCACGAGTCGATTTTAGCCGCACGATATGTCGCACGGCTTAAGTCGACTAGGATTTTTTTATGGGGACTGTCATTTTAGTCACCTGCGGCTTACGTTCACACGAGTCGAAAAGCTTGGCCGCACGGCAAAAATCGACTCGTAAAAAGTCGGCATTACATTTGTATTTATAATCGAATTTCCACAGATGATTAACTAATCGATAGTTGTATCAAAAAATGAAGGGGAATTGACTACTCTAGTACAAAATACTATTACATTTAAGAAACATCACGTGGTTTTTGACAGCTTGAGAGTATGTATTTTTGTAAACAAAAATTCTTAACCTTGACTGAAAAAAAAACACATATTTAATGTTTAACAACTGGTGTAATTGTTTAGTCAGCTATAAATTTGTTTTAACTATTTTGTTTGTGCGGGTCACTGTGGTGTATGTGTAACGTTTTATATTGAAGTATCTTATTGGTTAATACAAATTACGAAAATTGTAAAATATGGTACCTAAATAATTTTTGTATTTATTAACTACACTTTTTAAGAACCTTTTTCATTTGAAGGCACGAACAAATAATTTTGATCAACTTTTTGGGTCAAATACCGCAAATATGTGCAGCGCCAATGAACAGCAATTTCAGGGGTGACATTCTGTGTCGCATAAGCGAACAAACTTTTTCGCGTGTGCGAAAGATTTGCTTCATGGCATAAGGCAAATCGTTCGCACTCGCGAAAACGTTTGTTCGCTTATACGATACAGAATGTCACCCCAGAACAAAAAAAAAAAAAAACATGTCTGCAATTCACACTTGGTAGAAGTGAAACCTTCAATTTTGATTGATACCTCAAACATTAAAATCAAGCAAGTATCAAACTGTCACCAATCATGTGCAGTTGGATTAAACAATTTTAAGATTTTCATAGATTTACTCAGGAATGGGATTACGGTATTTCCTACACTGGTGGTTGGCCATCGGCAACAGATCTCCACAGTTAACTTTTGGTAATTTTGAAGTTTTTGAATTAAATATTGTGTATTTTTTAGTAGAGGTACCGTTATGTGAGATATATAAAATGAAAGGTCATGTTATCTTTATTTGAAATAAAGTTAAACCGATTTTGCATGTGCTCTAGATCAAAAGATATAAAGTGTTTAGAAAAATAACATCTTTTCACCGTTATCTCAGAATTTTGAATACATATGAAATTAATTGAAGTTTTGTACAATTATAGCTTGTTCTATTATCTATCTTCAGTATAAATTTCACTCATCTGCCTATTAAAACAAAATATTTATAACCAATTGATTTTTCCTGTCGCTTTTTCGTTTCATCGTGTTTCAAATCACTACGATACTTAAGAAGTTTTCACTTCAAAAACCTCAATAAACAACAAGTAAAGTTCTTCTTTTCAATATGAACATCAACTAGAACACGCCTAGATTTGTTTTTTTATTTGACAGCTTCTTATCAGTTTTTTTTTTGTATTACAAGAACATTAATGAAAGAAAAACGTCAAAAATAAAAAGTTCGATAAAAGAAAAAGAAAGACAGTAAAAAGGACGGGCATTTGATATACAAAATAATTGAAAACAAAAAATTTTCTTCTGTATAATCGGTTTTTCCAAAGCAACATGACACTTTTTTAAAAGAAACAAAAAAATCAAACAAATTACACAATTATGGGTCAGAATCAGAGCATTACAGACAATGTTATTCCCGACACAGTCGATACTCTTCAAATACAAGTGGTCAAACATGCAAAAGTATTTTCCGAAATAGGTTTACTCACCTATGACGACTTTAAGCAATGCCTTGAAGGTTTAAATGCGTTGTAAGTTGTAAAAATAAATAAAACTTGCACCGGTTTTGGAATAACATATAAGCACTTTTTTAGGTCACGCAACTGTTTGGATCCTTCTGGGAAGCAATTAGTGTTCCTTATCAAGAATGGAACAGATAGTTCACTTTTATGGAAAGCTACAGTGAAGATAGCTTGTGTAAAAGTCGATCCAGTTACTCGAGAAATTGACCAATACAAGCTTCTTAATCTGAAGCAGTTTTTATGTGTTTTCAAGACATTTCAATCCCATCTTCAAACTTTGGTTTCCAGTGAGAAACAAACCGTAAGTATTTTCATACTTTTGGAATCTTAAACTAGTAGTTCACTTTAATTTTTGTTTATATATTATTTTGGCAATATTTTGCCATATAAAACAAAATGCACGACTGGGTCGCACGAACTTGCTCTTAGAGTTCAAGTTGTTTAATGTTTTAAGACTTTGTATAGAAATTTGGGAAATGTAGGTTACAAAAAAAATAAAACATAAAATTCGTTTTTTTTTTTTACATAAAACAAAATCTGAAATCAAATTGCCCTCCACAACTAGTATGCAGTTTTGATTGATATATTAAGATGAATTTTTAGAAAAAAAATTTTTTAAATCGTTAGAGCCCTTTTTTTAAAAAACTGATTTTTTATAACTAATTTTTTGGAAAAAAGTTTTTAAAATAAAATTGGTATACCATTTTGTATAAATCACTAATCAACAACTAAAAACAAATTACAATAAAATTCAATGTCCCATTTGATTTTTCAAAAAAAAAATTTCAATTTTTTTTTTAAATCCAAAAATTATTTTTTTCGAAATTTTATTTTTGGCTTATATTAAAATTATATAAATGCTACTTCAAAAAAGTTTCGTTGAAATCGAATAAGCCGTTTCGGAGAATATCTCTGGCAGGTACCGTTAATAATGATTTTCATTATTTCATTAAAAGATAGAGCTTGTCTTTAAACTTCCAATTGAATTTTTTAAACAAAATCGTTGGAGCCGTTTTTGAGCAATTTCAAATTTACAAAAATCGTTATATGACTAGTACCGTTATTTTTGATCCAAAAAAATTAATTCCAAAAATCCCTCTGGAGTCTCCAAAAAATGCTAGTTACCAAGTTTGAAGTCAATCGGTCCATCCGTTTAGGCTGTAGCTCTTTATACAGACAGACGGACTTTCGGGACCCACTTTTTTGGCATTCTCTACCATCGTAATATCATGAAAAATGTTATCTCAACTTTTTTTTTGCATACCTTGATACATAGAATATAGTACCTATATCGCAAGTAAAAATCATTACAATCATTTTATATAACATATTTTAAATAAATCTTTTTTTAATTAATTGAAATTAATTTGTTTTTAGATCTTTGTAAATTTTACTCATTTTTCAAAGTATAAGGAAGGCTGTTATAAATATCAAGTAAAACCACATTTGTGGTCTTGAAGTTTCTAAATCTTGGTAACATGAAATCTCCAGCATTTCGGAGGGCAAAAGGTTGTACATCACCAACAAAAGATACATACTCGTATAAATAATTAGGCAATATATTAAATTTCATTTTATATACAAATACTATCACATTATACATACATAATTCTTCGATTAACACTCATCAAAGATAATTTAAGCAATTTATTCACTCTCCATTATATTTAAAGTCTCCATTAAAAATTAAAAAAACTGTCAAATCTTATACAAATTTTAAAATTTCCCTTTTTAAATGGCGACTTTACATTCAATGGAGTGTGAATAAATTAGGCCTTATTGGGGTATATCCATTACACATTAAAACAATTTTCATTCCCCTATTTTGAAATCTATTCATTTTCTGATTGTTACACATAAACACAATACTCGACCAATACTCAAAGTGTGGTTTTATCATTGTATTAAAACATTAATAGTTGTTTTCATAGACATTTTTTTCCGAATTCGACTTAAAAAATAAATTTTTTTTATATCTTCTTACAAACATAATTTACATGAGAATGTAGCGTTAATTTATCATCAATAACAACACCTCAATATTTTTCATTTACTGTCTCAATATTATTACAGTTTATGCTGATAGTTCTATTAGTAAACCCATTTAAAATCATAGCTTTAGTTTTATTTATATTTAGTTTTAACATATTACTGTCAAACCAATCTTGTACATTTTAAAGATCTAAATTAATTTTATCTACACATTCATCTATATTACTACCGGAGATAAACAAACATAACAATTTTTGAAAATCGAACAACATTATCCATATCGTTGATATAAACCAAAAACAGCAAAACTACAAGCAAAGATCCTTGAGGAACTCCGTGATTTACAGATACAGATTTTGAAATGACATCATTAATTTTCGTTCTTTGAGTCCTATTTTCGAGGTATGATTTGAACCAATTCAGTTCTTTATTTCTCACGCCATACATTTTGAGTTTATCAATTAAGATCAACTTGTCTACAGTTTCGAATGCTCTGCCATTAATAAGCGATAAATTTAAGATTTTAAGTAACATTTCACCACAAATTTCAAAAGTGTCAAGATACATCTTAATGTTAACTTAAACACAGAATTGACATATGGTTTTTTTGGGATACTGTTTCTAATTTCGACAATGCTTTCGTCAAAAAACGAATTTAAAACATTGGACATTGCGATACATATAGTGTTTTTACTGTTATTGTATACAATTTCATTGATATTTTTTTTTAATAGGAAAGAAGAGGTTCTGGTTCTTCAGATTCTCCATCTGGCACTCCAATAACTGCATCAATACTAATGGACCAAGTACATACAATGATGAATTCAGGTCAATTCAGTCCCACCTCTTCACTGTGTTCTACCCCGGACCAGTTTGATGAATGTTCTATTTGTTTGGATCGCAGGACCGAAGTTATACTTCCATGTGCACATAGCTTTTGTGCTCCATGCATAGAACAATGGTAAGATTAATATAATCTTCTTAGTTACATATCCTTGGTAATAGATTTATTTTTTATTGATATTTTCAAAGGAATGTAAATAACAAAACATGTCCTATTTGCAATGAACTATTAGCCAGTACAGATGATACTTGGGTTATGTCTGAAATGCCTGGCGTCGATGAAATAAATGACAAAATATGCGATGAGCTGATGAATCTCTCAAAGCAACAAGCTGAAAAGTAAACCTTTGCTAGATTGTGCTTAGACAGAGTCCTCGGGGAATATATTATATGTTTAAATTATGTTATTTAATCGCTAATATGTTATTCATTCTGTTATCCAATTTAGTTGTATTATTAAATGTTGTGTCTATTTTTAAAACATTAATTCTAATGTTGTGTGTAATTAAATTTAAAACTATGCTCTCCATTATGTTAAGAATACGAATTTTAAAATAAAACAAAAATCTACTATTACAATAACCTGACTTTTTTGAAGAACTTTATAGATTTGTATCTCCTGTTGGATTCCTTTTTACAAAATAAAAAAAAAAACTGATTTCATTGGGAAAGGGGTATCTTTACTCCGAAATTTACACATATCATCATCATTTCATGACATCATTGGTTATGTTATGAGGAGTTTTTCGTCAATGAGTCGTTCAATGTTCAACCCCAACTCTCATGGTTTAATAGTAGAGGGAGTGGTAAATGAAATAAATGTGGAAATCGTAGAACACCTTCGGATACATAACCATTTCGGCAAGCTTTCCGGTTTTGTATTGTTCCATTTCTGAGGCCAAATGAATGCTGGTGTTTAAGCATTTGTTTGTACCAGGAGTTTTTAAGCCTACGTTTCTTCTTACTACGTTTTTGGAACGTTTTATGATATTGCCTTTTTGACAGGATTCTCAATATCTCCTGTGAGCATGTTATTACTTACTGGGTATGTCGTATTCTATTATTTGAGAGAGAGTATTTTTAACATGAAGGCTTCCTCGGATCTTCGTACTTCTAATTCGATCAAACCTTCTAACTCCTGCTGTCATGCGAAGCATCTTCACCTCAGATGTCAACTTACTCTCATACTTTCTATACATTGTCCAACATTGTGAACTGCTGGACGAACAACCGCGGTGCAGAGCCTTCCCTTCAGCTTAGGGAGTATTTGTTTTGACTCTAAATTTTCGAGAGTGAATTCAATGAATTAATATTATTACTATTTATTGGCCACTTACCTAAAATATGAACTCAAAGACTCTCGACTCTTCACTTTTTGATTGTATTTTTTGAGCATAGTAAAATGCAACAGAAAACAAAACAATAGTCAAAAGCGCTGAAGGTCACAGAAAAAATTCCACCCACTCCATTCACTTAACGTACAAAAATGGCTTGGTTTAACAATTTCTTTCAATTCAAGGACCTATCAATTTTAATCCTTTTAAGAAGCCACTTACCTGCTTTTATGAATATTCTCCATCAATCATTTTCTCTGAAGCCAAATCTTGAAGAACTTCGTTAAACAATTTTTTTGCACATCAGGTGATCTAAGTGCATCGATTCATTAATAATTAAAAAAAAAAGTTTTTCCATTCACTGATTACTCCACAATTTGATGCCGAGGAAAAACCAAAATTCTTAGATCGACTGAATACAAAAATATTCAAACATTGAAACAAAAACTGCAGTTATTAGTTATTTAATCCTAAAAAATTATGGTTACTGTTAACGTTAAAGAGAAACACCAAAAGAAATTTAATTAGCTCTACGCTTGATTGATACTTTGCCCTTTGCTAAATGGGACATGCTAATCTTGGTGCGGCTGTTGTCAGTAACTTTCTTAACCCAAACCTGCAATTATAACGAGCATCGTTAGAAAAATGTTTTTTATGCTGCTATAAAAAAAACTTACTATTTCATTGCCAATAGCTGAGATAGTAGCTGCAAATTTAGGCAACTCTTTGCCTTCAACATAAACTGGCTGACCTCTGTGAAACCATCTACGTTCATACAACAATTTTCCATCCTCTATTCTCGTCTCAACAAAGGAGTTATTAGATTCAGGCATTATAAGTCCTGCAGAATTATTCATGAGACTGGATACTCCATTTTGAGACATTGCTAAAAGAAAGCGTTTGAAAAGTTAAAAACAAAATCCTTGAAAAACAACAAATAACTTACTTGGAGTCATGGGTTTGCCCCTGCTTATGGTTTTGAGATCATTATCGATGTCTTTGTCTTCCAGCAGATAGACGAGAAGTTGACCAGTTGCAGGTTTGCGTCTCTTTTCAACAACTGGCATGGGTTCATTAGGTCGACGCCTAAGTTTTCTGGTAACTGTTGGTTTGATCTTTTCGGACAAAAAAGTTTTAGTTTTTTCTATGCATGAAAAATTTCAATAGCTTACCTCCATCGAATCACTTGTTAGTTCGAGACTATGACGTTCATTTTCAATTAATTTCTTCTTATCTTCAAAGTCAGTCAGGATGTTGTCTTTGAGATCGGCCTGTAAGTACATTCATGGGAGCACATTAGAGAAGTATTTAGTAAAAAGAAAAAAGTCATGCTACACAGAGAAGAACAAATGAATGAAAGTTGTAGCTGATTGAGACAATTTAGGAGGTTGTGTTTAAGTATGGACATGTTGACTTCAAAATAGTTCAAGTTCGAGTTTATACTCCGCAACATTCGAGTTTGGGTTCGTTCGTTTTAAAAAAGAACACAAATTTGAAATTATACTCGTAAGCTCAGTTAGGCAAAATTATTAATTATTACAACAACTGAAGACGAGTCTAGTACTCATAAATTTGTATATAAATACTTACAATATTACCCTCAGTATTTAGTCTTACCTTTTTCTCTTCGTATTCCTTTAGAGCAGCTTTCTTCTCAAGAACATAGTCCCTTTCCACACATTCTCTCAGGTAATCACGATAAGTTTCGTTCAGCCGTAAACGCTCTTTATACATACTCTCAAGTTTCTTTACCTTCTTCATGTATTCGGGATGACAGAGAGCTTTCAGTTCACCTAACAGTTTATGAAGACTTGCTAACTTGTCCAGATACATTCTAAAAAAATTTAAAACGTTAGTTATTTTCTATATAACTTTATTGGACCATATCGTCGATTCAAAGGAAAAATTCACTAAGGTCCAATTTATTCACACTACATTAAATTTAAAGTCGCCATTAAAATAGGGAAATTTTAAAATTTGTATGCGATTTGACAGTTTTATAATTTTTAATGGAGCCTTTAAAAATAATGGAGAGTGAATAAATTGGGCCTAACTAATAAAATCGACATTGGGATATACATAATTTGATTCAAACACAATTTTCGGTCTTAAAATTTAAATTGTGAATTAGATTAGTAGAGTTCACTGAAGTGTTTGTTAAAATTATACTTTATAAAATATCAGAGATATTTGAGGCTAAAGTCGGAGGTCTTTTTTCGAGAAATTATCGATTTTCTTGGAAATGCGCAAGGTTCTTTTAAAACTATTGCCTGTTTATAATGCATAGGGGTACTCTTAACATAAAACTGAACTCAAAAGTAAAAGCCTCCTGCGCATTTCCAAGAAAATCGATCATTTCTCGAAGAAAGTCTTCCGACTTTAGCCTCAAATATCTCTGATATTTTATAAAGTATAATTTTAACAAACACTTCAGTGAACTCTACTAACCTTGGCCCATAGCTGATAATTTTTAGTTATTCTTATTTTCACTTAATACGAAGAAAAAAATTATATCCATGATTAACCACTAAAACTGGATGAAATCAATGGTATCAAACTTTGCACTTTGATGCTTCACTTTTTCAGCTGTTGTGCTTAATTGATGATATAAATCTTAAAAATAGATAGGGAAGAACATATACTCATGAAATAAAACAAAAAAAAACGTAAAAGTTATAATTTAAGAAATGGACTTTTGGGTATCCCTCCCATTAAGTAGGCCCCAGTGTGCGTTGATCAAATCAAAAAATTTGACATGGTCAAATTTCAATGTTGCATATTCTAGATTTTAATATTGCAGTCTGTTTCTAATTACGTACAAGAACAGTTACATAAGTTCTTTTTGCAGTTTTCGTTTTCAATTTTTAAAATATTTCTCTTTAGATTCAAAAGTGTAAATTGACCTAAAAAAAAAAAAAATAAATAGTAATTTAAAAAGTCAGACAAAGAAGAAAAAGAACAATAAGCGTTTAATCCTCTTCTTCTTGGTAACTATTATTTTGACCATTTTCTGGTAAACGTTCAATTTCTTTGGATACATAAAACGCCTTTTGAAAGACCCATATACTTAGCACTAAAGGATAAGGATACGCAGTTAATCATAACATAAATATTATATTTTTAACAAAGAAAACCACCCTCTTTCTCATAGATGTCATAGTCAAAACTAGACCAAATCAAAGTAGGAAGCGCAAGTCTTCAAAAAAAAAAACAGAAACATCAAAATCAAAATTTACCAGTGGTAAGTTCTGAAGTAACATAAACTAAAACAAATACAGTCGAATTGAGGACTTCCCCTTTTTAAAGTCAGTTAAATATCTTTGGGAATATAAAAACCGTTTGATTATTGGAAATTAGAATAGAGGAGAAAAGATACATTTTCAAAAGAAACCGTTGCTATAATACGTCTTTACACACAAATATAAAAGACACGACTTGCTAGCACGTTCATCTTATAGTAATGGTTTAAAGATGACCTAAAGATTTTTTTTTATACCAATATAGATATATAGATCAAGAATTACGTTACAAGCTTATTTAATGTTCTCTACTATCGTAATGTAAATTTTGATCAAAATCTAAATCATTTTAGTGAAAAATAGGGATGTAAATCAATTGTTTGCACTTAGTGGTTTTTTAATGTTTCTAATTCCCGTTAGAGCGATATTTTCGAACTAAAGAAGAGAGGATGACCATTTCCATAAAAAAACTTAACCCTCTGTGGGCACACCTCTTTTTTGTGACGTGATAGGCACACAGGTGCGAATGTGGTTTATACTTTTTCATGTCGCTAGAAATTTTTTCGGTCACAATATTTTATAGAGATAGGCTATTGATTATGTCGAAAAAAACAGGGTAATAAGGAACTAAGACGTTCACGGGTTTTTATTGCAGGAATTGTTCAATGGGTCATAAAAGAACATAAAACCGCGGAGTGCTATTAAATGAGAGGGTGGAAACTGAAGATAGGGGTGTAAAAGCCCCCTTTTTGGTTTTTCCAATATATCTCATAAACCGAGCAAAATTTTAATATATTGCTCTCAAAACTTTTAGTAGAGAATTGAATTTCCTATTAGAATAATGTTTTTTAAAAATTGAAAAAAAAAATTTCCATACCAAAATAGTCGAAACAATCATAAAAAAAATATCAAAAAAATCGATTTTTTGAGTTTTTTTGCTTTTTTACTTGTACATTTTTTTTGGGTTGAGATAGACATAAACATTGCTCCAAAGAAAAAAAGAAGATTAAATTTCCTTCAAAATGCTGTACTCACTAAATTTTTTCATTGAAAATTAACCGAAGTATGGCCATTTTAATATATCTTTTTTTCGCATTTTTAGTTTTACTCAAGTAAAACAGAAACATTTGAGGGGAAAGTACGATAACTTAAGCACCAAGAACTGATAATGAGATTTTGTAGAGGGGTTAAATACAATCATTGTTTACTATGGGAGGGGGGGTCTATGTCCCCCCGTTTTGGCGGGAGGGGCAATTTTCTAAAAAAAATACTTAAAATAAAAAAAAATTATTAAAAAACAACGGCAACACTTACAGTTTTGATTGATACTTTTTTCAAAAGCTAGAATTATAAACTTAATATTAGTTTTAAAATGAAGTTATTTTAATCAATTGTTTTTGAAATACTTGATTTCAAAGTCAAAACTTGTGAAAAAAAAGTTTAAAAAGCACATTGAGTACAATTTAAACAAAGATTGTGGAATTCAATACGAAATTGATCGACAAAGTAAACTGCCTTAATTGATTTCTTATCAAATCATGAAAATCATAATGTTCCTATGCCTTCTACTTTTTGAGAAGATTCAAAAATAGACAAAATACTTTCTTTATCGGAATCACTGGTTTATTTCAAAAACAATTGATTAAAATAACTTTATTTTAAAATTAATATTAATGTCGTTTTCGATTGGCTCTCCGGAAGCGTCCGGAATCATTCAGAAGTCATCTGAAACCATTTTATTGGCATGAAAATGACAGCTAGAACGATTTTGAGAAGAGAAATTCTCTTCTCGATTTCAAATCAGAATCCACTCAAGAAGTACTAATACATGAATATTGAAATGCCAAAAAAAAAAAAACTCAATCAGTGTGTTTTTTTTTATTCAAGAATTAATTGTTTTCTGAAATTAAAATTAATTAAAAAAAAGAAATAGTTGCATTAAAGCGACGGAATTATTTATAATCATCATCTTCTTCGTCGTGGACCTCATAATTATTATTTTTCAACATTAATCCATGTCATTCGTTTGCCAGAAAAAAAATTAATTCAAATTTTTGACATATAAAATTTTACACAAACGCAAAAAAAAACAGAATTGAGTGGAAGCGATTCAAACCGTTTTATTGGATTTCAGAACGAGTGAATCCTCGAGTGAAACCAATCGAAAACGACATAAGTTTATAATTCTAGTTTTTGAAAAAAGTATCAATCAAAACTGTAAGTGTTACCGTTGTTTTTTTAATATTTTTTTTTATTTTAAGTATTTTTTTTAGAAAACTGCCCCTCCCGCCAAAACGGGGGGACATAGACCCCCCTCCCATAGTAAACAATGATTGTATTTAACCCCTCTACAAAATCTCATTATCAGTTCTTGGTGTTTAAGTTATCGTACTTTTCCCTCAAATGTTTCTCTTTTACTTGAGTAAAACTAAAAATGCGAAAAAAAGATAGATTAAAATGGCTATACTTCGGTTAATTTTCAATGAAAAAAATTTGTGAGTACAGCAATTTGAAGGAAATTTAATCTTCTGTTTTTCTTAGGAGCAATGTTTATGTCTATCTCAACCCAAAAAAAATGTACAACTAAAAAAGCAAAAAAACTCAAAAAATGAAATTTTATGATTGTTTCGACTATTTTGGTATGGACATTTTTTTTTTTCAATTTTTAAAAAACATTATTCTAATAGGAAATTCAATTCTCTACTAAAAGTTTTGAGAGCAATATACTAAAATTTTGCTCGGTTTACGAGATATATTGAAAAAAGCAAAAAGGGGGCTTTTACACCCCTATCTTCAGTTTCCACCCTCTCATTTAATAGCACTCCGCGGTTTTATCTTCTCTTGTAACCCATTGAACGATTCCCGCAATAAAAACCCGTGAACGTCTTAGTTCCTTTCTAAATGACATAATCAATAGCCTAAGAATCAAGTATGAAATTGATGTAGAATATTCCGAGGAATTTGAATATTGTATTCACAATTTTCACAATTCCGAAAAAAAATATTTTTACCCTTATAAAGAGACTTTTTTGAAAATCGTAATTTTTTTATTTTTGTCCTGCCAAATTCGCACCCGTGTGCCGACAGATGGTTAATTTTACAATTTTTGTACCTAGTTAGTGAGTTTTTCCTTTGAGCTGAAGCACGATATTCATATTTATTCAGTTTTTGCTAAGCAAAAGTAGATTTTTTCATAGGTGTATGTGGATTAAGCATTAGGGTGTGTCAAAATGCAAAAGTATGGAATTTTCAAATGTAATAGCTTTTTAAAGTTGCATTACTTATCAAAAATAAATCCTGCGTTTACAATTTTCATTTTAATTAATATCTTTGGCTTTCTCAATATATAGGAAGAAGTCGAAGAAATTTGAATTTTTAGAGATTTTTTAAATATATGTTTTTGTTTTAATTGCGCCGTTTGAATACAAAATCAAATATATTAAATATATATCTTTATAAGAAAAAAATTTTAAGCTTATATTTGTTCTAATTGAACACTTAGTAAAGAAGCTGCGAAATAATTTACGAAGAAAAAAAATCAATTTTTCATATAAAATCGTTTTTTTCCTAGCAACTTCAACCGATTTGAGCGATAAAGTAATACTATTAGTTTACCAGTGATTTTCAATGAAACACACTTTCAACAAAACTAATACAATTCCCATCTACTTGGAGGGGGGAGATCATGAGCATTTTTATTAGACCAAGGGGCAATGTATTGCGCAGCCAAGTTCTCTACCAACTTTGGCACTACACCCTTATTTACAGGAAAAAACTTCGGCCATTCTCGTATCCCGTTTAAATTCCACACCAAAGATGCCAGAAATTTCAAAACCAAACTTCTTACAAAATTTAAGCTTCTTACGTTGAATAGTCTCAGAAATATAGGCCTTCAAAAATCGAGATAGACCATTATGGAGAACTTCCCGCTATCGTACAAACTTGAAATTTTACACGCCGATGGGACTTGTGGTGTATACAAAGGAAAAAATCAAAAATTTGAGATTTTCAACTCAGGGAAGTGATAACCGCCCATTTTCGCTGAATTTTCATCAAATATAGAGATTTTAAATTCTACAGCAATACCTTGCAAAATGTAGTGAAATCACAACAAAAATATTACTGTGTAAAAAAAAGCCAAGTTTTCCTTTATTGAAATTATGCTAGCACAAAAAGTACTGAGATGTAAAAGTGTACCAAGTTCTAAACTTTGGTTTTAAATTTGTGTCAATACAATTTTGATTGTTCTCTTGACAATTTTTCTTTTAATTACCGATTTTTAAACTTATTTCAAAAATTGCCAAGTAAAAAATCAAAATTTTAGTGACACAAATATGAAACCAAACTTTAGAACTTGGTACACTTTTACTTTTTGTGCTAGCATAATTTCAATAAAGGAAAACTTGGATCTTTTTTAAAAGTAATGTTTTTGTTGCGATCATCTTCTCACGAGTAAACAACTATCTCCAAAGGAACGGGGCTATTGTTTAGAACCATTTCTGAACGAATTGTCTTAGAAAAGATTCGATCGAGCCTATTTAAAATCTTCAAACTCCAGTTTAGTTTAGATCTGGATTTTAAAGCGATATGAATATGGTACCTATGTACTTTTGCGGTAAACTTGTTCTTTGTTAATGAACGGTAATTTTCCTTAACTAATTGTAACTTCAACTTACTGTTCTTTAATTTCCATTGGTTCATCATTGCTACGATGATGATTTCTGAATTCAGTTTCACTAGCTTCTTCTGTATCTGAAAATGTTTAAATTTATAATTTATATTTTTCTAATTTTCTTTTTATAAATAAATTCTAATAGGAACCTTCTTCGCTATCGTAAAGATTTTGATCAAAATTGGTGTTTCTGGAATCCTCATTGAAGTCGACGCGATCATCATCGTTCATGTTGTTTATCTCAAACATATTTAAGTTTGCGTAGCCGTGATGAGACATATTTAAATTAAATTAATTTATTAGGATTCTTTTTTAATTGATTGTTTTTTAAATAACAGTTAATGGAACGGGTAAAAACATGTAGACGCTGCAACAAATAAAAATCAAGTTCTTCGAAATTCACAGCTTCACACTTCACAGTAAAATAAATATACAAAAAAAGGAATAAAAGAAAAGAGGAATGTCAAAATGAATTCATTAGCCATAAGCCAAAGCCCATAAGCTGAGTACGTAGTACTTTCTTTTTCTCCAGTCGGTAATGTAGGGTATTTGATAGCTGGGTGATTGCATTCAGCAAGAGTTCATAAGTTTTTGGTTTTAAAAATATAATTTGTGTTTATTTTTTTTAGGAAAAAAATATTTTTATTTATGTACTTAATAAATACAATAAAAATTATTTGTTTTTGCCCCAGAAAATTTGGTTTGACTTTTGAGTATTTACGAATAAGTACTTTTGAGTAAAGCCTAGTAGATACGCTGCTGATGCAAAACGAAAAATTTTCAAGTCTCCAAAGTCGACAACGAAAATGGTTACGAAAAAATATCATCGAGTATTCTGTCAAAGTCAAAATAAAAAAAACTCAAAATTAATTTGAAATCAAGAAAAATCAACAGAAAATAATTTTTAAAGTGAGAAATAAATGAATTATAAAAGTGAAAAAACCGTTAACACTGCTCTTGAAGTCAAGAAAAATGCGCAGGACAGTAAAAAGTAAGTGACCAATGAGTGAAAACTCTCCAATTTTTCGCTAGAGCTGCGTAATGAAAAACGAAAAGCAAAACAAAATTTTTCGTTCAAGATTTGTTAACGAAATTTTGTATGGAAAATTTCGTTTCGCATCAGCAGCGTACAAGGCTTTAATTCCGATTTGAAATCGAGAAGAGAATTTTTTCTGAGAATCATTTTATCTGTCATGTTCGTGCGAACATGAAAACGACAAGTTTTTTTTAATCAATATGGATGCAGATTTGTATATTCTTCTCTTTTTCGCTCATGTTTGTTTAAGGTATAACTATTCTACCACATCGCAAAATGGAAAAGTTTACCAAACACATATTTCATGAACGCCCCTAAAATAAAAATACGGTAAATGCGGTTGACGGCAATTTATTTGAAGCCTATTTGGAGCTAACAACTGAAAAAAGTATTTAAAATAGTTTTTTTCTATGCTCGTTTACCACATTTGCCATTTTACCACGTTTACCTGGTTTCATGAACACCCCTTATAAAACACATCTATTTGAAATGTATAGCCAAACTTTCACTTAGCTCTTGGTAAACGTGGTAAAGTGGTAAATGTGTCAACATTTTGTATGGTTTTGACAGTTCGTTTACCACATTTACCATTTTACCACGTTTAGGACCAGTTGTACAAATATTTAATCCGTGGTTCAGCAAATTTTATCTTCTGAAATCGGTGGAAAATTTCGGTTTAGCACTTGTGCAAGCTCCACATTTCTGTGGCAATAAGGAAAAACAACATAAGTCAGTTTTTACAACTTTTCAGGAGAGCGTTTTGAAAGTTTGGCTTCCCATAAGAAGTCAATGCTAATGTCATTTTTCTTTTACCTGTAATTCATAAGCCGCTTAAGATAAAAATATGAAAAAAATATGGTAGATAGAATCGCTTATTGTGCATCAGATTTTGTGAAAATCTCAATTTCGACATAAGTTGACTTATGTTGTTATTCCTTGTTGCCACAGATTTATGTAAAAATAGCCACATCCATGCTTGAACCGAAGTTGACCCGCAGCTAATCCGCCGAAATCGGTGGGTTAAATTCCTGATCCGAGGCTGTACCACGTTTGTACAACCGGCCCCTAAAGGCTTGGCCACACCGAAGGGTACATGCGGTAGCGGTACGGGTACTTGTATGAAAAAAATTCCAAACTGACACATCAACGTTCAGATGGGGAATTTTTTTCATACAATTTCCTGTACCGCTACCGCATGTACCCTTCGGTGTGGCCAAGCCTTAAGGCTTGGCCACACTGGAGGGTATGCGGTAGCGGTACGGGTAGCGGTGAGGGTACTTGTATGAAAAAAATTCCAAACTGACACATCAACGTTCAGGTGTGGAATTTTTTTAGTACAAATATCGTTACCGCTATACCGCATATCCGCCGGTGTGGCCAAGCCTTTAACCAAAGTTTACACAGTTCTCGTTGCATGAATATTTCTAATTACTTTTTAAATTACTCATTATTTTAACTGAACTCACTCATCGTGATTATCAAATCTACATATTGGCATCACTTTTATCAAATGTCATCCTAATCTTTTTTCTAGTAAAAAAAAAAAATTGACAGCTTACTAGTCTTTCTTCAATTTTCAAGATGGTCGTATGTCGTTTTCCAATCATCACCAATTTATAACATATTTTCAATTAATTTTCTATTAAAATCAAATTAAATTAATTTTATTTTTATCAGAATATTACAAGTGTATAATTTCCATCCAATAATCATGGATTTCGGAGCTTTGTTACATGTTGCTAAGAAAAATAGCGAAACTACCAAGGATGCAGATGTAAGCAAAAAAATTTAATTTATTTTTTATTTTACACAACTTTCACAATTGTCTGTAATTTTTCCATATAAAAATAAATCGATTTAAATATAAGTAAATTAAAATTTATATATTCTGCAAAAAAAGAAAAATTTTCCTGATTTGGTTTGTCCAATTAAGGGCATTTACAAAAATGATGAACCATATTGTCTATGAAATCTATTTTAAATCAAAATTAAATTTATATTTTTTTTCGAATAAATACTATCCAATTCTTTGTTGAATTTTTGAAACATTTTATAATGAGCCTATTACATTTGATAGTAAGGATTTCGATCATATTATTGATAACAATATTATTTTGAGTTTTTAAGTTCCATGTCTATAACAATGCATGAACTAGTGGTGAACTCAAATGCCTTGATATTAAAAAAGGCTGTGGTCCCGAAGGAATCCCACCATTAGCCCTGTTCCTTTGGGAGATGGCAAAGTACTACTAGTAGTTTACTAGCGATATTCAATGGAACGCACTTTCAACGAATTCAATCAAATTGTATCTGCTCGGAAAGAAGAGCATGAGTAGATGATAGTACTAGATTAACCAAAACATCTACTTTTATTAGACTACCACCTCCAATGGAACAGGGCTAATGCATGAACTAGGGTAAAGGCACTAGTATCCGTACAGTTAAGGTTCTTTTGAACTTTGACGTCGAATAGTTTTTTTGCTATTCAAGCTATAGAAAACATTTTGGTAGTTTCTTAAAGTTTGGCATTTTTGTAATAATGTTACATTCACATAATTTTTAAATAAAACATTATAATATTTAAAAATAAAAATAATAAAAAAGTTAGATTTGCACTAGTGTCCGGAGGCAAAATTTAGTTTCCGGACAATTTTATTTTAGTATCCGGGCACGATAGGTTAGGTTAGGTAGCAGTGGTTGTCAGGCAAGTGACCCGACACACTTAGACTCTTATGGATCCATTTTAATACCACAAAAGACTAGCAAAAGACTCCCTTGCCCAACCACTCAGAGCTTCTTATGAATGAAGATAGACTTTTAACGTCCGTTTTCACTAGATCGCTAGTGTATTCATAGAAGAATTCTCCTAGATGGAGTTTTCTTCTACTAGATAGAGCAGGGCAGGTGCACAGAAGATGTTGAACAGTTTCCTCTTCTTCTTCATCCATGCAACTTCTGCAGAAATCGTTAGAGAACACGCCCATTCTTTTTGCGTGTCTACCTATTAGACAGTGTCCTGTAAGAACACCTATGCTGCCCATAATCTCGTAAAGGCCCTAACTACACTTTTCTTACTTCTGAGTTATAGAGTGAAAAAGAACAGTAAATCTAAAATCGCAATTTGCATATAAAAATGAAAAAATTAAAAGTTCATTTTGAATTTTCTGACGTATTTAAAGACCTAGGCTAAAAAATAAATGAGGATAATTCAGAGACAATGCCCTAATTCCAAATATGCAAAAAAATCAAAATCGAAAATTTTGTAGTTAGGGCCTTTACGAGATTATGGGCAGTATGGTTGAGCTAATATGCATTCTGTTTAAATTCAACAAACCCTTTGAACGTTTCAAGTCTATATAAGACCATATTTGTTTAGTAGCTGGACAAGTATTACTCTGAGTCCATCTGTGGTTGGTTTTCTTTAAAGCGTCCTGCTTTAGCATAAGTTTGCATGTAGCGATAGGTGTTCCTATATTGTTCCTTTCTGGTTGTAGAGGAGTGATTGTTCCTTGTTTGGCAAGTTCGTCTGCCCTGCAATTGCCTGAAATGTCAGTATGTCCCGGCACCCATACGAGGTGAATGTTAAACTGCTCAGACATCTCCCTCAGAGATGTTTGACAGTCGAGGACCGTGATTGAATTTGTAGTGACAGAGGCAAGAGATTTAATAGCTGCTTGGTTGTCCGAGAAGATCCGAATATCCGTGTTGGATATTACGTTTTCTCTGAGCCAAGAGAGAACCTCCTAAATCGCCAGAATTTCTGCTTGGAACACATAACGGACACGATAATTTTATATGAATTTAAAGTTCTTTTTTCGTTTTTATGAAATGAAACATCTTTTGTTTTTGAAAAAATATGAACATAACTTTAATATATACAAAAAAATTATTAGTCGAAAAAAAAATCAGTTTGGTAATACTACTTTTAAAGGTTAAAATTGTTTTTAATAAATGTTATCATTAAGGACAAAGTTAAAATAAGGACACTTATATTTGTTAAAAGAATTAATAATAATTCATTTTAGTTTTTAAAAAATCCTATAGGTACTTTTTTAATTGGTTACCTACAAAACAAACGAAAAATAGTTCTTATAATAAAGGTAATAATCCACTTCTCTTTGTAAACTTGTCGTTAAAACAATTGTATAAATAAAGACTTAGGTAAGTGTTTATGTAAAAGCAAAATTGAAACTTCGTTCGGAACCGAAGGAATTGTCAAAAAGTAGGCTTGGAAATAGATTGAAACACGGAACGAATATTTCCAGAATTCGTCACTAAAGGTGACAACAAAATTTAGGGGTCCATTTTCCACAGTAACATCACATTGTTACTACCATATCCATATTTTTCATTATTGCTTCATTTAAAAGTGGTGAAAAAATCAGTTAGGAAGTACTTGGTCTACATTTTTTGCATCCCAATCATGAGCTGTTATCTTCCAATCAGATTAAAAGGGTTAAAATCACTAACATCAGCCGAAAGCATGATGTGGCAATGCGTACAAAATAACTAGGTTTTTGGAACAAAATTCAATGTGGCTTTTGTTCATCAAAGGACGTTCCACTTTGCCATCAAGAAAGCGTTTGTATCTGCAGTTGGCAATATACTCAAAAAAGGTTTCGCTCCTCAACCAGTAAGATTAAGATTAAGATTAGGGTGAGAGGTGGGAATAATTCGCCTTATCACTGCGGCCTCTGATGGGCCTATTGTGATGTCCTCTTTTTAGAGTTCACGTAGAAATCCTGAGTTTAGAAAACTTAGTATGTTTTTGGGTGAACTAGCGGCAATGTTTTCCGCTTCGAGATAATACCCTCCGAGGTGACGTCGACGTGTATTGATTAAGCAATTACAGTGACACAATATGTGTTCTGCTGTTTCTTCGTCTTCGTTACACATTCTGCAGGTATCGTCTTGTGTAATGCCCATGGTCTTGAGATGTTTTTTTACTGAGCAGTGTCCAGTAAGGAAGCCTGTGGTTATGCGAATCTGACTCCTGGTGAGTGTGAGGAGTTGTTTCGTTCTGGCGTGGGAGATGTTTGGTATAAATTTTTTGGCTTGTCTGTTACCTTCCGTATGCGTCCAGTAATGATTAGCCATATCTCTTAGCCATTTATTAATGTAATGTTTTGCAGTGCTTGTTGGTATGCCACAGAATGGTCTTGGCATCATGAATGTAGATGCGGAACCTTTTCTGGCTAGTGTGTCTGCTATTTCATTCCCAACGTGACCGCTGTGACCAGGTATCCAAATGAGTTGAACTCTGTTTGTACTGGCAAGCTGGTGTAGAAGTTGTATACAGTCCCATACCAGCTTTGAGGTGACTTCATTGCTCCTAAGAGCTTGGAGTGCGGCCTTGCTGTCAGAGAGAATACAAATTTTTTTGTTTATTACAGCTCTGTTTAAGTTTTCTCTGAGGCAGAGTTCAATTGCGAATATCTCTGCTTGGAATACGGAATTGAAGCTGTCCATGCTCTGGTGCAGATAAGTTTTGGTGTTCATTCCGGCCCCAACACCTTCATTTGTTTTGGAGCCATCTGTGTACCATACATGAGACTCGCTATTGAAGATGGGTCTGTTCTGTTCCCATTCATGTCGTGAGGGGAATGTGACCTTATAGTTTTGGGTGAAGTTATATCTTGGGAGACAATTGTCTACTAGAGATATTTTAAGTAATTCTTCCCTATTTAATTCAGTGAGAATATCAGAGTGGATTATCTTGGAATTAGAGTTATCTTCTGCGATGAGCCTGTAGCCGTTGACCATGGCTTCTTTCTCCTCAACCAGTAGCAATCTGATAATTATTTATGTAGCCTTAGGAGAAGGGTGCTTTTTAAAAATCAATTTTCGAAATTTTAATGGGACACCCTTTCATTTTGTTCTTCATGCCTTAAATATAAATTGGGTAAAATTTGGTCCAGTTTAAACACGTTTTAGGAGTCGCTACCACAATTCAAAGTCTTGAAAAACACAATAAATTTTGTGTCTTTTCTCAGAAAATTTTGAAATTTGTAATCAGAATTAAAGGGTAATAACACCTTGTAAACCACGAAATCGAGCGTCATTTTCATTAGCGTATAAAACAAAGAAGAAATATTATTTTCTTTTGGTGTTTGTTTAGTTTAATTAAGTATATTAATAGGTAACAGAATAGGCTAATGTTAAATTTTTTAATGATGTGAAATTTTTTAAATGGCGTGCTTCCATCGGGCGACCAACTAACTCCTACAGTTTTTAACCTTTCGGGCTGAAATTTTTTGTGCAGCTTAGTAATACTATTCCCTACGTACGTAGGATTTATTGATGTTTGAAGAAATGGCATTAGTTTGAAAAAATTATTTTATTCCTAAAACAAAATTCGGTAAAAAAAAGACCATAAAATCGTTAAATTTTAATATTTCAAAAAAATCCTACGTACTTCACTAGGGAATAGTATTATTAAGCTACACAAAAAATTTCAGCCCGATAGGTTAAAAACTGTCGCCCGATGGAAGCACAGGATTTTGCTATCATCCTGAACTACACCGCCATTTAAAAAATTTCACATCATTAAAAAATTTAACATTTGCCTATTCTGTTACCTATTAATATACTTAATTAAACTAAACAAATACAAAAGAAAATAATATTTCTTCTTTGTTTTATACGCTGATGAAAATGACGCTCGATTTCGTGGTTTACAAGGTGTTTTGATTTTTTTTCACAAGATGGAAAAATAAAAAAAAAACATCATGCAAAAAATGATGGATGAAGACTTTTCTTGATATTTAAATCTATTTAATAATTTTTTACTTTTGCTTTTTACATTTTGTAAAAATTTTATATCTTTTTTTTTTTAACTTTTACTTATTATTGTGTTATATTATTAACCAATTGTCTATACTTTTATATTAACTTGTTGTCTAATTTTCGCAAAATAAACTAAACTAAACTAAACAAAACAATTTTACAGGGCAAATATTACAGTACGAAATTTGCTCCCCCTAAAAAGGAATCAAAAGATAAGAAATTATCGCACAACATCCAGAAGTTTCTTGCTAAAAAAGAACAGGAAGAAAGGGAGCGACAACGTTTAGAAAAGCAAAAACTTGACCAATTGATGGCTCTGCGCGATGAAAAGTCCAAAAATAAAATCAAGAAAATGCTGAAAGTCACGAAATCCGCCAACAAGTCTGTGTTGGACGATGCCGTCGACATGGATCACACGGCTGTGACTCGCGAGGGAGGGGAACAACCCGACCAAGACGATTATGGTTACGTTTCGAACGAGGCCAATGCCTTCTACCAAAAATACATAGAAAAAGTCAAAGATGTTAAAGAAGACAAGCAATTTGCTCCCAGTCGACCAGCTACTCGAACAGACTTAAATAGCACAAAGGATCGCGTCAAGGCAGCTATTGAGCGTGAGATATTGGAGCGAAATATGCCACACACTCGTGTGCGAACATCAACAGCAGCTCCTAAGTTGGCCTCAGCGTTGATGACTACTGGGTCATTAAGGAAGAAAGATCTTTATGATCCGGAAGCTGAGAGGGAAATGGAGGAGAAGAAAAAACGTGAGGAGGAACAACAGAGAAGGGCGAAGAATAAGAAACCTCCGCCTCCAGTGATGGATTTTCAAGCGCTTCTCAAGCTGGCTGAGAAGAAGCAATTTGAACCTGTTGTAGTGGAAGTGGAGCCGAAGAAAAAGGAGCCCGAAAGACTACTCACGAAGAAAGAGAGGAAGGAACAAGAAGAACGCCAAAAATTCATGGAAGAAAGAGAAAGACGTAAAAAGGAAATGGAAAAGGGCGGAGGAAAGTCGAGTGCGGCAGCTCCGCCAAAAGCACCAGAGAGGCAGAAAATGGAACCCAATGGCCGCATACCCAAATTGAATCAATCTGCTGCTGCTCCAAAAGCACCATCATCCTCATCTACAGCTTCTAGTAGCAGCAAGTCCGTAGATACAAAATCAGCCACATTTAAAAAGCCACTAAATCCTGTTTCAGCCAGTTCAAGTTCCAGTCAAAAAAGTTCACATCCTTCTTCGAAGATGTCTTCCTCGCCAGCAGCATCAAAAAGTACAAGCAGTAGTGCAAGACCATTGACAAATGGAGGAACATCATCATCGTCAAAAGATAAACCATCTCAGAAAGCTTATCCTCCTCCTAGTAAATTGTCATCATCATCATCAAGTTCTTCCAAACCTAATTCCGCTGCAAGCTCAAAGAGTGCCTTGAGTCAAAATGGAGGCACAAGCTCAAAGAGTGCCTTAAGTCAAAATGGAGGCAAAGGATCGTACAATGGACCAACTAGGGAATTTCCACCCAAGGATGTGAAGGCTAGAACTCAACAGGCACCAGCTCAAACAACACGACAATTCCCACCTTCAGATGTTCGACGGTCCAATAAGCCACCTGAGAGAAAACCCCAACAACCAGTGAAAAGTAATAATTATTATTGATTTTTTGTTTCTTTGAAGATTTATTAATGAAAAATCTTTTTTTTTTTGTTGTATTTTAGGAAGAATCTATGATGATGACGATGAAGATGAATATGATTCTGATTTGGATGATTTTATTGATGATGGACCAGATGGCGAAGATTATTCGCAGCACATCAAAGCTATTTTTGGTTACGATAAATCAAGGTAAACAATTAATATTTTTTCAACCGTTGCAAAAAGAAAACAGTTCTATCAAGACTTTCAGTTCTAACATCTTAAGTTAATGAGCCTCGTCTCAAAACTTCAATGTTACGCTAACAATGAGACAATTTGCCAAAATTTGTGATTTAATATCCTAAAATTATTTTGTTTTAAAATTGAAATGTGAATCATTATTTCATTTTAAACAAATAATTGTATCAATTGTATTTAAGGTACCGAGATATTGACGAAGATGATTCTGGAATGGAGTCCACATTCGCTCAACAGATGCGCGAAGAATACGTTAGTAAAAAAATTGGTGAGTTAGATAATTTCCCAATGTACACAAATAAAAATAATTCAATTTTAAATAGAAATAATTTAAATAATTTGTATTATTTTTGTTATTTTTTTCTTCGTTATCAAATAAAAATATTTAATTATTTTTTTGTGTTAAAATTTTAAGGTTTAATGGAAGACTTAGAAGATATGCGACAAGAAGCCGAAGATAAAAAACGTAAAGCGAGCATGAAGAGAAAAAAGGTGCATTGATGATTTGGACTATACAAACAACAATAAATTATTGAAGGATAGTGCAACCTTCTGACCATAAATTATGTTCAAAGTGATATTTATATAAATAACTGTAACTATGTTATTTTAACTATTGTTTTATATTTTAAATAATAATTAATGAAAATTACATATATATTTTTTCTTTTTCAATTCTTTTGCCTACTTTAAAATTTCATGTACTGGGTACATGAATTTTACTCCCTCTCTCTCACACTTTATATTTAAATACACAAATTTATGTATTTTTAAGTTTAAAATTTTAGTTTTTTGTTTAAAAAATAATTGACTGTTTGAACACAAATAGAAAAAAAAATTGTTAACTGCAATGTAACAGTAGGCGAATATTTAAAAATTATATATTTTATATTAATTATTGAAATTAACAGTATGTGAATTATAAAAACAAATAAATTAATATTAGTTTTATTTTTTAATCAAAATGGAAATAAAACTAAAGCAGGAAATGAAGTTGTTTCAAGATTATCAGATCAATTCTGAATTGAAACTGCCGAGAAAATATTCCATTATTTCATATGTTTTTTTTTTGTTTTGTTTTACAAAATTAATTAAAAAAAATATTGGGCATCCTTCTCCCAATGAAATCAACAGTCCTGAAAAAAAGTATTCAATATGTTTTTTTAAATTTGTTTTCCCATATTTTGACTTTCAAATTAATTGAATTAACTTAGAATTGAATTTGAAATAATAAGAAATGATCTACAGAAAACCGTTATCAATTCTTATCACCTAAGTTATCATACTCTCCCCTTTTAAGCCTAGTACGTAGCTGAATCCAAACGAAATTTTCCATACAAAATTTCGTTAACGAAATCTTGAACGAAATTACTGCGTACTAGAGGCTTAAAGTCGAAAGCGAACACAATAATTCAATTTCGACAGCTAAAACAATCGACTTTGAATTCGTTAATCAGGCCACAGCACCTTACCAGCAGACCATGCTCGAACATTGAAGATGAGTCAAAATTAGGGAATGTACAGACCTATCCTGAGTTTCTCGTGGAAAATTTTCCACCCGAAATATTTTTGTTCGCCCTTGATTTGAAAAGCTATCGTGAGTTTCACCAGAAAGGAATTTACATTTTCCTCTTAAGTGAAAAAAAAGTAGTCGATTAACTGAAAAAAAAGTTCAAACTTAGAAGAATTTTCCAAGTCGATGAGGACTTTTCACGTGTCGATTTTAGGTGCACGATATGTCGGTCGACTAGGATTTTTCTATGGGAATTGTCACTTTAGTCGCCTGCGACTTACACGAGTCGAAAAGCTTCGCCGCACGGCAAAAATCGACTCGTGAAAAGCCCCCATTACAGCGAAGCTTTTCGGAGAAAGTCGACTCGACGCAAGCCGCAGGTGACTAAAGTGACAATTCCCATATCCTAGTCGACTTTATCCGTGCGATATATTGTGCGGCGAGAATCGATTCGTGAAAAGTCGGCATTGTTGAAAAGTGCTAATCTATCGAATAAAGCCTAGTACGCAGATCGCTCTAAATTTTAGCTCCCATACAAATTATCAAAAAAATAGCCGAGCTAAAATGTAATCCCATACAAATTATCGAAAACGTGTATGGGGGTTTTAGCTTGGCTAAAATTTAGCTCGATCTGCGTACCAGGCTTAAAAGTATCCGTGTGTGCTATGATTATCGTCGATGACACTACCAAATCAACAACCAATAGTGCCATCGACACCACAAACATAATTATTCCTAAGCCATGCTGACTTTAGCATTAAGTCAGTACCTACTTGTATTGGGAACGGAAACGAATTATATATTATTTAATTTCCTTTCCCATGATAAAAGTGATAAGTTGTAAAAAAGAAGAAAATCAATAAAAGTATAAAAATATGGTGATTAATTGATCAACCAGCAAAAAGAACGGTTTTTGATTCAAACAAATGAGTCTACGTTGTTCCGATCGTGAATCCTCATATACCTTAATTCGTGTGAAGTTCGTGCTATCTTAAGTTGAAGTGAAGTTGAGCATTTTTCTGTAGGCAGTTTTACGTTTGATCGAAATTGTTATAAATGACAGGAAAAGTAAATTCAAAATACAAAAACGTATAAATTGATCGAAATTAACATATTAACATTATGCTGGATGTACATATGTACGTCGTGTATATACGTCTGCATTTCCAGATCTGCATTGAAAGGAGACACAGTATTTAAGAACCACAGATGTTGGATAGAAAGAGTAGGTGAAAATGCAGACATCTTCACAAATGTAGGTTATAAGAAGATTATGGCGAAGACGAACATTTTCGTCTTCATCAATGCCTCTCCTTCATACGTACGGATTTTAGGTATTATATCTATCCCCTTTACTTTTCTGCATGAAGACGTATTTGCAAAACCAGCATAAAATGTTCAAATTGAATACATTTTAACCGATGTCATCACACCCCAAGTCAACTAACTTTTATTTAAACAATTTTCTCCTCACTACCATCCCCGTTCACCATATCAAAACGTCAAAAGTAGTTTCATCGAATTTTTAGACGTTTCATTTCAAGTTTTTCTTTTTTGCATTTTGCTTTTGCATTTAACCTCGTGTAAAGAAAAGACGTCCGCGTTTCTTTTCTATCAAAAATCAGAGATTTTATTTTATCTGTGAATTTTGATTATGGTGTAAATATTTTATATATTATAAAAATTCTTTATAAAATAAACAAAACTATAAACATTTCTGTGTTCTGACTCCATCTAAAAGAATTTTTAAAATAGAATGAGTGAAAATCGCGAACAACTATTGGAATCAATAAAGTGTCAAGGAGAAGTGGTCAGGAAATTAAAAGCTGCCAAGGAACCCAAGGAGAGGGTGAGACAAATAAAAAAAATCCTACTCTTTTAAATGAATTTTTTCCAATTAATAAATATTTTTACTAAACTTTAGAACTTGCATTAAACTAACAAAAAGAACTAACAAAAAATTGAATTTGATGTGCTGGCAATTGGTAGTTTATTGAGGCATATATCCAGTTCAATGCTTTCACTGAATACAAACAAAAAATAGTACTCAAACCAAAGAAAAAAAAGAAACAGGTCATTTAGTCTGATGTAAGTGAATATATGTATCACAATTGCAATAGTTGAGATATATTTCGACATCTTTGCTGGCTTTGGGGCTTGTGAATTACTCACTTTGCAAACCCACTTCCAAAAAGCACACAAACGAAAACGTAAAGATTTGAGCGCGCGAGCCCCTCTTTGTCAAATGAAAACAAAAAACCTTGAACGAACTCGTAACTCCGTCTTCAAAACTTGTTACAATTGCACTTTTGTTGTTGTTGTTACATTAGATAGCAAAACGTAGGCATTATAAGTTCGGTGACCATCTGTCCTTTTTATCGGAGGACAGTTCTTTTTTTCGTTACTGTGTCCTCTTTAATATATGTATTTGCTAAAAACAGTTAATTGTCCTCTTTTTTCAAAACTGCCCTTATGGGGCAAGTTATACTACCAATAACCTCGTAAAGGCCCTAACTACATGTTAGCATTATAGAAAAACACTTGTTAATATATACTGTAACTACACTTAGGAGCAAAAAACAAAAAACAAAATCAAATAAATTATTTTATATTAAAACCAAAAATTCCAATGCATAAAATAATGTTTCTTCAAGTCTCATTTAAAAGCTTGAATTTTTTACTTTGAAGTTTGAACTGTTGGTAAAAACATAAAAATGCATACGATAGTATCCTCGCTATATGTCAATAAATTGCACTTAATTTTTTTTAATGTTAAATTTTTCAGATACTCTGTTTCAATTTCAGTGTTTTTTTCATTACATACTTCATTTATGTGAACGGGTTTTTCATATAACCTAACCTAACCTGAACGGGTTTGTGGCCTCATACCATTGATTTAAAGCTTTTGTTTCAAGCTTTTTAATGGTACAATTAACATTCTTGTATGTCAAATACATCCCGACCAATTATTGGTTTTACAGAACGCAAATTTTTAATCCATTTTTTTTGCTCCTAAGTGTATTTATATTGAAATCAATCAAGTAGCTTTTGCTATAATGTAGTAGAAAGGTATGAATATTAAAATTATAATTAAATTGATAGCTTGTTAAATAGAGACTTGTTTTCTTACACATATATACTAATTTGGCAACGAGGATTATTTAAGAACTCAATTCGTAATTATTAAACCAACATTCATCTTTTTAAAAAATGGCGACTGATCTGTTTTAGCCTAGGTCTTCAAATAAGTCAGAAAATTCCAAATATTTTTTTATTTTTTTCATTTTTATATGCAATTTGCGGTAATGGATTTAGTGTTCCCTCTATAATTGAGAAGTATGAAAAATGTAGTTAGGGCCTTTACGAGATTATGGACAGTATAGCTATCATTGAAATGCATCATTGAAATTTTTCATTTGCAATTTTTAGCTTGAGAAGCAAACAAAAATGGTTAAAAGGGGTATCAGCATGAAGATAATGAGATAAAGAACACTTTTACTTAAAAAAAAAAATACTTGATTTTATCATTTCACCGATTGAAATTAATTCCAACGATTGAAATTGATTTTTTTGATTGAAGCTGATTTTCGTTTCGATATTCGGAACACAAATCGTTTAAATGAAGATGTTCGAATCCTTTTCTGTTATTTTCTGTCAATTTTTATTTCAATGATCAACTCTAACCTTATATGCCTACCTGCAGTAATAAATTTTACTGACAGGGCTTTCCGATAATGTAAATTTTTCAATGATGGCTATAACTGACTATACTCCCTTAGACTTTGAGAACATTATACGTTATAATTATAACGTTTTCTTTAAAAACTATTTTCCTTCTTTCAAAACCTTTTTAAATCTTTTTTATTGTTAGAGATATCTTCAGTTGTTTGGCTTATTGTATGTATCAAACAGATATCACGTTTTCATATCCTTTTTGATAAATTAAGTCAAACACACTTACTTCATTTTAAGATACCTAATAAAAAAGACATTGCCAAGATTCAAGGTGGTGATCAGTCAAGAATTGAGGAAGTCGCACAAAAAATAGGTTCTAATGCCGTAAACTATTTACCATACGTCAGTGCTTGGAAAAACTGAGTATTTGATAAATGTCAGTTTTTATCAGCTTTCTACAATTTTTTTTTTAACCATTTTGGTCAATAGAAAAATGGTCACCATAATTATAGGCTTTGTTCATTGAGTCTCTTGTTTTTACTTAAAATAACTATTTATGACTGCATATTTTGTAGAGTATCAAATGAAACAAGTTTTCCTTTCTTCAAAACAAAGCCAGTCCATGTGCCACACAAATGACCTTGTATTGCTTTTATTATTAATTGCGAATGCGTCGTCATTTATGTTAATAATATTTATGTTCCTGATTGGAAAACACCTCATTTTCCGCTATGAATCAGTTTTTAGTTTTGATGAGTTGACCTAAATGTCAATAAACTGCTTCTAGTCTTCTCTTTATAAAGGAGATTAATGGTGTGTTGCATTTACCATGCAAGCAATTGCATGCTCCATTGTCCTCTACCAATCATAATATAGATATAGAGAGAAAAAACTGGTTCTTTTTTTTTAACATGCACGTGATAATACTAGCTTTACAGCAATGTGGTATGGTTTTGAGTAAAAACAATTGATCTTTCGAGTAACAAGTTTTGTGGAACAGAAGCAGGTACCATTGTGTCTAGCATTGAATAAATTAGGTTTTGCAAAAAAAAAAATTGTGGTCAGCACTTTCTGTCGTTATGCTTAAATGTTGATTGATTGTATTTGTATGTACAATTGTTGTATTTCTTTTTTTCAAAATAAGAATGTATGCTACCAACTTATTAAAATTACCTTTAGCAATTGCATTGGAAGCAAAAGAGTTGAATGAGCCCAATTTTTTATTTCACTCCTAGTTATTTATTAATGGCTACCACCAGCGAGCTGTATGCATCAAAGTCGATTTCTAGTCAGCAATGATAGATATCGACTCTAATTGGTGTTAGCACAAAGCACAAGTCTTGTTTTTGAAAATACCCACTTTGTTCGTCATCAAATTTTATTATTGTAAAGGCATCATTTACAGCTCACTTGGATCCTCTTGTCAGATCGATATCATCAGCAAATCTAGATATTATGAGACACTTATCAGACCAATTAAAATAAATAAAAATCCAATTAGATCATCAGCGGGATTTAAAGTAAGACTGATTAAGATCAAGTATTCTTCCTTTCTCTTCAGTACTTTCATAATCTGTACCCAAATAGTATATCATAAATTATTTCTATCTTCGTGACGTTTTTTAAAATAGTTTTAACTCCTACGTAAGCCTGAGGTTAGGAGTTAAAATCAAATAATATATCTATGATTGAGACATAAACAGCCAATGGGGACAAAAATTTTAATTTCTCAAACATATCTAAACAAGTAAAATATAAAAAAAGTCACATAACTCTTTACATACCGTCCCCCTCAAGCCCTCAAGGTAAATAATTCGCCAATCTCTGTTGTTCAAAACCTATAAATTTACCAAAAGTTTAGTCACAGTAATTTATTAATGGGGCATATTCATATTGGTTTTAGACCCCAGTTTATCTAAAGCTGGGGTTTATCCAATGTTATTTGAAAGCTCCAGTCTTTTTTAGTAGGAGTTTATACAGCATCTATGAATATGGCCCAATGTTTAAAAGCGGTAAATGTTTGTCACAATCAATGACAGCTTTTTCGGATTCATGCTTTTGTGTGTGTGCAACTTATGTGTCAAGACCTCAGCTTGGAATATACTGTTGTAAATAAAAAGTCTGCTAGGAAAGGTGGTCGTAAATGGTTTATGAAAATTTAAACAAAGTGTTGTATAGTCTGTGCAAAGATTATTTCCCCTGCATTTTTTGTTGTTAAATTTGACTATGATCTAACCAGATCATTGCCCAAGCCGTAGAGAGGTATTTGCTACAAATTATCTCATTGCCCAGGCCGAAGAGCGGTATTTGCTATAAATAATTCTAGAAATATAAGACTGAGTATTCTAATTGTTGGTCTATGGCGGAGAGAAATTTTCTTGTCGCCAGTTGGTTTACTTATCCGCATAATATATGCGACAGTTTCGGCTCAACTGTGGAAAATTTTATAAGAACTAAATAATATGGTTTTAAACCATAGAATTACAGAATAAAAAAATTTAAAAAAAACTAATTTGGTCTGGGAAAAATTAAGTTGATTTCCTACATTTGGTTACGAGCTAAAACACAAAAACTGCAACGAGCATTCAATTTTAAGCATATGTAAAAAAATTACCCTGACAAATCGTTGAAGGAATGAAAAGATTGATTAAAGGAAATATGTACTTGATTTTAGTGCGCTTATCGTGAAACCACAAAGATAACATTACATCAGAATTCAAACCTAATTGGATCTATAAAATGAGGACACTTTTGAAAAATTGCATATTGTGTTTCAAACAGTTACAAAGCAAAGGTTACTATCTTATTTGTATTTTTTCTTCGAATATGGGACGATTTATAAAGGCAGCGATTTTATTAATCATTACTTGCAACCTAAAGCTTTCAACTGGTAAGTAATTGGTTATAAAGTAAGAATCCAATGACGGATAAATACATTTTATGACGCTTCTTTTTTAAGGATATGAATGGGTTAAAGTAAAAGAAGGAAGTGAGCTTCCCAGCAACACTATAAAGCTTTGGAATGGAACGTATGTTGGACGAGTTACTCTATCCAATGTAATTCTTCCCGCAGAAGTTTTCAACAGCTCATATGCGGTTGCATATTATCCCAATCCTAATACAACATTTTCGAGAAATAACTTCGAAGTTTTAATAGCTTCAGAAAATTGTCATTGGGATATGTTCAGGTATTTCTCTGATGTTCCTGAAAACGCAGTCCGTGTAGGAAGAGCTTGGAACCGTGAACCAAATTATATAGGACGCTATGATCGGCATGGAATCGCATCTATCCTTTGGTCTGTAAATAGATTTGCGGATGGGCGACGTGGACTTAAAAACGTTTTAGTTTGTGATGACCTTAACAAATGGATTGATACAACACCACTCTCAACAATCCCAACAAATGCAATAGTTATTAATGAAAATAAATTTGTTGCTAGATTAATTGGTCCGCAAACTTTTATACCAGCCCTTATAAGAAAAGATTCCTTTAATTCATTTGATTGTTCAACAAGTTATAACAAAATTAATATCTATTCGATGACTTGTGAAGTGTTAGTTGTGAGTGACTCAAATGAATACACCTGGCAAACGCCTGGAATGTTTGAACGCATTCCTGAATATGCTGTTGTTGTAGGACGTTCAGAAAGAGGCGAGTTTATTTATGCCATCAGAAACACCTTAAAATCATTTGCTTCTGCAACCTTTTCTCAACTTTTGTCTATGAATAGTAAATATTATGATGTTTTGGTGAGAAAAGTGGTCTAAAAATTAACAGAGACTTGTAAAATGTATGAATAATACCATTGAATAAATACAAATAGAAGTGACACTGCAGATTACTCTGCAACTACAAGAGTACCGGAAGATAAATGAACTACATGTTTGCGCCTCAACTATTATGTATTTTCGAGTTGAGTCTTAACTAATAATTTTTTTAAACCTTCATAAAAAAATTAATAATTATTATTATACATATCAAAGAGCTTATATTGATATAAGTTTTCGTATATTGAAAAGTCATATTAGTCTAGAGAACAAGGACGATGCCTTTTATGTTCATATTTATGTTTTGTATTCATTGTTAAATTAATCAATGGTAATATAGACTCTTTGCACCTTCTGTCTCGTATCAACTTCAATATTCCACAAAGAAATTTGAGAAACATACCAGATAGTATACTTATTTCAAACTGTCGTACTAATTATGAACAATTTTCACCTCTAAATAAAATGTTTAAACTTTTTAACTTACATAACAACAGTTATTATAATTTGTTTGACAAAAGAATAGCAAATTCTAGTAAGTTTAAATTAACATTTTTCTCTATAGTCAATTAAAATCATATATCCTAGATTAAGTATAATTATTGTAAACTAGTAAATTAGTTATGTTTAATAAATAAATAAATAAATTACTCCTACTGGCCTAGGTTCGAATACTGGTAAAATTTGAAATTGTTTTTTTTTTTTTTTTTTTGCGGAGATTTTTTTTGAGAAATTTAATTAATTTTTATTTTAGTAATGTAAAAAAAAAACAATCTCAATTTCCCGTCAGATTCGAACCTAGGCAGGTTCACTTAACCTTATCCTCTAGGCTATCTCCACTTTTTGAAATAGGAAAACATTTATCTATATGTATAAGCTGTTTAGGATTTGATTTTGGGTTGCTGGATTTGCTTTTGGATTGTTTGCTTTGCTTTTGGATTGTTGGATTTGCTTTTTTAATTCAACGCACGATATAAGCGACAGCAACTTTACAGCGGAAGTTTCCCTGGGTGTCCACTTCTATTTGTAATTATTCAATGATAATACTTATGTATGTATATCAAAGTGAATTATATATGTATTTTAAACATTTAATGTAAATGTTGTTATAAATTTGTTTTATTTTGAATTCACTGTGGCCTAACTTGCCTATATGAAAATCCATTCTAAAAGTACCAGTTGAAATTTTAGTTAAAGGCTACTTCAAAAATTATCAATATCCCTGCTCAACGACTGTGGAATTCAAGCAATTTTAAGCGAACCAAACATATATGTAGCTAATAAAAAAAATAAAATAATAATAATGAAAATTATTTTTATTTTTAAGCTTTTAACATTTTAATTGAATCATATAGCTAATATGTATGTTTACAGACTTACAAAATTTGACAACAAAAATCGGAACTTTGAAAGTACAAAATGTTGCATACAACCAATCCTTTGATAACATGGTAGCTCAATTAAACACACATTATAAACAAATTTAGGCCAATAAGTTGACAACGAGTTTCATACGAGGGCATTTAGTCCGGTCAAATTAGACTAAAATAAGGGGGTGAGGTTACATTAATTCCCAGCAAGCTGAAAATTGGTAGGATTGTTGGAAACACCATCATAAATTAAATCTAAAAAGTCCTCATCGATCCGAGGTGTGGAAAAAAATTTACGGGGGGTCAAAGGTCACAATAACTGGTTTTTCACGATTTTCAGCAAAACGGTAAGTCTTATCAAAAAAATTTCAATGCAAGAATTGTAGACCAGATTATTATATATAAAAAGTGTCATGAAACTTTTTTTCCTAAGACCCACCGTTTCTTAGGTATAACGATTCAAAAAATTGAAGTTGAGTCGAAATCGTCATAATCAGGCCTATTCTGAAAAAAATCTCCCAACTGAAAAGTTCCTAAAATTTCATTATTTTTTAGCTTGGATTTCGTTCTTCAATGGTTAAGAATATGGGGAAAGCAAAAAAAAATGGAAATTTTCACCATTTTTCCGATAGGGGCCCTTCTCCCGAAACCATTTCCTTGAGAATTTTTGTTTAGAATAGGTCTGAATACATACAGGGTGTACGATAGAGAATGGACAGCCCTAAAACGGTTGATAGCTACACTTATGACTGTTCTAAAAACAGATAGAAAAAAGTTCTATCGCAACCAGTTCATAAAATATTGGCTTTTTTTCGTTCAGTGTATTTTAAATTTTATCATCTTATGTTTTCGTTCACTACAACCACGAATGAATGAATTTTATTTATTTCTTTTTTTTTATCATTTTCTACAATAATTGTATGAGTACATAAACGCTTTAAAAACTGCATTGCTATTGCACATTTTCGTAAAAAAAATTTTGAAATCTATTTTTTGATGCAAAATCCTTGTATATAGAAACTATAGTACTATCATGAATTCGATCGACTGAAGCGCCGTCTGGTTCAAGGGAGCGGACCTAATCCTGGAATGATTTAGGCAGGAGTGGGGGACTAAGAATAATCAGATAATGAAGGAGTCACCAAAATATTGGAATATTATTTAAATATTGGAATATTATTTAAATTTTCAATTTAGGGGGAATGTCACTATTTAGCTTTGTAGATAGAGGGAGATAGAAAGATGCATAAGTAGAAGTGGAAATTGTTTATTAAAAATTGAAAAAAAAAAACTTAAAACGTACAACCACGGTTGCCCATAAGTAAAAATTATTATTTTTATGTAGTTAAACAGATTAGATTCTAAGAACTTATTTTGTTTTTAAATAAATTTAAAAAATTGTAAATAAATACATAGTAGATATTTGGTTTTTAACCAAGACAAATATATAAAGTCTTATGAAATGATAAATAGTAATAGCAAAAATATTAAAGTTTCGTAAAACAGTTATAAAATTTCCCCCATCAGATTAATGATGTCCAGAAACATTTAATATTTTTGAATTTCATTTAGATTCAGTTTTTTGACAGCGAAATTAACAAAACGTAGGTAAATTCTGTAGAATATTTGTTTGAATCTTCTCTCTTTAATAAGTGAGAAGCATTTTTTACTTCTTAGAAAATAATGAAACATTAAATTTCAAACATGGTCTCGAAACATTTTATCAATACTTGCAGTGAATGTGGCATAAGATGATTGTATTTAAGTGTATGTATTTCGCGTTTATAAAAATCTGCTTAAATATTTTAGTTAAATTTGACTAATGTGGCAATCACGTTTAAAATAAAATTTAAAATTGTATTCTTCTTTGAAAATGTTTTTTTTTGTATTCTTCTTTTTTAAATATTTGTTCCTTGTTTCCTAGGTGATTGATGTCGAATAGAATATTTTGTTTTGAAAACTTGAATACATTTTTGTTTTGGAATTTTTGTTTGATATTTTCTTACGCAATGTTGCAACATTTAACTTAACTGTAATTTATTTTATTAATGAAATAATAAAGCGAGTAATGCTATATTATTATTTTATGTACATAAAAACAAAAACTTTTGCTTTCTTAATACAGGGCGCTCTACAACTGATTATTCTAGAAAAGTGGATTTTTTATAATTAAAAATTTGTAGGTATGCAATTGTAGGTACATTGTACACATACAATGTAGTTTTTAATTTTTTTTTATTTTAAGATTTTTGTTAAATTTTTGAGCTTTTTTATTAATTAAAACGAAAGGTTTAAAACTTGACAAAAATCATAAAACTTAAGAAAACATTTAACATTTTGTTATGCCAAAAACTAATGACCTTCCTTTGAATTTCATCTGACTCGTTGATGCTCCCTTTTTTGATTTAGTTTTTAACTTACTTTATAACTCAAAATGATGCAGTTTAAAACTTATTTTTATATTATCAATTTTAATTATAAGGTAAAAACTATACCTAATAAATAATAAGCGATACAAGATAAGTTAAATGTTGCAACATTGCCTTAGAATATATCAAATAAAAGTCCCAAAACAAAAATCTATTCAAATTCGCAAAAATAAATTGTTTGATTTAAATATACTCAAATTACTATCACCTAGGCAACAACAAATAAACAAAGCGTTGTAAACAAAAAATATTTTGTTTACATTTCTCCTTCCCTATTTCCAGGCAGTCGAAATTCAAACATATGATTTCAGTTTTTTCTCTTTATCCTTTTAAAAAGATGAAAGTACCTTTCTCCCTCTTACACACGTATTTTATTCCTTCATTCTACTTTCCAAAACTGGAATAAAGCTACCGCAGCGCACCCTAGTTCAAGGAAGCGGACCTAATAAATTCACATTCATGATAGTACTATAGTTTATATATACAATGGCAAAATGTAAAAAAAGTATTTTATGAAAAATTTTAAACACCTGTGGTATAAAATAAATCCATAGAAACCTAGGTGGCCAACTTTCTTAAAAATATTCCCCTTAAACGAGAATGTC
The DNA here is from genome assembly GCF_945859705.1 of Episyrphus balteatus. Classification (NCBI taxonomy): domain Eukaryota; kingdom Metazoa; phylum Arthropoda; class Insecta; order Diptera; family Syrphidae; genus Episyrphus; species Episyrphus balteatus. Next base: position 133,036,147 of record NC_079135.1, on the reverse strand, counting down.
TGGTCTACAATTCTTGCATTGAAATTTTTTTGATAAGACCATTGTATATATAAACTATAGTACTATCATGAATGTGAATTTATTAGGTCCGCTTCCTTGAACTAGGGTGCGCTGCGGTAGCTTTATTCCAGTTTTGGAAAGTAGAATGAAGGAATAAAATACGTGTGTAAGAGGGAGAAAGGTACTTTCATCTTTTTAAAAGGATAAAGAGAAAAAAATGAAATCATATGTTTGAATTTCGACTGCCTGGAAATAGGGAAGGAGAAATGTAAACAAAATATTTTTTGTTTACAACGCTTTGTTTATTTGTTGTTGCCTAGGTGATAGTAATTTGAGTATATTTAAATCAAACAATTTATTTTTGCGAATTTGAATAGATTTTTGTTTTGGGACTTTTATTTGATATATTCTAAGGCAATGTTGCAACATTTAACTTATCTTGTATCGCTTATTATTTATTAGGTATAGTTTTTACCTTATAATTAAAATTGATAATATAAAAATAAGTTTTAAACTGCATCATTTTGAGTTATAAAGTAAGTTAAAAACTAAATCAAAAAAGGGAGCATCAACGAGTCAGATGAAATTCAAAGGAAGGTCATTAGTTTTTGGCATAACAAAATGTTAAATGTTTTCTTAAGTTTTATGATTTTTGTCAAGTTTTAAACCTTTCGTTTTAATTAATAAAAAAGCTCAAAAATTTAACAAAAATCTTAAAATAAAAAAAAATTAAAAACTACATTGTATGTGTACAATGTACCTACAATTGCATACCTACAAATTTTTAATTATAAAAAATCCACTTTTCTAGAATAATCAGTTGTAGAGCGCCCTGTATTAAGAAAGCAAAAGTTTTTGTTTTTATGTACATAAAATAATAATATAGCATTACTCGCTTTATTATTTCATTAATAAAATAAATTACAGTTAAGTTAAATGTTGCAACATTGCGTAAGAAAATATCAAACAAAAATTCCAAAACAAAAATGTATTCAAGTTTTCAAAACAAAATATTCTATTCGACATCAATCACCTAGGAAACAAGGAACAAATATTTAAAAAAGAAGAATACAAAAAAAAACATTTTCAAAGAAGAATACAATTTTAAATTTTATTTTAAACGTGATTGCCACATTAGTCAAATTTAACTAAAATATTTAAGCAGATTTTTATAAACGCGAAATACATACACTTAAATACAATCATCTTATGCCACATTCACTGCAAGTATTGATAAAATGTTTCGAGACCATGTTTGAAATTTAATGTTTCATTATTTTCTAAGAAGTAAAAAATGCTTCTCACTTATTAAAGAGAGAAGATTCAAACAAATATTCTACAGAATTTACCTACGTTTTGTTAATTTCGCTGTCAAAAAACTGAATCTAAATGAAATTCAAAAATATTAAATGTTTCTGGACATCATTAATCTGATGGGGGAAATTTTATAACTGTTTTACGAAACTTTAATATTTTTGCTATTACTATTTATCATTTCATAAGACTTTATATATTTGTCTTGGTTAAAAACCAAATATCTACTATGTATTTATTTACAATTTTTTAAATTTATTTAAAAACAAAATAAGTTCTTAGAATCTAATCTGTTTAACTACATAAAAATAATAATTTTTACTTATGGGCAACCGTGGTTGTACGTTTTAAGTTTTTTTTTTTCAATTTTTAATAAACAATTTCCACTTCTACTTATGCATCTTTCTATCTCCCTCTATCTACAAAGCTAAATAGTGACATTCCCCCTAAATTGAAAATTTAAATAATATTCCAATATTTAAATAATATTCCAATATTTTGGTGACTCCTTCATTATCTGATTATTCTTAGTCCCCCACTCCTGCCTAAATCATTCCAGGATTAGGTCCGCTCCCTTGAACCAGACGGCGCTTCAGTCGATCGAATTCATGATAGTACTATAGTTTCTATATACAAGGATAAGACTTACCGTTTTGCTGAAAATCGTGAAAAACCAGTTATTGTGACCTTTGACCCCCCGTAAATTTTTTTCCACACCTCGGATCGATGAGGACTTTTTAGATTTAATTTATGATGGTGTTTCCAACAATCCTACCAATTTTCAGCTTGCTGGGAATTAATGTAACCTCGGATGTCTAAATTGACCGGACTACATTCGAATGTTTCAATGTAAAAGATACATCACAAATCTTGTAAAACGTTTTGTATGTTTTCAAGCCTTTCTGAGGCATTTTTATAAAAAGGACTCAAAATAACAGCAGTATTCTAAAACAGATTTAACAAAGGAATTGAAAAGAGATTTGAGGATATACGGTGAACTCCTTCGTGTTCCTCAATATGAAACCAAACATAGAATTCCCTTTTATCTACAATGTAGTCAATGTGAAGGTCAAATCTTAGTTTTTTATCAAATAAGACCCCGAGATCCTTCTATTCAGTAATTCTGATCAGAGGTGTATAAACGTATAAAACAAGGGAGACTGGGACCGATAGTAAGACATAACTTGGCACTTGCACACATTGAGAAAAATTTGTTTTTTTTTTTTTTACACATCTTATTAAAGAAGTATACAATCAGAATACGACTTTATGTGACAGTAGATTTTTAAGTCGTCGGAAAATAAAAGTTTGCTAGGTGGCTTCCTTGAGGAACGCCGAAAGAAACATTGATAGGATGGGAATTTACATTATTTAAATGCACATATTGGATACGATCACATTAATATGACTGTAACCATTTAAGAATGTTGGAATGAAAATCTAAAGTATTTAATTTGTTCAATAAGATATGGTGATTTACTTGATCGAAAGCCTTGGCGAAGTCTGTGTAGATAACATCACATTGAGATCTACTTTCCAAGAAATTAACAAGATTGTTTTTCGGTAATTTTAGGGCTTGAAATTTCTAAAAACTAGTAACCAGGCACATCCCAGCAGTAATTGGGATGCCAAGCTCCTATCTCCCTAGTTTCCTCAGAGACAGTCTCAGTTCCTCAGAGACAGTTAAGTTTTTCATTGCAAAAGATTTTTGGTTTAAATTTCCGCCATATGTGGCCGAGTACGAGTATGTTAAGTTTGAAATTCTTCAACAGATAAAGCGTTTTCAAAATTGCACTATTTCTATGTTTTTATTTATATATATCAATTTTATTTTGCTGCGTTTGTTTATTTTCAGAAGCACTTTTATGTAATACAAATAATATCTCACTAAAAAATATTAAAAAATATTTTGCAAACTAACCAAATATGTAAATGCTTTAACGTGTGTTGTGTGCGATTTAAAAAGTTTCGTGTGGTGTTGGTTTATCTTTAAAAAATAACATATTTTGCTATTACTTGTGACTAATAATCGTAAACTAACTTAAATTTAAATTGTAGTGAAAGTGTGTTGTTGCATTAATTTATTTGTCTCGCATTGGTAGAATAGGGCGCAACATTTTTTCGCTTTTAACATTGGCTTGCATTTTATTAACTTTTGTTTTACACAGCAAAACATTTTATCCATCTCACTTTTATTCTCTATTTATAATTTTAAAAATGCACTATTTTTTGTTTGTTTTTCTTCATTTAATTTTGTACTTTGAAAGTAATATGAACTCTAATCAGTTTCATTATATTGTTGTTTAGGTTTAATATCGAGAGTCTGGGCAAATTCCAGTTTATTATAGTTATAAGTTGTAAAAATGTTGCGTCACTTTAGCTGCCGCCATCATAATTATTCGCGGCTAATTCAGACAATTTTTCAAAATCACCAACAAGTCAATTGTTTGCATAATTCAGTAAATTTATTTAAAATTCAAACTAGTCAAACAATACAAAAGAACAACAACAACAATAATAATGATACTGATGATGAATCCATTGTACAGCAAAAAATATCAAAGGTTAGCATTGCTTTTCATTTAATTTTTGGAATTAAATTTTAAACTTTCTACATAGAATTATTTTGAAAATACATAGTTATTAGGGGAAAGGTATCATATTATAACTAATTCCGTTTTTTTTTTTTTGTTATAGATCGATGCTGAAGTGTCGAAATTACTGGCGCTCAAAGCGCAACTATCAGAAGAAAATGGAACACCGCAAAAGTTCACCTTAAAAACACCGAAAGGCACACGGGACTATAGTCCCGAGCAGATGGCCTTAAGACAAGGCGTCCTTGATAAAATCATTGCCGTCTTTAAGAAACATGGTGCTGAGTCTATTGATACTCCTGTTTTTGAACTGAAAGTAAGTTTGATTATTTTTTAAATCTTGCCAGAAATTAATGTATTTTTTTTTTTCTCATTTTTAGGAAGTACTTACAGGGAAATATGGTGAAGACTCCAAACTTATTTACGATCTTAAAGATCAAGGTGGAGAAATTCTTTCGTTGCGGTATGATTTAACAGTTCCTTTGGCTAGATATTTGGCTATGAGCAAAATATCAAGTATTAAGAGATATCACATTGCAAAAGTATATAGACGTGATAATCCTTCGATTGCTCGTGGGCGTTATCGTGAATTTTATCAATGTGTGAGTTGAAATTTTAATTTTTTTTTTTTGGAATGTTGTAAATTTATTTTTTGATTTCTTCAATTTTTATAGGATTTTGATATTGCTGGAACATATGACCCCATGTTACCAGATGCTGAATGTGTTAAAATTGTTGTCGAGGTGCTAGAAGGCTTAGATATTGGTGACTTTGTTGTCAAACTAAATCATAGGCAACTACTCGATGGAATGTTTGAAGCATGCGGTGTTCCCAATGATAAATTTAGAGCAATTTGCTCAACAGTGGATAAGTTGGATAAGGTAAATATGTACGCTTTGAAAAGACAAATAAATAGATTGAAGAGTAGTATAAGGTTAAAGAATAATTTTTGTGAGATATTTATTTTATAATTAAGTCTTTGAGTTTATAGTAATTTTTTTTTTTGTTTTTTAATAAGTCTGGGATAAATATTTCTCTTCAAAATTCCAAGAAGTTAATAGATATATAGATTAAATTTATTTTCAGTCAACAGTTTTTTTTTTTACATTGATATTATAGTAATCCTAATCAATAAAGCATGACAAAATAGCCGTCTCTCTCCGTAGTTCTTCAAATTTTATTTGTAACGAGTGTTGCCGCAGGCTTTTTTAAAAATGTTACAAATTTTCCAAAAAGTGTAACAAATAGGAAAAAGGGTAACAAACTCCAAAAAGTCATAAATCAAATCTTATCTTATTGGAAAGATTATTATTACGAAGTCTAGTAGGCTGCTGGAGCGAAATAGAGGTGGAGATTTCTCCAAATAAACTTCTATAGTTTTCATATTTAAAAAAGCAGAAGTAAATTTTTGTTTAAGTCTGAAACGCAGCTGAAACAAAATAGTACGCAGCTGAAACAAAATTTTCCATACAAAAATAGCGCAATGAAATTTTCAACGAAAAGGAGAATGGGCAAGTTTGTATGAAACGTGGACGTTACGCGGCCAGGAATGAATTTGTTATTTTTTGATGTAATTAAGGTTTACATATATTGTGCAGAAGTTTTATACCTGTGACGTATTTCAATAACGGATAAAATGCATTTTTGCATTTAACACTTTATATATGTCTCAATGTTATAACTCAATTGTGTATTTTAAGTGCAAAATATTATTTTCTGTCATTTTCCCTGAGTCTGAAGACCTTTATCTTGAATATCCAACCACTAGAACCCAAACTATAAGCATTTTAAAACAACAAATTCAAGCCCATTTTTAGAGTTTTGTTGTTCAATTTTTTGTTACTTTGAATTGTTTGAAAACTTTCGAACCTGAAATGGTTGTCTTAAAAATCTTATATTATGAGTTCTATTGATCGGATTTTCAATATTAATGTCTTCATGCTCAGAGAAAATGACAGAGCATCATATTTTATATTCCATATAAAAATATAAATCAGTTTTTCCTTCATACATTGAACAATGCATTAACAATACTAATACTGCATTATCTTGCATTCTTAACGCAATACAGCGAAACGTCCATAGTAAAAGTTTTTCCTGGGCTATAATTCTTTCATTTGATACCAATTTTATTGATGGCCGCTCAACGTCCAAAATGCCCATTCTCCTTTGGAGACTTAGAAAATTTTATTTTAATTTATAATTTTTAGTTGTGCTATTTTTGTATAGGAGTTAGCGTTTCTCATTTATTTTTTAATTAATGAAGTTTAAAAAAAACCGTTGCGGTGGAGGGTAACTATTTATTAAACTTTTATCTTTCTGGAAAATAGCCCCGCATTTTTAGGAAGTTTTGTCTCCTTTTGGTAATTTTTTTAAGATATTTTAAAACCCCAAAAGCTTTTAAATTATGGATAAATTTTAAATTGATAACTGTTACTTTCAAAATTAAATGCATATTTTTATATATTATTGGTAAATACATAATTTAAAAACGGAAAGGTAGAACTATTTTCGAGAAGAATTTCATGGCTAGAGCGTCTAGCCTAAAAATTAACATTTTATAGTTATTGTAACACTTAAAATATTCTTTTCATTAACTCACATCAATTTTGCCCTAAGCAAATACAATTACATATACAAAAAAATTGATTTCAAACTTTTTTTTACCATAAGCAGATCATTGTTGCCTGCAAAATAGACAAATTTATTACATAAATTGTGGTCTCTGCAAGCTAACAAATTTATGAACTTATTTCAGTCCAAGAAAAGAGTGTTCCAGTTGAACTTTTAATCTATTTCAAGGAAACACAAAATTTTATTAGAAAAAAAGTGTAACAAAACGGAATACAAAATTATTAAATATTTTAAGAGTGTAATACTTTTGTTACAATTTTAACATTGTGGCCACAATTCTGGTAACTTTGTTTACATTTGTTAAAAATTTATCCTGTAAATAACAACTAACGATTACTTTAGTTTGCTACTAGCAATCATTTGTTGTTGAATTGTTAAGAATTTTTGAGTGGCTCGATCAACCATAGGATTAGAATTCATTGGTAATACCTATTAGGTATTCACTTTCCAGGAAGTTACAATTATTGAGGGTATCACAAGGGATCTACATTGATTAAAGTGTGACGGTAACAAAATCAACTGTGAGCCCATATAACCTAACCTAATTCTTCTTCCGTCCAGTCTCTACATCTTCTGGGCCACTCTAAACGTTTTCAATTATTACAACTTTTCTCATTTTCAACAAATTTTCTCTTAAGAGCTGAAGAATCTTAAGTAAATACTTCAAAGCGTGGCTTTAATATACAAATCTTACAATTCAGGGCCCTATTTCATAGATGATACATCACATACATTACATACATCATACATTAAATTTTTTCATACATTACATACAATTTTTTGTTTCATAGATTTCATTGAAAGTAATGTATAAAATCTATTTGTTGTAGTTGATGTATTTATTTTGACATTTCGTTTGAATGAATTGTGAGGTTAGGTTTCGTTGGAGTGTAGGAATTTTTTTACTGACTAACCAAAACGAAAAGTAACAGAAACTTGGGGGTCATGAAATTTAACAATATAACAAGAAAAGACAATGAATTATTATTTTCTTTGCAAAAACACAAAATATATTATGTGCATATTCCTTATTATTAAATTATGAACACAAAACTCCCATTTTTATAATTTTATTTAGTAAATAAATTTTGTTTACAGCAAAAAGACTTGCTGTATGAAATGTATTCTCCGTTCATACACTCATGTATGCCAGTTCTTCATACAATATTTCTATAAAACAGAAATAATACATCAGAACTATCAAAATCATATAATGTATGTAATGTATTATCTATGAAATAGGCCCCAGGTCTTTAATTTTTAGGTTTTGAAAACCTTTTTTATGTCTGTAGAATTATAAAAAAATGCTTCATGAACAACCAAAGGTAATAAAAATTCATAATGACGAAAAACCCAAATACATCTCAATAATCCATATAAGCGGTTTTTCGGCATTAAAAAAATTATTAAAAATTTAATTTCTAATTTCGTGTGGTATATTTTTCAAGTACCTAATACAAAAAATAAGATAAAAACCCAATTTTATTTCATTAAATCAACCGAACCCCAAGCAAGAATGAAGTTAATTGTTTATGTTGGACTGAACTTTTAGCCTGTAGTGGATTATTAAAGTGGACTTAGTCCACTTTCATAATCATGGGCACATTTATTAACTACTTATTAAAATTACAAGGCAATATAAGAAAAAGAGAGCCTAGCTGCGAAGACTATTAGCTCTGCTTGTATTTAAATTTAGATATTTAAGTTAAGTTTAGTCAGGAATTTATTAACATTTTCAATATTTGAGGAAGTTGGATGTTTTAATACGTCATATATCGACGTGTTTTTGAAAATTGATAAAACAGCTGGTTTTGCTTTTTGGCAGTTTTGGAGAAGGTGGGTTAGACTCATTGTTGTGTTACAGTTGGTGCAAATCGGTGGATTGTTTTTGTTGGACTGAACTTCCAGCCTGCAGTAGTTAAAAATTATTTTTATCATTATTATAAAAAAAAAGATCCTACTTCCATAAATATTTAGCTCTTATTCACTGAAAATTAATGTTTTATTTTTACTTTACAAATTTTAGAGCCCCTGGACAGAAGTTCGAAGAGAAATGATCGAGGAAAAAGGTCTTGACGAAGCAGCTGCCGATAAAATTGGAGAATACGTACAATTGAGCGGGGGTGTTGAACTGGTTGATAAACTACTTGAAGACGAAAAACTGAAATCCATCAAATCCGCTGTTAGTGGCTTGGAAGGAATGAAATTGCTTCTAAAGTACTGCAACGCCATGGGATTGAGTAATAGAATATGCTTCGATCTAAGTTTGGCACGTGGACTCGATTATTACACAGGAGTTATCTATGAATGCGTGCTCAAAGCAGAACCAAAGATAGCACAAAACGGAGAAGAGGCTGGAACAGTTGGTTCAATTGCTGGTGGTGGGCGTTATGACGGCTTGGTTGGCATGTTCGATCCAAAAAGCAAACAAGTCCCTTGTGTGGGTGTATCGATTGGTGTAGAGCGAATATTTTCTGTACTGGAAGCTAAAAATGCTGCCAGTGGTATTAAGACACGCACAACCGAAATAGAAGCTTATGTAGCATCCGCTCATAAAGGTCTTCATGAAAAGAGATTACAAATTCTAAACCAGCTATGGGATCAAGGAGTAAAAGTAAGGAATCTATTTGTAAATTCATAAGTTGCAAGAATAACTTTATATTTTTTTTCATTTCACAGGCCGAACACTCTTACAAACTTAATCCAAAACTCTTAGCGCAATTGCAATACTGTGAAGAAAATGGCATTCCCTTGGCAGTTGTTTTTGGTGACTCCGAGCTGGGAAAAGGAATTGTCAAAATTCGAGAGATAACAACAAGGAGGGAAGAAGAAGTTAAAATCGAAGACTTAGCTGATGAGATCAAAAAACGTTTACGAACATAAATACATAATCTATAATTTATAAGCATTCTATGATAAAATGTATTTATTTATTTATAATACGTAAAGAACTCTCTGCCAGGGCATTTACTTATCCGTGCTGTAGCTATTCTCCCATTAAATTACCTGCAAAACAAAACAAACCAAACATAATAAATCACAAAATAATGATAAAAAAAATCAGCGAGAAAGCCAAAAAACAAAGTTGTTTTATTTTACTTTGAAATTTTAAATTAAAAATAATAAATAAAACATCAAATAGTTTTGGAGTTTCAACTAAGTTTGAATGAATATTTTTTCTTCTTGATTTTTTTCTTAGATTTCACAAAGGAATTTCAGACGATTTCATCGCCATGCCGGATCCTCATCGAAAAGTAATTTCTATCAAATTTAATAATCACATATCAAGCAAAAAAGAATCCGCGAAAATGAACGCGTTCTTACAGACAGGTTTTCTGGTAAGTACCTAAATATTTTTATTTTCTTAAAGAAATCATAGAAGTTCTAAACAAAAAAAAAACTTTATTAAAAATATGTGTATTGCAAACGTCAACTTCGTACATATATTCTTTCTTTAGTCGTATTACGAAAATTTGGAATGCATTAACCGCCTCAGTTTTTTCCTCGAATTTCAATGTTCAGAACTCTAAAACCAATGTGCATCGGTATATCGTTTTAAGTCCTTGCCTCTTTTCCTAACGCTCGTACTGTGTTAACATATTAAGGGTACCCAAAACACCCCTTTGGTGCGTGCATATTTTATAAATAAAAAACAAATACTAGTCAGTCTGCGATTTTTCTATAGGTAATTGAGTTTAGCGTTTATTGCCTTAATTTTCTTATTTATTCACAAAAAAATAAAAAAAAGTTGAGACAAGTTTAAATGCACTCTAGAAGAAATAAATAAATTATTTTGAGGCGATGATCCAAACGTTAAGATGCATTTTTCACTACAAAAAATATAGAATGTTCATAAGAAACTATATATCTGTTTTATAAAAAAATTATTAAATTAATGTTAAGAAAGTTTTAAATTAAAACTTATATGTAATGAGTAAATGCAGATAAGAGTTGACTGGTTTTCAAATTTTATAATTGCCACTAATATTATTTGAAGGGTCCAGGGGAAAAACGGCATATGTCAACTTTTTGTCAAAAATAAACCAATGATTAGGTCTTGTAGTATTTACTGAGCACTATCTGATGGCATCCTTACTATTATAAAATAAATGAAAAAATAAATAAATTGTGTGCTTTAATCACTGAGTTGTATGGAGAACAAAATTTTAAAATGCGTTTTTCTCGAAATGAGTTGGAATGCTGTTCTACCCCTGGACACTTCATTTGTTTTAAATATTTTAATTTTTTTCTGAGTCGATGAAAATTCTTTGGGCAATATCTGATATGAGGCGCGCAAAGTGTGTAACTTTATTTTACCAAATTTCATAAAATTTTAATAATTAATAATTCTATTTATGAATAAAGTGTAAATATCTGGTTAGAGCGGTAAAGTTGTAACAAATGGCATCAAAATCTTCAATTTCAATTCAATTTTGGTTTATTGAACTTGTTATTTACAATGGACTTAAAATAACTTATTTCTAAGATACATTGACAGAAAAAAATTTTGTTGGCACAAAGGAGGCCTAACGATAAACAATGACAAAGTTATAAAATATAAATAAATATAATACATGGATAGACTTAATTTAAAAAGTTTGCTGTCTAGGTTGTCCTCGGGGTGTTGTGACCCGGATGTCCAGTTGTAGGGTTGGTTTGGTGGGCGTTTAGCCGCGGTAGTATGCCGACCGGGTGTCAGCGTCTAAGTTAACTGCTTCTTCGGTGTGTATTGAAATTATGTGCCCATCCAGTATATCCAAAGCGCAAAGGTAAATAGGTTCAGGACGTCGTTTTCGGGTTGTCATTCTTCTCAACAGCTGATTGGGGTGATTGGCGATATTTCCTACAAGTATCTTCGCCGATTGCAGTTGATACTTGTCCAGTGGTATGATTTTTGCTTCCTCGTAGAGTCGCTTGTTGCTATAGTATTTCTACCGCTGTCGGTCGAAGATTAGTCCGGTGCACATCCTCAGTATTTTTCTCTCGAACATTTGTAGTTCTTTCATGGCTGTCTTGTACAATACCGGAAAGCTGTATGCAATGACTGGTCGCAGAAGCTGGTTATAGATCAAGAGTTTCGTTGGTTGACTTAATCCTGTTCTTATTTTCATCAGAGGGTGAATGCGATGGATGGTTAAGTTGGCCAAACATTGTTGAATCTGAAGAGCTCGTTTAAGGGGATTCCTAAGTACTGGGTGTTGCATTTGGCTAGCAATCTAGTTCCATCTGGGAGTGTCAATTTGATGCTTCTACAGCTTCCAGCCGATCGACTGCCTCTTCCTCCTGGGGGTCAATTCTCGATCTGTGAAACTGCGAAGTGATTAGTTTTATCACGTTTTCATAATAAATTCGATTCTTGATTGTGATCGTCTAAGGCACAATAATCCCGAATGGGCTGAGTTGTTTCGAATACCCCATTTACTGTAGAACTCATACAGTTACGAATGTAAGCTTCTCATTTTACAAAAAAATTCTAACAACAATTTTCGTCTTTCACTTTTTATTTTTTAAGCATTTTTGATAAGACATATTAAAAAAATGACAATTTGAATTTTTAAGCTGACTAATTTTATACAAAGTTGACTTCTCATTCCCATTGAACACTGTCCTCTTAGATACTTTTCTAAAAAAAAAAAATAATTGGTTTATATAAGATAATTCCTTACAAGGTTACCAACCAAATAGGCAGTAAGTTCAATTTTTTTTTCATTTCTTCCCTTTTGTTTTAGAAGCAAAAGAATTTATTACATCTCAAGGGAATTTGTGAGCATTCACAGAAGCTAACTATTTTAATCATATAACATGTACATTATGTATATATGCACCACCAAAAGGTTTCAGATAATGATAAATATAAGTATAATGCTGTGGGCAATTGTACGCTTATCAGGAGCTCATTTCATAGAAGTATACAATCGGCAATCGGAAAGAAAAAGGATGTCACACAAAGTTATCACACCCCATTTAGAAAACGATAGCCCTAAAGTGGATGTATATTGTATAGTCCTGGGGCTATAATCGTTTTTATTTCTTGATTTCCTTTCGATTTTTTTTTCTTTCAAAAGAAATTACATGTGGTTACATATCTGTTAAATACCGATAAATAAATAAGATCCTGGGGAATATACTTACTTCCTTTTCAAATTCTCAAACACATTGCAATAAGGATATTCAGGCATATTTGGATTCATACATAATATTGTTAAACGAACTTATTTTTCTTTTTTTTTTTGTTGACAAAAATATGGATGTGATATTAGGGGTGGAAAAGAAGTAAAATACAAAATTCTAAATTAATCCGCTTTGATGCCTTTTATAACACTGAATACACCAAAGCAGAAAGGATGATGCACTAGATAATGACAATTTCAATATTCTTTTTGCGACCATTCATTTAGGGATAAAAAAAACCTATTCGTTTTGATTTTATTTCGTTTTTTTATTAATATTTGGCAGAGGGGAAGGTTATTTGCTGGTTGGAAACCCGCTTGCGTTTAATTTTCGGATTATGCTCGGAAAAGAATAAACCCTGGGATCGTGGGAAGCAATATTTTGTTGAACACTATGGTCACACCAAATTAACGAAATGTCATTTAAGTCCATGGACTTTGGTGTCTCACGAATAAACTGTTTGTGCATTATGGAAATAGTATGGTTGTGCATAATTGGATTGTGACACAATACAATAATATAACCTAGTTTGTGGTGGAGAGAAAAACGATATGTTCTTTATTTTGGGGATTGAAGACTGAATTCAATGTGAAAAATAAAGGCAGTTTAGACGTGGATTATAATATAGTATCCGCGCTTGAGCGAGACTTCGAAGAAGAGGCAGTAACCTATGAGCTTAATTTTGAGGCAATTCGTTTAATAAAAACTGATGAAACCTTATCACCGAATAAGCCCACCAAATAACACTAATTGTGTTGTGCTCTGTGAAAAGGGAAAGTAAAGTTTATATACATTATACCTAAATCCATGCGCCTTGCACCAATTTAATTTTTGATCCATAAACTCACATTTCACACCCTTACAACTATGATTAAATATTTTTCGGATTATGTTAAAACTTCTCCCTTTAAATGTGTAAGTAGTTTCATAAAGGACATCCTCGTCACCAATTATAAATGATTTGTATTTATCTCTCATGTCTCGTTCGATTTTTTGGAATGCCTTATTATTTATGAAGTGTTGGGATTAAAAAAACAAAACTTTGTTTCGACTGCAAACGATATTGCTTCGTTTATCTTAGGGGATGAAAATTTAGTTAAGGTGCAACATTCATATACAAAGTAGAATTATAAAATATGTAGAAAAACAATAAATAACAAGCATAAGTCATACAAAATTATGTCAGAAATTGAAAACAAAACGAAAGCTGGATTTAATAAAAAAAAGTAGGTTAAAGTATTTCTGTTGTGGAATATTTCCAAAAAAGGACTTATTGTGATGGGTCGATAGAATAGGTTCAACCACTTTTAAGAAAGTTTAGGTTCAAAGTCTTATAGATCAGTGAGGGGGTTTTTTGCAGAGTAAAGTGGGGTTTATTTAAACATATTTAACTTGAATTCTTGGACATTCCAAGTGCATTAGTTCAGATGAAAAATAAAAATAAAGTCCGATCAAAATATAAATGCGCGTGTAAAATGAAAAATTAAATATCTCATAATCTACCGAGCAGTTTTTTAAGAAACAAAGACTACGAGAAGACTAAAGAATAAATATGAAATGACGAAAAAATGCATCAAAATGAAATAAAAGCGAAATATTATTGGTTAGTTTTCCATTCTTCCATGTTAACTCTTAAATTAAATTTTCTTCTTAGTCTTTGAACTGTTAACAAATTGATGTAAAGTGTTGGAACTTAGATCTCATGAACATCAAAGAGAAAATAGCCCAGTTGGAATGTACAAAAAATAAATCGTGAATTTTTTTTTCATAGGACGGTAGAGAGGGTCACTGAGAGCTTTAAACCAGTTTTTTTTTCGCGAAAATTGAGCTTGAGTCAAAGCCGCCATTTTGGATATAAGGAAAAACAAGTTTCGGTGAATAAATCTGCCATTTGCGAATTTCTAAAATTTTATAAACAAAAGGTAATATCTTAACCCTGGAAGGTTATGCTTATTAAGCGCACACTTAAGTCATGCTTCGTCTAATCGACGAAATTCGAAAATCGTTATAGCCGTTTCTAACGTTTAAAGAAAAAAGTTGGTATGCCATTTTGAAGAAATAATTATTTTACATATAAAAACGAAATTTGTTAAGTTTTCACCAACCCGTTTTCAAAAAATTAATTTTTCAAGAAAAAATTTCGAAATATTTTTTAAAAATCCAAAAATGCGTTTTTTGAAAATTTTCTAAAATTTTAATATTAGATACCTTTACATATACCTATTCCGACTGGGCTAAAAAGAAAAAAGGAAAGTCACAACAAAATCGTATGACCAAATTTTGAGTTATGGGTCCTTAAAAGTGTACCCCTTCGTACAATTGTTTTGGTATACCTTTACTTAAGTTAATGATAATTTCTCTGTTAATACTAATGGTAGAAACTTTGTAGAAGTCTTTGTTTTTAGAAAAATGTTATTTCTTGTAACTGCGTTTACAAAATGCTGATATCTTTTTTGGTTGCATAGTTGGGCCTTTACCCGGTGGACAGTTCGAGTTGCGAACATAAATTATTAGAAAACCTATTCTGGGTTAAAATATATCAAGTTGCAGCGGTGTTTTTATGGAACTCAACATAAGTTTGAATTTTAGTTTCGAGTTTCATTCCATTTTTTCCTACATCCCAGTTTTATGCGGAATCTATTTTATTTATGTTTTAAAATATATTTTACACAATATATTTTCCGATATCCTTGATGTGAATAACCATTACCATTACCAACCAACTTGAAATCGGTCATAAAATTTAGTTTTTCTTGCGAATTCCTAAATGAACAGCTTCCATCATTAGCAGGTCTTTCAGTCTGTTAAATGCAAAATGTCAGGACAAAAAAAAGCACAACCGAGGCTCAAATTTACCACCAATCGTTTGGAAAGGTCACGTGTCTTCTATTTCTTATCGTGGTGACCAACTTTCCATACGCCACGTGCCATCAAGTAACTCATCTCTGGAAATGCAATCAAAGCCATGATTTTAAATTTGTTTTCATTCTGTGCAAGAATATAATTCATCATCGCATTTTCGAAATGATTTTTTTTTCTTAGGGTGAAAAACACCATCATCCAGACACAGGAGCAAATAATTTAACTTCTGGTTGCATTCTCTGGAGTTCAATTTGACTTTATTTCAAGTTCGTCGATGCATTGCTAATCGATCCGCATTTAATGGTACTTTCTAGATTGTAAGGTCAAGATTAAGCCACAGCGCACACTTCCTTATTCAGTTATTTAATTAGAAATCCTGCGCTGCAATCGAGATGATCTGAAGCACGTTTCACACATGATTTTTTTGTGTGTTAGCTCGCACTTCCCGAAAAGTAAAAGGAAAATTTACTTTCAAATTCCATGTAATATTGCAATTCTGTAGGAGGATGAGATGGTGAAGAAGTGGAACTCTTGCATTTGACAAGCAATTTTTCTCTGTCTTAAAGCTAAAAAAGAAAGTAAGCTATTTACTTTGTTATTGAAAATAGAGATGAGTCCTTTTGGAGTTGGAGAAGGACAATTTCCTGTCAAAACATCGTTATGAACATTATTTTGAAATTGATTCGAGAACAAGGGTTTTGTAAACAACAATGGCCCATTGGGGTGACCTATTCTTTTGAAATATCGTGCTCCTTGTTGTGTTCGAAGGTAAACAAGTTAAGCAAAAGTATAATCGAATGAGTATAATGGAGAAAATAGGTCTTTCGGACTCGCACAAAACGAAAACTTTGAAATAGATCAGATGTAGCACACATCTGATTTATTTGTTGAAGACAACGGAACAGTCCCACAAATTATACCACCGAGAAATGAAAATGTATTTCTAAGTACGATGTATCTATATTTGTCTTTTTGCCCGAATGGAATGGTGTTTTATTCAAGAAGAAACAAAGTTTTAAGTACCCCATCTTTCGCATGCTGGACATAAGGGATTGTTTTTTAAATAATGACTCCTGAGGGACGTAACCCTTTCGTATCCTTGCATGGGTTAATACATTTTGTTTTTGGTGTGTTTCTCTTATTTTTTTGCTAAGATATTGTTGTCTTCCAATAATTTATCATCTGACAGGCTTAATTAGAATGGTGAATGTAAAGAGATGGTCACGATGTGAGAATGTCCTTAGCGTAGTACCTACTAATAAAATCCATTATAGTTTACAACTATTTTAATTTTGATTTATCGAACAAAATATATTATGCTTATTTTGTCTTCTGGTGGGACTGTTTTTTAAATTAAACTGAAGTTTTGCATTAAGGTTTTGAGCTTTTTTTTAACCCTTCTTTTTTCTGCTCACCTTTGGGACTACTTCGTTCGCTCGAACACATTTTGAAGTTTTCTTATTTTTTAATATATTGGTTAATATATTTTGAGAGTAGATTACATTGTAAAATTTAAAAATGAGTAAGACACAATTTTGAATAAATCTAAATCCTAAAAAATTGGAGTAAAAACTTTAAATTCCTATAATATGCTAAAAATTGAAAATTGCCAATGGAAATTCTTGTGTAGGTATAGGTACTTTTCTCTGGCACATTGTAAAATCCTTCTTTTAATAAAACTATACTTTTATAAAAGATTTTGGTATGCTGATCCCGAATCCGAAGGCAGAATTGCTCTAGCACGTTAGGTTTTTTTTTTTTTAGATATTCCCGTTTGAAAGCCGCAAAACACCACTTTGTTGTTGATTTGGAAGCAATACTTTGAAGTAAGGTAATCCTTTTCAACTGAACTTGTTACGGTTTCAAACTCAGCCCATCAAAAACTACATAAAAAGTACTTTTGTTGCTGGGAGTTGATATTAAACATTTCCTCTAATTAAGATATTTCTGTTCATGCGGGATTTACCTACTAAAAACAGCAGAATTTTTTTTAAATGTGAGCGAACATTTATTTATAAGGACATATGAATTTGGTGTCATTTGATAGATCATATTATGAGGAATAAGTCCTCCAAATTTTAGCTGAATACAATTAATAGTTTTAATTTTGAACAAGGTCAACCGAATCTGAAAGTACTCACATTTTTCAAAAATCATTTAAAAAAAAAATGATGAGTGCTAGAATTTTTGTGTAAACGGATTTAGATTTAGGAAAGTCAAATCTTTCATAATATCGAAACATTATTTGAAGAAGAAAAACAAGTTAAAGGAGAATGGGCAAGTTTGTATGGAATGTGGATGTTGCGCGGCCAGGAATGAATTTGTTATTTTTTGATGTAATTAAGGTTTACATATACAGTGGAGAAGTTTTATCCTTGTGACGTACTCCAAAAACGGATAAAATGCATTTTTGCATATAACACTTTATGTAGATTGTCTCAAAGTTGTATCTTATGTGTGTATTTTAAGTGCAAAATACGATACTCTCTCATTTTCCCTAAATCTGAAGACCTTTATGTTGAATATCCAACCACTAGAACCCATACTAGAAATTTCCTGAATATTTTGTACAATGGTTTTTTATCCTTTGAAAACTATTTTTATAGTTTAAAAAATGGATGTAATGCTTGAATCCAGCATAAATAAGCATTTATTTTTTTCATCATTGTTCGATCGGGATTTTCCTCGAAATTAATTTCAAGGGAATACAAAATCCTTTGAAATGATATGGGTATCATTTAACTTGAAACAAGGGAAACATTTGCGATATTTTTTTTTAATATCTTTAAAAAATAATATTTTTTAGTTTGAAGTTAGATATCACAATAAAAATACAATTTAGGGTTAATTTTTCAATAGTCAGATAAACTTTTTTTTTATATTGAAATTATTCGCCTTAAAAAGGATAAAAAAATACAATAATGATTTCACAATGAAAAACTTCGAGATCGTACTGAAAATTTTGGTTTTATATGATTGAGTATTATCTTCTGGAATCTAAAATAAGTTTATGAGATGCGTTTTAATTTATTAGATTTTTGACAATAATCCCGTATCTTAAAGTGTTTCTTCTATTATAATTATTGTTCTCTCATTAAACCTATAACCAAATCAAGCTGAAAAACAAAATATTCTTTCATATTTTTTATTTCTATACTTTGTATTCTGTATTGTATACTCTTTCATTCCCTTAATTGGAGTGTTTTTGTTTTATTGAACATACTATATACAATTGACTTAAGCTTAACTTATTTCTAATAAGATACATTGATTGATATAAAATTTGTTGGCACATATGGGGCCTAACCTTATACAATGGATAAAAGATAAAATATATATAAATATAGTACATGAATAGGCTTAATTTTACAAGTCTGCTGACTAGGTTATCCTCGGGGTGTTCCGTCCCGGTTGTCCAGTTGTGGTATTGATAATGGTGGGTTGGGTGGTATGGCATTTAGCCGCGGTAGTAGGCCGATTGCGTATCGGCGTAAAAGTAAACTACTTCCTCGTTGTCGGTTGGGATTATGTGTTCATCCAGAATATCCAAAGCACTAAGGTATCTGGGTTCCGGATGTCGTTGTTGGGTTCTCATGCTTCTCATCAGCTGATTGGGGTGGTTGGCGATGCTTCCGACAAGTTTCTTTGCAGATTGCAGCAGATACTTTTCCAACGTCATGATGTTTGCTTCCTCGTAAAGTCGCTCGTTGCTGTAGTATTTTTGTCGCTGTCGATCGAAGTAAAGTCCGGTGCAGATCCTCAGGATTTTCCTCTCAAAAATTTGAAGTTCCTTCATGGCTGTCTTGGAAATGGTATACCATACCGGAAAGCTATAGGCGATGACAGGTCGTAGAAGCTGCTTGTAGATCAGGAGTTTCGTTGGTTGGCTTAATCCGTTTCTTCTCTTCATCAGGGGGTGAAGGCGATGGAAGGCGTAGTTGGCTTTTTTCAGGACAGACCTAGAGTGAAGGTTGAACCTCAGGAGCTCGTTAAAGTTGATCCCTAAATACTTCGCGTTGCGTTTGGCTGCCAATTTAGTACCATCAGGTAGTGTAAGTGTGATGCTCCTACAGTTTGCAGCTGACCGAATGCTTCGTCCTCCTGTTCGTCTAAAGCACAGTAATTCCGATTTGGATGAGTTGATCCGGATACCCCATTTACTGTAGAACTCATACAGTTTTCGAATGTGAGCTTCAACTTTCCTGGCAGCTATCGTTGGCGAGACGGACTTGTAGTATGTGAGCGAATCGTCAGCGTAAAGCAGGTTCTCGCACTCACTTGCAAGCGGCTGGTCTGACGTCAGGATACTATAGAGGAAGGGACCAAGTTTTGATCCTTGGGCAACTCCAGCTCTAATGCACTTCTTTGCTGATTTTCTATCCTCCACTTGTACGAAGAAGTTCCTAGAAGAAAGAAAAGAAAAAATGATTTTTATTAGTGCTACAGGGAAGCCTAGTAAATGAAGTTTATGGATAAGGGCTTCTATCCATACGCTGTCAAATGCTTTCTCGACATCCAGAAAGCATGCGACGGTAACTTGATGGTTGTTCAAAGCTGAGGTGATGTCTTGGTGGAACTTCATGAGCGGATGCAGTGTGGAGTGCTTCTCCCGAAAGCCGAACTGCATGTCTGGGATAATGTTGAAATCGCTGCAAAACTTCTTGAGCTTCCTCAGTGTCAGCTCTTCCAAGAGCTTACTTAGGTTGTTGAGAAGAGAAATTGGCCTGTAATTAGATATAATGTTCCTCGCACCTTTCTTAGGAATTGCCACGATTCTTGCAGTTTTCCATTTCTGCGGGAAGTAGCTGTTGTTGATGCAGTTGTTGAGGATAATGGTTAGGAAGATTAATATTGTCTGCGGGAGCCTCTTAATGACGAAGTTGGAAATGCCATCCGGTCCGGCTGATTTCTTAGGTTTGGATAGGCTTATTATTTCGGCAATCTCTTCTGGGGTGCTCAGGTTTGGGCTGTCAACTGGATCACTTGCGGGATTGGTGTTGCTGAATGTTGCTACATCAATGTTAGGTACTAAGGTCCTTCGGATGGATGCTTCCATTTCCTGTAAGAAGACTGGGTCTGCGGAAGGGTTCGGTGTGAAGTTACCTTCGAAGTGGGCTGCAAATGCTTCTGCTTTTTCCTGAGATGTTGTTGCTTCTCCATTGTTGGTGTTAATAACTTCCGGCATTGGTGACTTCTGTCCAACAATTCGGTTGATATTCTTGAAGGCATCAGGTCCGGGCTTTATTGACTGCAGTCTCTTCTGGAACTGTGTGTTGTTGAAGTGTTGAATGGCGTTACGGAGCATGATGTTGGTGCACTGCAGCTCACTCCACACTGTCCGGTAGTTGGCATTTGATGTGTTTAAGTCCCGCTTGTGGATCCTTTGGAGGCGTTTTCTTAACCGCTGTCTGTGTGCGTATAAATTTTGCACGTGTACTGGAAGATGTTGGTAGCGGTCCTTTGATGTCTTCGGCTGTTTTTGATTGTCCAGTGCACTTGTGATTGCCGTTTCCAGAGAATCAATAGCAGCATCAATTTCAACATTCTGGAGATTTCTGTTGTGTGGTGGGAAAGTGATGGATTGTTCAACCTCTCTCTGCAGCCTGTCTATATCCAATCTCCTATAGTTGATGAAGTGTTCCGCTGGTTGTGTCACTAAGTTGATGGGCTGATGAAGCTTAATACTGAGCTGAACTGCTTTATGGTCCGAGTCGCTGGATACTGTTGAACAGATAAAGTTGCAGAAATCAGGATGAATATGCACAAAATTTGATGTTACTAAGAAGAAGTCCAATGTTGAAGGTGTTCTTGGGTAGGTTGGTTTCGGTTGAGAAATTACAACTAACGAGTGTTGGGCACTGTTGAAATCCAACCAGTCGGATATTGCCTTCCCTTCGGTGTTGATTGTTGTATCCATCCAAAGGTGATGTCTAGCATTGAAATCACCGCCGATGAGTCCATAAGTGCTTCTCGAGAGTGTGCCGTTGAGGGTCTGTAAGTCGCTCTGGATGTTTTTGGCCGTGGAATTGCATTTGAAGTACACGCTTATTATGGTGAGTGTCTCATCTCTTCCTAGGTTTAAGATTACGGCAGTAGCTTCACTGGTCGAGAGTCCTTTGATGATGGTTTCACTGGTGCTTATATTTTTCTTTACAAAAATTGCAGTCCCTCTTCGGTTCTCGGCTTTGTCCTGTCGGAAGGTGTTAAATCCAACGATGTCAATGTTATTTTTCCGTGTCACGTTGGTCTCGCTGATGAGGGCGATGTCTGGGCTGTTGTTCTTCAAGAACAAGTTGAATGATGTCCTCTTCTCCAGGCTGTACAATGAATTGACATTGTACGTCAGTATGCGGAGCTTCTTTAATGACATAGTGTGTAGATGAAGGTGGCTAAGGCCGCGGACTTATCTTTATCACTCAGAAGCCCATAGTTAGACGGAACGGCACTCCGGGCTTTCTGCATCACTGACAAGAGGTCACTTCCGAAGAGGCGCTCAACTTCGTTGTTGAGATTCATCGGTGGTGGTGCTGATGTAGATGCTGGTTTGGTCGGCTTAGTTGGCCCTGTCTTAACTGGGATGCTCTTTGCTGGAGTCCTGGTTTGCCGTTGTTGTGTTTGGTTCTTCATTGGTGCTATTGGCTTGGGTGTTGCTGCCTTTGGTGGTTGTGCTTTTAGGGCCATTGCTGCATAGCTCACTGCTGGCCGGGTAATGGTACATGCTGACTTAGCAGCAAACTCCTGGTGAGACTTTTTCTGCGCCAGCACCTTATTCCTTTCGGTAAGCTTAGCTTTCAGTGTCGGGCATCCTTTGAAGCTAGCTGGATGTCCTTCCTTCTTACAGTTGGCACACCATACATCCGATCCGGTGTTTTCCTTCCTTCTACATTGTCCTGGTTCATGGTCTTCTTTGCACTTAACGCAAACATATTGGCGGCCGCAGTTTGTGGCAACGTGACCAAAACGTTGGCAGTTTCGGCATTGCACGATGTCGTTGGTCCTAAGACGCTCCCAATGAACCCGGTGGTTCATTATCAATGTCTTTGAGTAGACCTCGGCGATGTCACAGCTCTTACTTAGTTCTACGACGAAGTTGTTGAATTCTTTGCCCTGTGCCTTTTTGGACTTGAATTCAGTGACTTTGATGACTGGGAGACCCTCGATCCTAAGTTCATCTTCTATTTCAATGGCTGCGAGTGTGAAGTGAAGTCCTTTCAGCATTAGTAGGTTCTTCCTATCTTCTCGGGGTGTAAAGGTATTAAATTGGATCTTCCTCACCTTTAGGAAGTTTTTAATGTCCTCAAAAGATTGGCGGTTCCCAGTTGAAATGATGGTTGTCTTTGTGCTCCGGTTTTTAAATGTCACCTTGATGTTTTTATTTTTGCAGAATCTGCTGATTTCCGCGATGTTAGCGGAAAAACAGAAGATTGGTGGCATTCCTGTTGTCTTGGTGGTGGTGATTGGAGGCGTTGGCTGGGCGGCAGTTGTACTTGCTGTTGCTGGTTGTTTAGCTGTTGGTGGCTGTGTTGCAGCTTGTGACTGTTGTGCTGTTGGCGGCTTGTTTGGACTGGCTGATGTTGGCTGCTTATTCGGAGAATGCTGGGCTGTTGCTGTTGATGGCTTGTAGAAATCCGTGATTATTAGTTTTTTGGCTGCAGTTGCTCCTTTTCCGGATTTCCTAGGCCTCTTCTGCCCTGGCTGGGGAGATTCACCATCAATTTCCGAACTGGAAGCAGAATCACAAGTATCCTCTTCTTCGCTGGCTGGTTCATCTTGGCTGGTTTGCACCTCATCGTTGGCGTGTGTCGATGAGCTTTCTTCACTTTCGGTTTCCATTTCATCTTCGGCTTTGTCTTCTTTGTTCTTCTGCAATTGATCATCCCTTGTGATAAAACTTCCTAGGGTTTTATTGATTCGCGATCCGTGTTCAGGACCCAGGTCGTTGATGATCCTCTTAATTAGTTCTTCCAGGGCAATAAACGCACTTTCAAGATTAAAAGGCTCACCCATTTTTAATTGCTGCTAATTGTTTTTACTTTAATTATTATATGGCACCACTTAGTTTAATCCTCGCACGATATTTTAAGAAAAACTTTCATGCGCACATTAATTAAGGGTTGGCTTAGGTAGCTTAACTCTGCTAATGATTTCGGGTTTTATTACCACAGGGTAATAAAACTTTTGAAAATCGTCGCAGGTAAAACCCTTCGCTGGTAGATTTGGTGGTTGTTTTTGTTAAGTGTTTAAAACTATCCGCTGCACGTCTATCTGCTTTGAATGTCTGTTTGAAACTGAATTGGAGTGTTTGTTGAGCGGATTTGTTCCAATTTACATTTTATTTGAACAAACGATTAATTACAAAACATAATCTATTGGTTTTCCTTCAGTTCACAAGGGTTGAACCGAATTCGAATTCGACAGCAAGTTGTGTTGAACAAAATCCTTTTGGGTAAAGTTTGAATTCACTTAGAAAATACACACACATACTTATCCAATTCGTAGGTAAACCATATTGTCCAGTCTGGAGTTATTTCAAAAAGTGTTTACTTCACTTTCAAAGAACAGCATCCCAGACAAAAGCGACAAAGACAAATCAATCGTCGCAGAAGTGAACCAAACATCCACAAACAATAAATCACCCAAAAAACAGTTGATTTCGTTTATGGTGGCCGGAGTATCTAGTTTGCTGAAGCACAACAAAGCGATACCATGAGAAGTTTCTAATCAAATCACTTCACCACATCACATCACAAACGGCAGCTAACTGACACATTCATAAAAAATGGAATAAGTCATCTCTTTTGTTCGTATCCTGTGGGAATGATGATGATGATGGCACAGGCCAGGCGATGACGGGCGGCAATGGGGTGGTGGGAAAAAAACGAGAATAACTCAACTAAAAGCGTTCACAAAATAAATAACTGTTAAATAACATTGATACTGAAGGGTGTCACCATGATACCCTCACCGAGACAGGAAGTCGAAACAGAGCAATGTATCCATTTAGTCCACCCCGCACTTCAGAAAAATATCCCAGTAGAACTCAAACTCAAAAGGAAAGCTAAACAGACAAAAAATGAGTATTTGCCATTGTGACATTATACATCCGGGTATTAAAAGCAATTTTGTTTTTTTTTTGCTTCAGATTCGTCCTTTTTTTTTTGTAATTGTTAGGGATGAGGGTAGAGGGGGTGGATTTTGTGATTGGATTGGTTTATACGAGTGTATAAAATGGACTAAGGTTTAATTTGAGTGTGTGCATTAGGATTTTAAGAAAGAAGCAATTAAAGGTTGTTGGATAATTTTGAATTAGTATTCTTTGGGCAAACATGTTTTTCTTCATTGGCGTTAAATTGACCTTAATTGAATTAAGAATAATGGTAATTATCGAAAAAATTACCAAACGACGACGTTGGTAGGTAATTAAAGTTGATTATTTTCTATCTTGTAATATAAAAAAACGTAAAAAAAAAACATTCTAACATTTTTGTAAAGAAGTTCTTAATTAGGGGCGATATTATAAACTTGTATGCATAAACTTGGTAAGTCTTCTTTTGATTGAAATGTTAAAAGATTATTTATCTACCTACTATGGGCGTTAAGTGTTTAGCATCTAATTTTTTCAGGCAATGTCCTAAAGTGCAAGTTCTGAGCTTTTTCGACTAAATGGATCATGATGACACACTTAGAGAAAAAATCATGTAAAAACAAACAGAATCTTACATTTTCTCATGTAATTATTTTTCAAACAGATTTTCCAGGTTAAAGTGTTAACATGATACATGATTTTTACAAGATTTTTATTTTTCCCATTAATAATTTTCAATGTTAAAGCAACAGTGATAACTGGTATGTTTGACAAGATTGATCATGTTAAATATTGATATGGAAACTTTGATAAATTATAGATGATCCTGTTACAGTTGACATTAGTATCCGTGTTAAATTAACACCACAACCGGTTAAAAACCGTTGTCAAATTGAGCTCGCTTTTTTTAATACTCACCAAATGAATGCACAAAGTTCTTTTCATTAAAGTGATAAATTCAGATTAAAATAACTTATTTACATTTTTCAGCAATTACATTTTTTTTTTGTTTCTTAAATGAGATTGAAAAACTAGACTTTTTTCACTCCTCGGCCCCTAATTTTTCCCACTTGCAGTAGGGAATGATTGCTTCATCAAATGGAATCCATTTTTGGAAGAGATTTTGCTTTTTGCCGGGATAAAATTGAGCAAAGTTCATTTGAATCTAAATTTTAAGTTTATTATTAAGTAGATTAGCAAACAAACTTTGAAACACAACTTCCTTACCAAAGAATGGCCCATCGAGTTTTTAACAAAGGCCAGTTCAAAGATATATTAACATCCTTACTGAGAATATCAGCTCTTCTCAAATTGTAAGTCTTTTTACATTTGCCCGAAATTTTATCACAAGTCTCCATTTTGAGCAATAAGTTGGTTTTAAGCTCCATTTCTTCAACACCTCAAAAATTTTTAAAGAAAATGAGTTCGCAAATTTTTTTTATAAAAATTTATTAATATAAAATTAGTTTTACTAGGGGTGGTATTAAATTGTTTTAATAAAATGGAGGGGTATTAAAATGTATTAGATAATCGATTAAGAAAATTTTTTTATTATGACCCAGGTTTTTGGGATCAGTAGGCCTAAAAATCAAATGCATTTGAGCTCTTTTTTTAAATATTTTAGTTTTTCACATTTTTCGGGACGGACCGGACGTAGAAAATAGACCACATAGAATTAAGCGGATCGCACCTTAATTTAAGCGGATTTCTGCATGGTTTTTTGCTAAGATGACTTTCATCTTAAATTCTCCTTAAAACGTTTTTACATTTTTATGTAACGTTTCACTGAAACTCTTTTTAGATAGATTTCGTCCCACACGTCTTCCGGAAAACGAGTGCATATTAATATGGACTCTTTCAAATACTTATGAAGAGCTTAATAACCTCAATTTCAATTGGGATATACAGGGCTGTTCTGATTTCCATTCGAATTCTATTTTCTCCCGTGTTCAAATTTTAGCTGCTCTGAATTCCGTATTCGAACACATTTCGCAGATTCATAGGTGTTTCGATAAAGAACGGATCTTAAATCCGACAATTTTTTGTCGTTTTCAATCCGGGTATCAATTTGCTACCGGAAATTTGCTACAAAAAAGGCAAATGGAAATCAGAACAACCGTTTTCAATCCATACGGATTCAATTTTCGTTTCTGTTTTCAAATTCGAACGAATATTAGAACAGCTACCTAGTTTATTTATGTGAAAACGAGCACTTTCTCAAAAGATGGTTCAATATCTTAACTTGTTTTATCTCAAAAAACTAGCATGCACACTTTAACTTTGGGTGATAAATTAGTCACCATTTACTGCAGTGATAATCTCTTCCAGTTTTTGCACAAGAACAACAATGTTGTGGATAGCGTGTTAAAATGATTATAAAGTTACTTCAGAAATGCAGTCCAGTGGAACAGAATATTTAATGTAAATTGATGAATTCACGTAGCCCCTTTCTCACAGCCCTTAAACGGTGTGGTTTGTATACCTATAATACTGAAGATCTATTTAGTTATACAAAGACACACCATAACCAAATGGAATAAGAACATGATTAGAGACCCCTTGTGTTACTGTCAGGTCATGAAAAATTATTTTTTGATTCCATCAGTTCCCTTATTAAGTCTCCGTCAAAGCTAACAAAAGAGTATATTTTAAAAAATATATCTAAAAAAAAAGGGTTCACTTGTGGCTTACCCGCCGCTCGCTATAGCTAGCTAACGTGTTAAAGATAAATAGTCTTCATCCGTTTGTTGTTGTGCACTTCGTGTGATATCAAATTTAATTAAAATTTATTTGAATCCGAGAAAGTGAACTGAATACTTATGAGCAAACAACTACCTCTCTGAAGTGAAAAAAAGGTAGTATCCAGTAGTCAAAAGGAAGAAGCAGAAGTGAAAAAAAATGAAAACCCAATCCATAGTCCTTATAAATTAAATCATTGTTTGCACAATTGCTCACCACAAGGACGAGAAAATCAAGACTATTAATCATTTGCCACATTCTTTCTTTGTGTTTCTTTTTCTTGAATTTGATATTTGAAAAAAGAAAAAGGGGTTGCTGTGTTGGCTAACAATAAAGTCCGATTAGCATTTATATATACAGTGGATTGGGTGTCGACATCTTGAAATATTTATAGATACCTACTCACATACACAATCGTTTGATTTTCAAAAATAAGTAAGACCTGACCGGTAGCCTTTTTTCTTTTCCAAAGGGAATGGTTATACATATCTACTCCTTTGAAAATTGTATTAATTTTGAAAAGGAATAGAAAAATGGGATAATACAAGTATCAACAAACAATGAAAAAAACAAGATGTTTACGGGGATCAACTGGAAAATACTGGTTTACGTGTTTTGTCGGTAATTGGTTATCATTGTGCAAATTTATTAATTTTTTGTTTGATTAAATAAGCTGTTCTAATTGCAAAAGTTGAAATACAATCAAAAGCATAACCAAAACTTTTAGGAATTGAATTTCTAAAGATTTTTAAAAAACTTGAAAAGTCCTAGCTATTAAGTTTACTCAGGCTTCTTGCAGTTTCAATATACAACGAATGAAGAAGTCTTTTTTGTGTGTAATGTCGAAGAAAGGCAATGATCCTTTTCATTGAGCTTTATTAGTCTTCCAGAGCAATAGGAGAACAGGGAAAATTGTATAATTATAAACTAAGCCAAGTTCGTAACACTAATCAAATGGGAAAAGTTATTTCTTCTTTTTTTGTGATTCGCTAAATTCATTTCAAGTTTGCAAAGCGCACCCCCTTTAAATTGATCCACTGTGTCATCGGATCTATGATTCCTTGAAGGAATGAAAACAATCCCGTCAATGACCCTGTCCGAAGGAAACTGAAAAATTTATTCACATAATCCATCACTTGATAAGGAGAAAAAGCGAATTAAGCCAGCTAAAGTCAGCGAAAGACTTCATCTTTTTGGTACAACCTTATAGACATCCAAAAATAAGTTACAAATGTTTGAGAGAAAATCCTGAGGATCTGCAGAGGTCTTTTAATCCACCGACTGTGTCAAAAATATTACAGCAACGAACGAGAAACGAGTAATGTGAAACACAACTTTCTTTTTTGATAGGCGCACATTTTTATAATCTTTTGGGAAATTGACATTTCTACATAGAACATAGAGACTATATAAACAAGACAAGAGAGAGTGCATTCAGAGGTAGTTAAATAATTATGAGGATATGATAACGAGCAAAAAAATGAAACAGCCTTGAAAAAATAATACCTGACCAATAAAAAAAGATATCAACATTATTTAAACGCAGTTACAAAGGATATCATTTCTTCAAAAATTTAAAACCTTAAGGAAGTTTTTAGCATAAGTATTAAGAGAAAAATTAGCTTTAACGTCGGTCAAGGTATATGCCAAAATACCATTTAGTGCCTAAAAAGTCCCTTTGGACAGTGAATTTTGAAAAAAAAAAAAAATATGGACATTTTTATAAATATATTTTCATATATTTTAGTTGACGCAGAATAGTTATACTTTAATCTATTATAAAATAACATTTGCACCGATATGTTTGGAATGATATTTCTATATTACGACAGTTTAAACAGAAAGTGATCAAAACCAAACAACTGCGTTACTTTACTGCAAATTTCAGTTTTATTTGTTAAATCATATAATTAAGATCTCTGATATTCCTATGAAGTTAAATAACAGAAAAATTAATTTCAATTAAATATTCTTAATAGTTTATTACCAAAAATCAGCTTTAAAACTTTAAATACCACTGCGTTACCAAGATAAACCACAATGTTACCGTGACTTGTAAACAATTCAATAAAAATTTGGGTTTCAAACTTGTAAAAGTAAATAATGTTAATTTTATAACTCAATATAGTTTTTCTACTAGTTTGTACTTTTTCTTCAAGAAAAATGAATTTCAATAAAAGGGACATTTTTTAGGCACTAAGGCCCAATTTATTGACTCTCCATTAAACTTAAATCGCCATTAAAAAAGGGAATTTTAAAATTAAAAACCAAATTCGTTTAATTCAGTCTCTTTTAAGGATTTTTTTGAAGTTTGGCATCATTAACTAATTGAGTATTAAATTTAAAAGTCGTTTCAGTTAAAACACCAAATTTGACCTTTTAAGAGGGATTTTTAGAGCAAATGGAGGTTTTAAACAGGATTTCTATTTATTCACTCTCCATTAGTGTCAAATGTCATTTCTTTATTGTTTAATTATTATTTTATTTGAAAAATGTCAAATGAGCTATAGAATTATTAAAACAACAACACAATTATGAATGAAAGTCCAGGCGAGAATTTTTTTGTAGGTACGTACAAATATACGTATAATGTATGAATTTATTCCATAAATAAGTTATGCATTATGCATATATAAAATGACTAAAGCTCACCAGAAATTTTATCATTGTTATTTAAAGGGGAGAGACAACACTTCATTTTAGATTTTTAAAAGACACAAAATCCAATGAAATTAATGCATTCTTATTTACTTCCCCGAGCTCAGAAGAGCACATATAGTACTAGATTTCCTAGATTTATCTTCTCCACTTAAAAAAACCACTGCTAGTAAAAACAATCAGGATTGAGATGCATTTTATAATCAACTCAGAACATTTTAGACCACTTCTGTATATCGTGACTCTCGTCTTGGGATTTCGTCTTGCGTTTTCGGCTGCAAAATAATTACGCGGCGTAGTTTTTATGTTTTTTCATATTGTTTATAATTTAAATCTTCAAATTCAATTAGACAAAATCGTAGTTTTTGACAGTTTGAATAAAAAATAAATAAAAATTCCCTAGGATATTTTTAACAGAGTTTTAAATTTAAAGTTTCCATTAGAGGTAAAGGCTTTAACTAAAGAAGAGTGAATTAAATTAATTAAATTAAAGGCGTCAATAGTTTAAAAACGCCGTTAACTAAAACGATTAATTTCTAAATTTAATGGAGGCTCAATAAATTGGCCCTAAGGCCCAATTTATTGACTCTCCATTAAACTTAAATCGTCATTAAAAAAGGGAATTTTAAAATTAAAAACAAAATTCGTTTAATTCAGTCTTTGTTAAGGATTTTTTTTGAAGTTTGACATCATTAACTAATTGAACATTAAATTTAAAAGTATTTTTAGTTAAAAAGCCAAATTCTACCTTTTAAGAGGGATTTTTAGAGCAAAGGATTTCTATTTATTCACTCTCCATTAGCGTCAAATGTCATTTCAGTTTTTATTTTATAACTATTTTATTTGAAAAAAAATTGTTCGTGAAATAAGCTAAGAAATCATTAAAACAAAAACAAAAATTATGTATGTATAACAGTCCAGAATAGAATATTTTTGTTGGGACATACATAGGTATTTATTTCATAAATAAGTTACAATTTAAAATGACTACGGCTCGCAAGAAATTTTTTTCTATGGGTATGACGTATCAGGGTTAAATAGACAAAACTTCATTTAAGATTTTTCTCATCTACTTCGCCGAGAGCAGAAGAAGCACATATATAGTAATAGATCTACCAGAAACTAGATAATCTTCTCCACTTTAAAAGAATAACGAGGTAAAACTAATCATAATCAGGGTTGAGATGCTGCATAACATAATCATCCCAAAATATTGCAATTGTAACAGTCATTAGTTACCACTGATGGTATATCGTTACTCTCGTCTGTGTGCTTTCGCCTGGCGTTTTACGGCTCCAAAATACTTACGGGCCATAACTCTTATTGTCTGTATTGTTTTTCCTTAGTTCAAATCTTCAAATTTAAAAAAAATTGATTTGACAAATTTCTGCTTTTGACAGTTTTATTTTTCAAAAACTAAAAAAATCCCTTGGATATT
The DNA here is from genome assembly GCF_945859705.1 of Episyrphus balteatus. Lineage (NCBI taxonomy): Eukaryota > Metazoa > Arthropoda > Insecta > Diptera > Syrphidae > Episyrphus > Episyrphus balteatus. The sequence continues at coordinate 133,004,652 of NC_079135.1, read as the reverse complement.
TTTAATGGAGTTTTAAATTTAAAGTTTCCATTAAAAGTAAAGACTTTAACTAATGTAGAGTGAATTAAATGAATTTTTAATGACGTATACTTAAAGGCGACAATAGTTTAACGACGCTGTTAACTAAAACGATAAATTTCAAAATTTGATGGAGGCTCAATAAATTGGCCCTAAATAGTATTTTGGGCCGTATTCAAAAGTAATTACACATTTAAAATTTTAAAATAATACCAAATTTTTCTTAGAATATTATAATATTATCTACACAAAGAAAAAAATAAACTATTTTAATAGTTTTAAATAGTCATTATTGACTTTTTAAATATTCACATATAACTATTTTAATAGTTAAAATTGACTATTTAATAGTTAATTTGGAGAATACGAGTACTTCGTACTTAAAATAGTAAAAAAATAACTATTTTTTTTTAAACTATTTTAAAAGTTATCCCGATTATAACTATTTTGTTCCCTGAGTGCTGGTACCTACCAAAAAATCACCTCTTAAATTTTCCTCATCTTATTACGGGACACTTATTTTCAATAATTCTATTCAATATTTAGTATTGCTTCTTCTGAATAGTGCATATCGTCGGTCCAAAGGAAAAACTTACTAACTACATAGGATTTCAATAGCAGTTAGTGAGTTTTTCCTTTGAACCGACGACAACTTGGAGTCGTCTGTTCATTCCAAAAATTAAGTTTTAAGTTTTTACTGTAAAATATTCTCCAAATCTTCTTTCACTACACTTTTCAGCTGATCAAGATTGTTCTTCGGCATCTCCCAAGCATGTTTTATTGAATTTAAGGGTAGTCATTTCAATGTATTTTAGAGTATCCAAAAATTACGGTAACTTTGATTTTAAATTGCATTGGTAGATATTTTAATATAGACAAATATTTTGGTTTTTCTGTTGTCAGTACTTATTTATTTATTTAATTCGTTAAATACTAACGTTACGTTACGTTGCAAAAAAAAAAAAACAAAAATTCTGACAGTTTTAAGTGTGTTGTAAAACTTTTTACTTAATAACAATACCTTCCAAACATAACTTCAGTTTTTTATTCAACCACTTAAAAAAAATACTTAAAAAATTAACAAAAAAAAAAAAAGAAAAAAAAAAAGAAAATATTTTGAACACTATCATTTAATTAAAAATCAAAGTGCATCAAAAGAATTTCATAACCAAAAAAGAAACAGAAAAAAAAAAACAACAAAACAATGCGAAATAGAAAAAGAAATGACTTCTTTTGGTTTCATTTGGTTGAAATATTTGTATACCTCACAATACAAAAGTTGAAAAACTTTATCAAGAATTCCAATCAAAAGCAAAGGAAATGAAAAAAAAGGTTTAAATAGAATTTCAAAAAAAGAAAAAAAGGATTGAAGGGGCGGGTAACTAAAAACCAAATAAAAGATAAAAAAAAAACAATATTCGATACAACAAAACAAAAAATTCTATTAGAATCCATTGCCATTGTGGATGCAGACAGGTACCTATAGCCAACGGCATTATCTACTTTTTATATCAGGAGAACCATAATAGTTATCAAAAGGATATTGCTCCTCCCACAAGAGGATAGGTCCTTTTCATTAGATAGGGCGTACGCGTTCTTTTCATTCGAGAATCCCCATTCACCTAATATCTCACACCGATTATTTGTACCCGCGCACATGTCATTCTGTCACTCTTGGAGCACCAGAGCCAAAAACCAACAAAAACATGTTATGAACAATTGTTGATTGGAGGGACGCCAAAAATAAACAAACAATATTTATAGGAGAATACTGAGAGATTGATATAGTGAGAGAGGGAGAGAGTAAAAAGCTCAAGAAAATGAGAGAGTACATAGAAAATGGTTTAACTTGTGGAATTGTTTACAAATCTCAATTTGAAAAATCTCTTTTGACACGTGAAATACCACGTGGATACATTGTTTCTCTGCTCACTGGAAAGTTACTCAAACAGAGTTGCCATAGAAGAAAAATAAGAAAAATAAGTATATAATACATTTTTATTCGCAATCAAATTTTAAACAATCAAATCTTAAAGTTGCCATAGAAAAATGATGAAATTAAAAATTTTCTGAGGATTTTTCGAGATCTTTTTGTCAATGTTTAGTCAATGTTTGGTCAACAATTAAAAACGCGGGTACTAAGAGGTGATTAAATTAGACGGTATTAAGAGGGTCACTGTGGTGTATGCGTAACTTTTTTTTTATTGACAAATCTAAATGAAAATTGTTTTATTGTTAAGCTATCAATCACATGTTTTAAACATTCTGTGATCTTTTGAATGGTTTATTTTGTCATGCAACACTGAAAAGCCTTTTCAAGTCTTAATAAAAAAAAAATAATCGAAGTTAAGAAAAGTGGTGATGACTCTTAATTTCCGATATCCTCGTTAATGGTTCAACGAGCGGCGTTTGATAAATTGTGTTTTCTACATGTTTTTAAAACTGTCCGCCCACGGCCACACCCTATTTTCTCGTATACATTTGATTTCTTGTATGTTTCTAAAGTAATTTTGGTTATATTTTCAGTATTCGATATTTTAAGCGAATACAAGGTGAAAGTATTAAGGAAAAATTTAAGGCGTAATTCTTGGATTATTCTAAGAAAAAATGGTTCTACAGGGTCCATCTTTTAAGTTTACATCACTTATTGACAATTAAATAAAACGCATACTTTGGTATACTTTTAATAATATATTCTCTGTTTATACAAATGGTATATCGTCGGTGAAACCAGAAAAGTGTGTAACTCCAAATTTTCTGAAAATTAGATTTGAATGCCATCTGTTAGACAAACCTAATATCTACCGTTCCTTAAACTCAGAATCCCCTTAAAGTTCATAGTTTTTATTTTATTAGCAAATTAGAAAATAAAAACTCATACAAATGCCTTCAAAACGATTTTGTTTTTTAGCTCTCCTATAAAATTTGCTAAAATGGAGTTACACACTTTTCTGGTTTCACCGACGATATGCGAGTACATACGTTGTTAATAACTTTATTTTCATAAAAAAAATTTTAATAAATATTTTTGTTTCTTAAGCTTTCTTACTTAACATTACAAATTTAAAAAAAAAATATTTATATATTACAAAATTCTTTCTGCAAACAAAAATATTATACGTTAAAAAATAAGTTTTGAAAATGAAAATTTTCATGCATTAAATTAATTAATACTCGTCAAATTTGTTACAATTTTGACTATTTGACCATGTATTAACTAATTCAATAATAATATTGATGTTTTTGTAAGAAAAATAGTCAAAATATTTAATGCACACATTTTTTATTTTTTATTTTTTTTTGAGAAATATTTTTATTTTCAATAAAAAAATTTTTTTCATGTGCAATAATTTTTTTTTATGCAAAATATTTTTGTTTGCAATAAATTTTTTTTATTGGAAATTTTTTATTTGCAATTTTTTTTTTAATTCAAAATTTTACGAATATCTTCTAAACGGTTAAAGCAATCAATTTGATGCCTAGGACTTCTTTGAAGAAAAATAGGAATACATCTTGCTAATTTGCTAATAATAAATTTTCAGTGAACTAGAAAATTGTAAAAGTAAAAAATATTTTTATAATTTTTTTAACTTTGACCTCGAATATCTTTCAAATGGTTAGATTAATAAAAAAAGTTGGCAAGACCTTTTTTGCGTGGAGCAATTTGTTTCCTACAACAATATGTCTTGCATGTTTAATTGTTAAAATTTTTAATTTGTTACAAAAAAAAAGATTTTCTTGATTTTCGAACCTCAAATATCTATTGAACGGTTAGATAAAGGAAAACAGTGTATAAGCCTTTTTATGTAAAGCGTTCATTTTCCTACAAGAATATGTAAAGAAATTTGCTAAAAAGTCTTCTTATAAAAAAAAATATTTTTTTTTAGTAGAAGATTGATGTTAAAAATGGAAAATTTCGAAACAAAGGACCTTCCCATTAATATAAAGAGCTCAAATTTTGTGTGTATATTCTAGAGCTGTCTAGCAATCGATTTTTTCGGAGTAAAAAAAAGAATTTCGATTTTTTTGACCCACGTTAATATTTAGGTTTCCCTAGATGGCGATGAAGTTTTTGGATTTTTAGCTTCAAGTTAATTTAATTGTAATTTAGTTTTCTTTTAATTCACTTCTTGCTTTCATACTAGAACAATTTATTTTAATAATTCTACCAGGAGATATCCATTTAACAACCAAGTTTGTCAAGCAAAGCAATGCAACCACAAGCAAGCCAAATTCTTTTCCATGGTTAGGAAAAAAAAAAAAAACAATTTACACTTCGTCATCAAAAATCTTGATATACATCTACCTTATCACAAAAGTTTGCTGCTAACTTTCAAATCATGACAAAGGGAATCTCTTTTTATATATTTTCATTAACAATTTCAAGTGTGTGATTTTTTGCTATCAATAAATTTCAAAGAAAAAAAAAGTCATACCTAATTAATAAATTTATCTAGTTTAAATTAATGTGTCAAAAATTTAATCAATTCTCAAAAAACCTAATCTCTTATTATTTTTTATACGTAGGAATTTTTGTGTTATTCTACATTTCAATCGAAACCGTCTAATAAATTTATTAAAAAAAAAAATCTTTAAATATATCTACATAAGTAATTATTATTAATGATTATGTCTGATTATTATTTTTAAACAAAACAACAAAGAAAAAAAGGTTTAAATTCCACTCAGCCGGCATTCTTTATCAAATAAATTATATCAATCTAAGCTAGCAGTAGCAATTGCTACCCCTTATTCATGTCTTCATTTTGACTTTCCAATAAAACTGGAAGAACTTCTCCCACAGTCTCGAGTTGAATTATTCGAGAAATAAATACCAAGATTCAAATGGAATGTTCTGCTACTGAGTTCAGCTATTCCATTCTATACTACCACGCATGTTGGACTTGTATCATTTTTCTTTCCGTTAACCGCCCTCGAATTCTTCTCTAGAAATCCATTGGAAGTTGCCTGGCGATTGGTGATGTGATGGTGTATCATCCCCTTTGCTCATTAGATTCTCAATTGCTCTGTTTTTTTTTTTGTTGTTGTTGTTGTTTTTATACCCACAATACTATCTCTCTTTCTTGCATCCATCTGCGCCCTCTCGTGGCGGATCAGTAGGAGGAATTTCAGTGTGCTCTGTGTTCACTTTTTGCTGCTGCTCTAGCGTGCAAACGGAATTCAGAATAACCCAACCAATTCATTCGTCGAATAAACGTCGACGCTGTAAGACGGTTTGCCGGAATACGTTCGTTTGCGATACTTTCACCCTGATGTTGTGATTTGATTGAAAATTATTTAAAAAAAATCTCAAAAGTGTTGATTAAACATAATTACAAAAGTAAATTGAATCCAATTTAATGCAAATTTATCTGTGAGATAAAAAGATATAATAGTATCTTTTTGTGTAAATTTTTAAGTTTTACACACCCAACCCAAATTTTATGCCGGTTGAAGTCCTATTTCTTATCCATCGTTATAACCTCAACGCGTTAGTGTGATTATAAAAGTGTGAAACCAATTTGGTATTTATAAACAAATCAGCTAAAGAGTGATTTATTTACTCTTATACCTCTCTGCCCATTCCAATCTGAATTATATACAATATCTTTTTTGGTGAATCCTCTGCTTCTGCTCAAATATTATCAATTTCTTGATTATTTATTCTTGAAATTTGCAAATAGTAAACAAATAAACAAAAAAAAAAATCCAAGCTACGTGATATAAATTAGCGTTAAATTGTAGGTGTATCTTTAAAACTTCTACACAAAAAAATATAAAACACGTTCACCGAGAAATATATCTATTCTATAGTATATAACTTACTGTAGATAGACTTGACTACTTGAGAATATCTTTTTGTGAAAAAGTTCGTCACAATTGTCGCTGAGAGCTCAATATACGTAAGTGGTTACCATAATCTGGTTTATAATTAATATAAAACTTTAATCATATTAAATTGCATTTTTTTTTGCTATACATATGTGAAATCTAATCATAATTATAAATTGTCTGTCTATTTGCATTGGCAACAATGTATCTATTTCTATATGCAGGTGTATCTAATAAATAAATAACAGAAACCGCAAAAAATAAAAAAAACTAATTATACCAGTTCATGTAATTTGTAAATTAATTTCGAGCCAATTAGAAAGTTACAAAAAAAAATAATTAAATTTATAATAAAAATATTCCTACAACACGGTGGCGTTGAAAACAAGTATCTTTTTTAGTTACATATGTATCTAAAAGATGTATGTTGGTATGTTTTGCCATGGCATTTGTGCAGACGTTAATATGCGTGTACGAGTGCTTAAGTTCAGTCTTGAATTTCCTTTAACTATTTATGTATTACTTCTCCGGGTTGGGTCTTGTTGGGGTCGTTAATTAACGAGTTCTCCTTCATTTTCACTCACTGTAACACATTTATTCTGTATTTTTTTCGTTGTTGTTGTTGGTCTATCTGACAAATGCGGGAATGAAAAAAATAATAAATAAATAAACAGAAACAGAAACTCGTTGCACTTTGCGCAAGAGAGGAATTGCTGATGAACTCATCACGCATTCAGATCGAAAATGAATAATTTAATGTAAATGACATGCAAAGATGAAAAATAACGAGACTTTACACAGTACAATTATTTTTATTTTTTTTTTTTTTGTAGCAGTTTACATACGAAAAATGCATTTAATTGCAGGAAAATGTGTTTCATTGTTAAATTTTTACAAAAAAACAAAAAAAAAACTATTATAATTGCTTGTGCGGATGTGGCTTAAGAAAGAAGTCATATTTTTTTTTAACTCTATATCATATATAGAAAACCAAAGAAGCCCTATTCATGGTATACCTAAGTCATGCTTTAAACAAGAATTGTTATTGTTGTTCGCTGTGTTACTGTGACTTGAATTGAACACTTGTCACACAAACGATTTATCGTTTGTTGTATAGAGTTGCTTATTAACTTATATTTATACAGTCAAAGCTCATTTTTTCGGAATTTCTACAGTTTGTTTTAATAAATTTTCTGTGATAAAATGCAAGAAATTCTAAAATTTGATTTTCAAGCCATTTTTTTAATTTTAAACAAATCAAATTGAAGTTTTCCTTTCATTTCCTGGAGTAAAAGATATTCACCCTTACCCAACAACTATCAATTAATAGTTGATAAAAATTAAATATCGATATCTTACTACTGAATTCACAAAATTTTAGATAACGTAGCATGATGCCAATGGTTATTATTGAAGTTTAATTCAAAAATTCTATTGAAAATTTGATTATTTTTTCCATAAGTTAGGTTTTTAAACACCAAATTTTAGTAGTTATTAACAATTAATTTATTATTATCACTAGCAATATGGGTGATTGAGTAACTCCACAATCATGTATTCATTTTGCTAAAAAAGTTTTAATTTTATTTATTTCTTCTTTTATATGCCCAAAAATATCATTCCGGGAACGCTATATTTAAGTCAAAGTGAACTTCTAATACTTAAACCATAATCTTCAAAATTCTAATGAATTAAAGGAAAAACATTTTTTTAACACACTCATTAGGTAGGTACCTATCAATTTTGTAAACTGTTATATTTTTTTTATTCGATTATAGTTTACTTAATTGTTTGAACTTACAATTTTTGCACGAGTTCGGAACAATCTCATTCTATGGGTTCTATGGTGAATTTTCAGGGAAATTGTATTTGCTTTGAAATATCTTATTCCTCTGGAATTGGATAATGGAACAAAAAATTGTATGTATTGACAGATTTTTTTCATTGAAATTTGTTTGTGGATACCAATAAATTCCTAGGGAAAACTTTGAGGATCATTCGTTTCAATGTTTGAAATAAGAGAACATTTTTAACTATAACGATATCACGATATGAGGGCAGTGTTTTTGTTTCTTATTGCTTCTCAAAAATATTCTTTATCTAATAAGTACCTTGTTGGAGCTCCTTTTGCTTTTTATCTCCAGATAAACATCTCCCAGCCCATCACACCTTCAGTTTTGGGGGAGATCCGTATGATGAATTCAGAGTTTCCTCCGATTCCTCCGAATAGTATCATTGTTCCATATTGTTCTAGCTCCGAAGACCAGAGCAATGGTTTTTTCTTGTTTTTTTTTACCGACTTCCAAAAAGGAGGAGGTATTTAATTCGTCTGTATTTTTTTTTTTTTTTTTTTATGTTTGTTACCGCATAACTTTGGACTGAGTGAACCAATTTTGATAATTCTTTTTGTATTGGCTAGCTGGTGGCTGCAGTGTGGTCCCATTTTAATTTCGTTCACTTTTTGCCATAGGAACTATTTTAAAAACCATAAAACCTAGTTTTCATCCATGGAAGTCGGTTTTGTTTTTTTGCTAAAAATGATTATTTAGCTTTCACGTGTCTTAAACTCACTCAGCTTGATTAAAATTAGTTTCCTTTTACTTTTCATGTAGCTCAACACTTGAAAAATTACAGAGAAAAAAATATTGGCTTTGCACTGCAAACTTATTTTTCACATTTTTTTTTTTTTTTCACTAAACTGCTTCGGTTCGTTTTTACGACTCACGAGACCAATGCACCTCTTAATTATAATAAAATTTACTTTTATGCAGTATATGATCGATATTTTACTATTCTTAGCACCCTTAACTCTCTTAAATTTTAAGAGCTGTGACCAGAAATGGTAGTAAAATATTTGAACATAATTTTTGAACAGCACTGTATAAATTAAATTTTCTTTTATGTTACGGCCATATTATTCACTAGTTTAAAAATACATCTGGATGTAAAGAAATTTAAATCCAAAAAATATATCCAAATCCATAATATTCACTACTTAAATCCAATCTTTAATCCAATTTTTTAAATCCAATCTTGTTAAATCCAAATAACTTTAAACTATTCTCTGGAGGTCTGTTTCATTTTATAAATCCAGATGTAAAATTCATTTTCAATGTGTTCAGTTGTTTCTTCAAGTATTTTGAAAAGTATTAAGATAAAGCAAATTATTCGCAATTTATTGAGAATCGCAAAAAATCCGTGGATATATGAAATTCGGATTTGAACGATTGGATTAAAAAATCCAGATCCAATAATATGGCCGTTAGTTAGGAGTTATTTGCTTTTTCACTCTAAGCCGACGATATTTCTATTTAGAGAACTTTGACTGTAAATACAATGGGTTGGTCAACTCTATGGTAACTTGCGCCCATTTTTACTACAACGAGTTTATGAATAGACTTTTATCCTTGAAACGACTCTTAGTAAAAAATAATAAAAAAAAAATAGGTGTCCATTGCCCATACTATTTATTCTTGTTTGGTATTAAGGTATCTCATGTCAATAATAATAGATTCAAGGAATAATAAATTTGTATCATATTTATCACATCAGAAAAGGTCGTTAAGAATATTAAGTTACATTTATGTTGTTTGTGTTTTTTTTTTTTCTTGAAATCTCATTTTCTTTTTGATGATTATTTCTTGATTACAATGCAAATACTTTTGCTGTTTAATTTCTGAAAAGATATACCTAATTGCATCAGTTCAGCTTGAAAGTTTTTTATTTTCTTGTTTTGTGAATCATATAAATACCAACTATTTAATATTTAATTAAGAAATTACTTTGAGTGAGAATTAAATTAAAGAAAGAAAGAAGTTGGGTAAATGACGAAATTTTTGAACTTTGTCAGCTTATAAATTCTAGGTGGTTTGAACAAACCACATGTTTTATACATTGCTGAAAAGGTCTAAATGTCTTCTATCCACTGTAAAGAAATTTAAAATGGGTACAAATTTGATGAAGCTAGATTGTTTCAATGGGTAAAGGTCCAAAAAACGGTTTTTTTTTGGCCCAAACTCTAGATTTTGGGGGTGTTACGGAGTTTTTAAATACCGTTTCTTAATCAGTGAAACTAGCTCGTGACAGGTCTCCGCCCGCGTATATTTTAAAATCTTGTTTTTGCTGTATCGCAAACTTCGTTAAAAAAGTAAAGGGACTTATGAGAATTGAGAACGTGTTTTATAAGGGCGACAGACATAATCCCGAAATTTTTAATCCAGAAATCCCAGAATCTCAAAAATCCAGAAACCCAGAATCTCCAAAATTAAACAGTTATATTGTTTTTTTTTTAATGTGTTTACTTCATAACCTCATACTTAAGATTTTTATTCTAAAATCGTTATCCCGAAAAATTATTAAAAATGAAAAATTTATATAATTTTTCGGGATTTTGGGTTTTCGGTATTTCGGTTTTCGGAATTTTGACCCCAATCCGTTTTGTAAATCAGTAATGTTGAATTTTAAAACAAAATATCAGTACCTACCGTGGCAAAAAAACTAAGTTTTTATTTCATAATAACAAAATAGAACCAAAAATGATTCTAAGATATTTATGACAAATAAAATAGATCCAAAAAACTCACTTTCATAAGAGAATTAGGCTACATATTTACTTTAAGTCAATTTTATTTTTTTTTGCTTCTTGTTTACCCCTAAACAAGCACATTCACAAATAATTCAAATGAAATCAATTTGTAGTTTTCAATAATGTCTAATCGCCCGCATGCATTTATAGGTACAATGTACAAACAAATAACAAAACTGAATGCACTGCATAATTAATCAATTAATTTCCATAACACATTCCCCATACAAACTAATTACATTGCAATTACTACTAATAATGCGCTCAAGAAAGTTGTGTAGTTAATTATAAGTTTATGCAAAAAAAAAAAAAAATAATAAACTCAGACAACTAACTTTAAGAGGGTAGGGTACATTGCATTTGCTATCGCTATATTCGGAAAGTCGTTAATTTTAAATTAATTGTTTTTCTCCTTATTTTTCGTTTTTATTATTTTTTTTTGTTGTTCATTTTTCAATGCAACTTTATTCCAGTTTCTACTTATTTGATAAGTTAATTCGTTTCATTAAAATGCTGGTTGGTTTTATTTTATTTTTTTTATAATGGTTTTTTTATGTAATTCAATCAATGTATATGTACATGCATTTGTTTGTGAAAATGCTAATTTAGGTTTTCTTTTAAGTAAATTACAAACATGGATATAGGATATAAATATATGAAGGTTCGGACGAATTTTATTTTTAATGACCTGATGTAGATTTAAGTTAAAATAATGAATATTTTTTTCAAAAATAAATTATATTTTGTGTATTTATTTTTTTTATAGTTTGCTAGGAAATGTATGATGAATAAAAATTTATTGCTTATAATAAAATGAATAATAAATTAAAAGTTAATTATCCTTTAGTGCATTTTTAAACAGAAAAATATATAACCAAAGTTAAAATAGAGTTTTTGATTTATTTTTGTTACTTCATCATAATGATGCAATCACTCATAAATAAATTTGTTATTACAGAAGAGCTTTAAAATCATAAATAGTTTTATGGCTATCATAGAAATTTATAATTTTTTAATACATAGGTAAGCTTTATAAAATAAGTGTTTTTTTTTAAATCCCTCTCGAAATCTTACAAATCGTTAATATAAAAATAAAATTAAAAAAAGTCAAATGCATTCAATTTAGTAATTTTACTGATGCAAGTGTTGTTAATCTACTAAATTTAATAATCGTTTGTATGAGTTCTCTAATTGTTTCTATGGCCAGAACCAAAAATTGAATTGGAACTACACTGCAGCTTTCCAATACAAAAAGAATTATCAAATTTGGTTCACTCAGTCCAAAGTTATGAGGTAACAAACAATAAAAATACACCACGATCACCTTTACCCTTTAGAGGTGATATAGATACTACTTATAACTCATAGTATATTTATTTAGTACAGCTAAATACTAGCTTCAATTTACATTAATTTACAAATTTTAACAAAACATTATAATTAGGTATAAATTACAAAATCGAGTAAAAATTTGATTGAAATTTAGGAGATAAATTAAGTGATTGGTCAAATAAATTATGAAATCTATTATTGAAAACATTAAATAAACTGAACATTACATTTAAAGGAGAAAAACGTTCGTAATTGGTACGATAGTTTGAGATTAATATACTATTGGGGACATTTCTGAAATTGCGTTGAGGAATATTAAAATTAATGCGAGACATTAATTAATTTTACAATGAACGAAAAACATAAATAAGACCTTCTATTCTGAAGACAAGGCATGTCAATAAGTTTGAGCCTGTCTATGTATGGGGGGAGGTTGTAAGGGTTGTCCTATCCTAAGCCTCTTAAGGCAAACCGCAAAAACCTTTTTTGAACTCGTTCTAGCCTCGCTATGTGACACTCATAATGAGGTGACCAAACCTGACAAGCGTACTCTAGGATGGGTCTAACAAAAGTTACAAATAGCTGTTTTGCAATAAAAGGATCGGAAAACTGACGTGACTCTCTCTTAATCCAACCGAGAAGCGAATTGGCTTTATTGCTTATGGAATTGATGTGTTCAATAAACTCCAGTTTAGGATCAAATAAGACACCAAGAACAGAAACTTGACTTACGTTCGACAAGGAAACTCCATTTAACAAATAATTGAAAGGAATTTTAGATAGTTTTCTCGTAAGACTCATAAAATTACATTTATTGGAATTAAGAAGCAAACAATTACGAACACACCAATCGAAAAATGAGTTAAGGTCACATTGCAACATTTCACAATCACGAACATTAGACACAGTTTTAAAGATTGTAACATCATCCGCATAAATAAGGCAATTCGAATGTTTCAAGACGGATGGTAAGTCATTTATGAATATTATAAAAAGTATAGGGCCTAAATGGCTGCCTTGCGGTATTCCAGAGTTAACACTAAAGTATTTTGATGGACAACCATTGAAAAGCACCGAGTATGATCTATTTAATAAATAAGATTGAAGCCACTTAACAAAGTTTAACTACTCATGAGTAGAAATCTAGTACTACCAACTACAGATTCCTATCTACTCGCGCAGAAGATCATGAGTTAATTTTTGAACTAGATCTACAAATTAATACTCATAAGTACATAGTCTACCAACTCCAAAGAAACGCGGCTGAAATCAACGCAATTCGTATCTAATTTCACCGAATAGCATTTGCAGATATAATAGATGGTAGTGGTAGTACAGTACTAGATTAGTATTTCGATCTTTTGATGGGTACTTTGTCACGCCCAAAAACAAAACAATTGAGTTTCTTAACAGCAGAGTATTGTCATTACTGCTTTTAGAAGTAGGGGTGTGCTAAAGAGCGATTTTTAAGGAGCATTGAGCAGTATATAAAAAGAGCAGCTACTAATAGTTGCTATTTAATCACTCTTTAAATAGCAGTTAACGCCGCAAGTTACTCTTTAAATATCTTCCTGATTTGAAATATGATTGAAAATATCTATGGAATAAAAAATAAATTGAAAAAGTGACCATTTCCGAATTTTTTCATAAGAAATAACTCCTTGAAAGCCTGCGCTGAAACAATGGTTAATGGTATTTCAATTTGATCTACTCTGTTTCGTCATCATCATAGTAAAATTTACTTTACATCTTTGCTTTTTTCAACGTTAATCAAATCATTAGATATGAAGAACAGAATGCTCACAAAAAAAGCTGGCTGGGAACTGAGCAGTGATATTGATGAGCAATCGCAACTATTCTCTGCTCTGTAGAAGAGCACAGTTATTGAAAGTAGCTATCGCAATAGAAGCCTCAGCAATACTTAAAAGTCTATATATTGGATGATGAAAAGCATAATGGATGCATTCCACATTATTTTTAAATTCAGAATGTACTATAGGAGTACATTTACTTCTTCTTCTACTCTTGCAATATAAATGCTCTTTAAAAAAAATTTATTGTGGGGGACTTTAGGACTAGTATACAGAGGGTAAAATTCTGCGTCGATACCAATCGTACAAAATTCATAAATTAATTTTTCTGACCCTTTCGGTACTAGACTTTCTATCTTTTCTTGAGTAGTTTTTAGTAAACCTTAATATAGAAGATGACTGATGTCTCCGACAAATGCAATCTGCTGAAATTTCTTCAAACGAGGTTGCCTGCAAACGTAAAAAGAAATAAAGTAGATTTTTAGGGTTGGGGTCAAAATTCTGCCATCAAAATTCTGCTTTTTAAAATTCTGTTTTTCAAAATTCAGCTTTTCATATAACTCTGTTTTACAAATTTCTGCCAAAAATTAAAAAAGGGTTTGCAAAATGTTAAAAAGCGGGCGCTTTTTTAATTTTTGCAGAATTTTGAGTTTACTTACTTACAGTACCTACTTTGTCAATTTTTTGTAATATTCATATTTTTTTGATAAATCAATAAATTTAAAAACATTGAGAAAAGGCTTTTAATGATAAATATCTTCGAAAAATAATAATTGAACATTATTAAATTAGTCAAATAAAAATTTATATTCAAAACATTAAATAAGGAAAGAAATATACACTATCACACAACATCATTTTTAGTTTTCAACGTTATACTCGTATAATTGTGATGGGTTATGGTACTCTAAGCAGTTTGAAAATTTTTTTGATGGTTAAACAGCAAGCAGTTTAGAAAATACTAAACTAAAAAAACATTAATGAGGTGTATTTTGGTATAGTAAACGCATATGCCATGAAAAAAAAAGCAGAATTAGCAGAATTTTTTTTTGTTAAAAAAAATGCTTGCAGAATTTTGGAAAGCAGAATTTTGAAAGACAATACAAAAAAGAAGAATTTTGAAAAACAGAATTTTTTTTGAAAAAAAGCAGAATTTTGTAAATCAGAATTTTGAAGTCAGAATTTCAACCCGCTCCCAGATTTTTATGTACGTGATGGAAGATTTGTCGGTACGTGAAAGCAGATTTCTCAGTACCTTCGTTATATATTTATTACGGACATCTTAAAAAATAGTGGCAACTCTGATTTATTTCAAAATCAACTGTAATAAAAGTTTTCATTTGTTTGTTTTTAAACAATGGTTTCTTACGAAATATTTTCAAAAATATAACATTTTTCTTCCTATAAAAGTGTTTAAGAACTTGTTTTCCAAATAAAAATAATTTTTTAGTATATCAATATTTCAAAGAAAACTTGAAGAAAATATAAATCACTGCGACAGATTGAATCAACGAAAGAAAAAAAAAAAAAAAGGGTTGCTAAAAGGCACAACAATATAAGGATGTTTTATAACACCCATTATTGTTATGTTAACAGAGCCATTCACACCCCCATAAAATGTAACGAGATTCCCTCGGTAGTAGACATACGCCTGATTTAACAGAAAAAAAAAAAAAAAATACAAACCATGAAAGCTTCTTACAGCAGTTCTTTTTTTTATTTCTGTTTCGCTTAAGGGAGTAGTGATTTAAGTGCAAACAGGTTTGTAATGTTTAAAGATTCCCATACCTTTGTAGCAAGGAAAAGGATATTTTTTATTGACTCATATTTTTTCCTGATTTGATGTTAACAGTTCTTAACAGCTTCGAATATTTGTAGAAAATTAAGACTTATTTTTCTTAATATTTGATATTGGGTTGATTGAAATAATGGTTAAATTTTCTTTATGAAAGTGTTATACAAAATCAGTGTTATACACTTTTTAGTCAATTGAAGATCATAACAATTTTACCCTACAAGAACAATTTTGTTGAACTATTAATGTGCTTTTTATGTAAGAAATACATTTCTTTTAAAAGATTCAACTGATTTCAACGAGATTTTGTACAGTAAAACCCGCTTAAGAGAAATCCCCGAAAATCTTTTTCATTTAAAGGAGGTTCGTTTAAAAGAAAACAAGAAAACCCGCTTAAGTAAAAGAGAAATTGTGACATTTTGCCATCTCACTTAAGCGGGTTTGATTCTATAAGACAGAAAGATATGCATTTCATGATCAAGTCGGATAGTTCAAATTTGTTTTTGTTTAAAAATAATCACAACAAAAAAAAAATTATAATACTTCGTTCAGCTCTCAATTATGACTATCTGTTTTTTCTTTTAATTAACACCAAGCTCATTACAATTGCTAAACTACTAATCGATAGGGGCGCGAGAGGTTGTTAACTAGCACAAAGTCGCGCCCCTCATGCGCCCATTAAAAGCCGATTGTGTGTTGTTATTCACACTTTAACACGATTCTTGTTTACAAAAACGAAAACAACATTTTCCCTTTTCATTTCGTTGATCTAAAAAAAAAATAAAAACTTTAAAAATAAAAAAAAAATAAAAAAAATCTGGATTAAAATGTTTTCTTTAATTACATTGAGATTAAAATTTTAAAATGCAAACACTGCCTGGGCATGTGAATTTCTAAAAAAAAAAAAACAACCAAAACTATCAGATAACGAGGCTGATTCCATGTTTTTTGTTGTTTTTGTTTTTTCTTTTTTTCTTTTAATTTAAATGCAAAACCTCAAGAATTCCGTTCATTCGTTCATTTATAATCATTGGATCCCACGCAAGTAGTCTGTCTGAAAGCTGCACTAACTCTACTATTTCCCCTGCTCTCTTGTTGTTGCCCTCATAAATTTGTCTCATCTGGCAGTCAACATGTCACTTAAGCGACTGTCACTGCCGCCAAACGTATATGTGACACATTGCTTCCCATTAGCGAACAGCATAATTACTGCGCTTAAGAGTTTCATTTCATTCTTTTTTTTTGTCCAGTTCCAGAAGCATTGCTCTGCTATACTCGCGTACTATTAAACTCGTCGTACCTCGAAGTCGTCTGACGTCGTCTCCCGTCCGTCCTCTCGCACGTCCGTCATATGAATGCGCGATGTGGTGGAAAATCCAAAAACCAAACAGAACAGATCTGTTCTGAACGCAGATACTGTATTTTTGTTTTTTAGTTTTATTTTGTATCTTTTGCTTCTTTATAAATTATTCTACCAGCTATACATTTATGTTACATAAATTGTGAGATGAAGTTCTTCTTGCTTGCTTGCCACACTCGTCGAATTAAGCAGAGAACTTGCAGATTTTTTTAGTCGTCTTTGGTTGAAGTATTTATTTTTTGTGTTTTTTTTTGTATTAATTTTTTTGTTGAATTGTAAATAGTAATTAACGAAGACACATTGTCTTTAAGATGGCATTTTAGTATGCCGTTTAGAGTTGAAAGCAAAGAAACGATAGGGGAGAATGAGGATAAATTGAGTAGTTGTCTGATAGCAAAAAAAAAAACCTTTTATGCGGGCTTCTACTTCATTGGACATTGCGGAAAAGTATAGGTTTTTTAGAGCTCTTTTTTTCACGAAAGACAGTCGAATTATAGCCGAAAAATCATTTCAGGAACGCATACATGACTCAAAAACGGAAGTTCAATGTACCAAACCCATGAAAAATTATAAAATTTATGCACAATCATTTTCAAGCACCTTAAATGCTTTAATTTTTGTTAAATGTTCATATCTGTTAAAACAAAAACTCTCCAAAAAATTTGTCGTTTTGTGAACGCACCCAAAAAATGTTACCATACATTTTTCTCATTTTATTCAATTTTTTTTTAGGTTTGCCATAATGCTTGTCAAAAGGAAACCATAAAATTATTTTCTCTGAAAAACATTTATATAAAATGGCTGAAAGTTGCCCATTATCCCCTATCTGTATGCTTATACGGAATTACATGTCGCAAGCAAATGAAGATAAAACAAATTCTCATGACAAGTTTCATAAAGGATGAGCGATTTATTAATGCATGATGACTGCGGTGAAGACTTTTTTTTGTTATTTAAAAAAAGATTGGCGCTATAGGTACAAAATTTTGTATTTACTTGGTTTTTATTTTAGTTTTTTTTTTTTCTAAAAGAAAACTGGAAAGATTTAAATTTGCTTTTCCTTATCGGTTGTTTGTATTAAATATAATTTTTAGCAAGTTATATCTGTAACACTGGTTTATAATCAGGAAGAGATGACTAAACCGCAATTCATATTTTTTTTTATTATTTTAGTTAATTAAGACTGATTGAATTTTATTTATTTATAACTGGAATAAAAATTAAAATAAATTTGAAAAATAACGAAGAGAGAAATTTTTGAACTTTATTTACATTCTTACAAAAAAAAAATTGTGTTTATTTGTATAAAAGAAAAAGTAACTACTTTAAATAGATATAATAGAAAATTATTAATAAATAAAAATTAATAAACGCCTAGAAATCAAATTACGCAAAAAAAAAGAAAATTTCTTTATCTGTCAATTTAAAAATTGATAGCCATTTTAATTTGAAACTCACAAAAGCTGAATCGCAATCTCATTTATTTGGGATTTTGTTTTGTCTGAAAAATGAGTTTATGTTATTGTTGCTATTTTGTTTGCCTCCAATTTTTTCTCGTCAATAAAACTCAACTTAATTTTCAATTGCAATATGTATAAAAAAAGAGGATAATGTGAACACCGTCCCAATACTTTAAACCTCTGCTGTCAAACTGTTTTATAGAAAACCTATTTGTTTAGATTATTCTCTGACTTCTTCTGCTCTGTACATGTACCTGTTTCTTTCTTTACTTAATAAAAGAATAAAACGATGGTTTGAAGATGATAATTATTTAAAAAAAAGTCATAATAAAGTCATTCTCGATTTAAAATGATTTGCTATATTTTGTTTTACATGCTTTTAAAAATTTTATATATTTATTTTTTCCAGTAAACAAAAAAATACTGGCATTTATAGAATTACTCAAGATTAAGTTGAAAATTAAATAAAGTCGTAAATTGAGTCATGATATCTTTTAAACAAATAGCACATGTGTTTGATTAAATAAAAACAAAAAAAAAATATCCTACTTAAGTTGGATTCAAATAGGTGTGGAGGTCTGACAGGTTCATTATATTTTTATGAAATCTTAACTTGATTTAATATACATATGTAGGTGCCTAGATTGTCAAATGTCCAATAAAATTAGTCATGATAAGAAAAATGCGTTGTTTTACTTAAATAATTATTATTGTCTTATTTATTTAAAATAATAAGCATTTTATAGCTGAATGTAGGTTTGTAACTGATTTAAAATTATGAGCCAAATAAACCAATTATTTTAATGCAACTGCTGTTCAATATTGACATTTGACTTATAATGCATTAACGATCAAAGTGACGTTAACAATAGGGCTTTTAAGCAAGAAGTGCTCAAATGTCAAACTGTCCACTTTGATGAAACTGACATTTGTTTTTTTCTATTAGAAAGCATCTCTGGGAACTATAAAGTTATGTTTTTTTTTTTAACAAAAAAATCAATTTAACAAGAGTCCTTAAACAGTCAGCAACAATTTAGTTAATACATTCATACGAAAATTAATTAAAAACGCGTGTTTTACTTACTTAAAAAAAATATATCTGTCATGTTCACCAAAGTGGGAGTTGTCAGATTTGCATTTGACAGATTCGCTTACATCCATATTGTTAGAGTCGTTAAACTCCTATGTTCTGACATCGAACAAACCTAAAATTAGCCGCGTTCATGTTCACGTTTAAGTAATCTTGAATGAACATTTAAGGAAATCAAAAGGGGACTTTTACTCGTCCAAATTACATTGACCTTAAATGAACAATGTTTCTAAAAATTCAATTGCTTTTTATGTACTTACTTAGAAATTCTGGGTAAATCCTTATAATAGCTGAGATCTCAGACACTTGAATGGACACACTTACTTTAATGGATTCCAAATATTCTTTCAAACTTCATTATTCTATCATTAAACGTTTGTATAGTTAACTATACTGATTGGTTGTAGGAACTCTTACTTGTAAAAAGTAAACATTAACATTATCCATCTGTTTGTTAATATTCTTCTTCACCTTTTTTTTGCAACAAATTCTACTGAACGCACTCCATCACCATCATCCAACACGCTATTTAATATTTGTTTTCACAAAATGTCAAAAATTTCAAAACACTAGTGTCAAGATTTGAGTACCTGACATGTAACAGGTACCCTACATACATATAGACAAACAATAATTTTCCACTGTGTGGTGTTGTTTCTTTTCCAAATATTTACTCGGCAAACACAAAGTCGAGACTCCCTTGTGTTTATACGACACATAAAACCTATGCAAAGCAATCTCTATACTCGACTTCCCATCATCATCAGCGCATACCTATAGGTCTTACTATTGGATGCAGGGTGCGAACTGAAATGTTTTCTAAATTCTGAAAAGAGCGAGCTCTGTTTGATTTGAATATAGAAAAACGAACCAAAACAATACTACTGTGTGTAATCCCAGACATATTTCGATGGCGGAAGAAATACCTTACCTATTCGAAATCACAATAAATTTTATATTCATTAAAACTGGTGTGTTTTTGTTGTTGTTGTTGCTCTTAGACTTGAACGTGGTGCTTTTTTGAAAGGGCTCCACTGTGGGGGCCACCCGCCGCCACTAGTAAGTAAAGTAGTAGCTGGTATAAACAGATACTATATCGCACTCTATGACTCTCTGGGTACACTTCAAACGAATTTTCACAGCAAAGGAATGTGATTTCACACTTTGCCACAATTAATTAATTGCCACAGCCATTACTAAGCGAACTGACAACAGCGATGATGCTGCTATAGTGCATAAAAACAAAAGCGAAACGAATTCATTTCGTGAGTGTTATTTTATCTAAAAATATATATTTATCTGTCTGATAATGATGAAGTTTATCGTTTAGGATTTTTTTTGTGATTTATTTTAGGGGGTCAGTCTTGGGTTTTTAAAAAAGTTAACCTTTGAGACAGGATAAGTAGTATTGCAAAACATCATAGAGCTCCCAACTTACAATTTCAGCTTCGATAAAGGTATAACCGAAGCTACATTTCAGCTTCAGTAAAACTTTAGTAAGGTTGTTGGGCATGGAAAAAGGAGAATGTTATACAAGTTAGACCGTTTATAACAATGTACTTATAAGGCCTATAAGAAGCTTAACTGAAGTTTTAAGATTTGACGCATAGTCTCGGAAGAGCTTGTATAGCTCTTAATACAGGTCTTATCGAAATTATGTACTGAATTATGTACTGAAATTATAAACTGAAAATTATTGTTAATCTCCGCCTCACCTGAGAATTCATTATACTTTTAGTGGTATACCAACAAAACAAACTATAATCGTATATTAAATTCCATGATAAAATTTCATTCTGCCTATTTTGAAGTTAAACTGATTTTCCGGATTTTGTACATATTGGAAATTTACTTTTTGACAAGATTGTCGAAAGGGATTAAGTAGCGATCTTAGCACCATCTAGTTCTAATAATTGTTTCTTTAAGTGAGAAGTAAAACTTCAACTGCCAATTATTGCATTGGTCAATTCAATTAATCATTTCAAAACAATGAAACTGTTATAATTTGTATAAAAGAGAAAAGCGAAAAGGTTTTACAAAAAAAAAATAACAAAGCCACGCATGTTATAACAAATGTAATAACAGGAATCCAAGGCAATTCGGTTTTTGGAGTAAAGACATATTCAAATACACTGGTATAACTGCTATATATAACTGTTATACTGTTATACTCTTCAGTTTTTTAATTTATCTGCATTCTTTCTTAAAGTCGGCAGCCTGAAAATAAGTTTTAAATATAAAAGAAAGTGTTATCAGCTTTTCCAAACCATCTAATTGACATTTGATACTGGGTGAAAATGTAATCGTATTTATATTATCTCTTCCATGCAAAAAATAACGAAATTAAGAACACAAATTACAATTTCATCTAATTTTTGGAATTCATTTTCGTACAGAGCAAGTACACGAGACCCAATTTGGTATTTAAATTTCTCCGTGACAGCACTTGGACGACTGGATGGATTATGCACAAGCAAACATAGAAATAAATACAAGGGAAGCTTTTTTTGTGACATGTTATCTGTGTCCAACCAATTGTTTATGGCATCCATACTTCCATCGCCATACGTACTCTCAAAGGGGTTTTATTAAATTAGAAAATTTATAAGATTGAAAATTCACATTTAATTTAGGGTGTGCAGTAGCGAGCAAAAGAATATGGAAAGAGACTACAAGCAAATGTATAGCTGTCATATAAGTATGAAAGAGAATTGAATTTCTAGAGCGTGTGTGTGTTTTCGTTTTAAATAATTATAACCATCATCATCTTTTGTATTAAAAGTGACAAGTGAAAACTGTTTGTGACAGTTGATATTGAAGTAGTGTAGCAAAGCTCTTTTGAGTGGGTTTTAATTTTATGAAGGTTTTTGTGACTTTAGTTACAATTTTTTCTGTCATGCGAGAATTTTTCATAATACCCCTGTTCCTTTGGAGGTGGTATGGGCTACTCAGGAGAAAGAAATCTAATACTACGAAGAAAACTCTTTAGCATCTGATTCAAACTGAATTGAATTGAATTGAACTGAATTTCGACTAGATTGTTCTCTGTCAGTGGAATAGTGACAAAATCGTGCTATCGTTCAATTTCATCGTTCACGTTGTAAGCCTTCAAACTTTACAATGTCTAATGTACAATATGCATTAGAGATTAGAGGCTTTAACCATTTAATTTTTTTTCTTGAGCAATACAGGGTGTCCCAAAAGTAATGGATCAAACGAAGTATGCTGATAGGGGATCTTAAGGTCTCTCAGAATTTGGTAACTTGTTCATCCCAAATCCTTACGGTTTTCGATTTAATGCAATTCTTGTGAAATTTCGAAAAATCTCTACTTTGCAACAGTATTTTGCTTCCTCCGCCCATTATTGATTTTTGTTTTATACAATTCTTTTACTAAAACATTGCTAAATAATTAGGAACAATTAATTAATCAAAACATTTTTTATTTCATACGCCATTTCGCTGCAAATTAGCTAACAGTTTCAAGTTTTATAAAAAGCCAATTTCTAACTTTTTTTTGAGAGCAACACCGCAAAAAAAATTTGTAGGGTGTGAAAATGGTTTACTATTTTAAAAAGTTGAACTGTTATTGTAGTTTTCAAAAAAGTATAAAAATTCCCAAAGTTGCAGTTAGATCGCAAAATATTACAATTTGAATTCAACAAAACAGGGTTTTGCAGAACAAAAAACAACCAAAAATAAATACGTTTTCTCGAACTGTTATTTGTTTATTTTTCTCTAAACAAAAGCGTCTATTTTTGTTTGTATTTTTGCTCCGAAAACCCCTGTTTTGTTGAATTCAAATTGTAATATTTTGCGATCTAACTGCAACTTTGGGAACTTTTATACTTTTTTGAAAACTACAATAACAGGGCAACTTTTTAAAATAATAAACCATTCTCACACAGTACAAATTTTTTTTAACGGTGTTGCTCTAAAAAAAAAGTAAGAAACTGATTTTTTATAAAACTTGAAACTGTTGGTTAATTTGCAGCGAAATGGCGTATAGAATGAAAAATATTTTGATTAATTAATTGTTCCTAATTATTTGGAAATGTTTTTGTAAAAGAATTTAAAAAAACAAAAATCAATAATAGGCGTAGGAAGCAAAATACTGTTGCAAAGTAGGGATTTTTCGAAATTTCACAAGAATTGCATTAAATCGAAAACCGTAAGGATTTGGGATGAACAAGTTACCAAATTCTGAGAGCCCTTAAGATCCCCTATCAGCATACTTCGTTTGATCCATTACTTTTGGGACACCCTGTATAGTTCACACTCATCCCGGCCAAAAAATGTCAAACGATATCTCTTGATTTAACTGTGCCAGGCTTTTTTGTGGGTTTATTTTTGAGGTAATTAGCAGCTCTGACTTTTTTCAATGAAGCAATAAGATGTTAAAAAAGAATTTTGAGAACTGGAAAATGTTTCTGTTTTCTGTTCTGACGTTTCTCTCATGGACCTAATTTGATTCCTGTGGAGGAAGGATTTGTTTACCGAGTTATGCCTTCTTATCAGCTTTGTGGGACGTTAAAAGTGTCAAAACTTTTCGAAAAAAAAAACTTTTACCACATTTTGCCGTCAAAAACCATACAAATCTATAAAACAAACAATAAAGTCTTAAAAATTAGAGAGGCTTGACTGTATTTAAGTATAAAACAAATAAAAAAATACTATCCCAGACGCAACCACTCGAATAGCCATAATCATTGTACAAAATGCATTGCACGCATAAGTGGATAAGAGGCAATCATTCAATTATTGTTATAGTGGTGGGATATTCAGTTGACTCTATACTTCGCAACATGAATCCCATCACACAGCACAAAAATAAATAAGCGAAACAAAAAAAAATACTTAATGAAATTAAATTAATATAATTGGATTCGTTCATTGTCATTTGCAGTTAATTTCAGATGAAACGCATCTGAATGCCTTGTAATACCTAACCTCTTAGCACCGCATAATTTGCATTTTGTGGTCGAGCAAATATAATATGCGTTCAAAAAATTTTACGTGTGCAGCATATAAATCTCACAATCTCATATAAAACCTTTTTGGACTGGAGTTGGGGGTTTTGGGTTGGAAAAAAAATTTGTGTTTACACGAAATATATCATTTTGCCACAATTTATACTGTACAAAGCGTTTTCATTCGATTTGATGCACTTATCTGCACTTTACACTGCACTTACTCCATCGAAGTGCATCTCTATTGGAATTATACACCTTTATATGTATTTATATGGATGCCTTTACCTGAGAGAGGTAAGGTGCAATGAAATGACCAATTGTGCATCAACATGGAAATTATTTACATACTATAGGTAACTGAAATTCCATCCCTTCAAACCAGGGTCGGATGTAATATGTGAGGTGCAAAAACGAATATAAAACATTCCAAAGGAATGATATGACCATAAATCAGACTTATAGAAGGAGAGGGAGAGAGAGTGAGAGAAATGGACAGATAAAATGATGTTATTTTCGGAAAACAAAGCATCTTTTGGTTTCAATTTTAATTTTGGCTTACTGCTTTTCTGGGTTCTAACAAAAATAATTCTTGCAGATTTTTGGAAAAACCCAACTCGATCGATTGTAAAGTTTTAGATACCTTGTTACTTGACATTTTTACAGCTTCGCAAATCTACGGACAATTCGTGAAGGATTCAGCTGAATTTGTTTTTGTGCCATTAAAAATAAATTACATTATGTCAATTGACAGCTGTCAGACTGCAAAAACAACATTCTTTGATATCACATTTTTGAGATATAAGAACTTCAAATTTTTTTGCTTACACTCAAAATTCTATTTTAATGCTTACTCTGCCTGCCATTATAAAGCCGCCATTTTGAAAAGAGAAAAGTTTGCAGCTTTTTCGCATTTTCCATACTAATATCTTTCAGTGTAACAAATTTCTTATTTTTTCGTGAAGAAATGGGAAAAGGAACCAAACAAACCACTTTGCAGTGGGTTCGGTAGTAGAAAATCTGTCAAAAGTGACTCCCACGGAATAACGGAATGTTTTGACACTATCAACTTATTTATTGGCTTAAGGTGCATTCACAGTCAAAGTTTAAAGATTTAAAGTCTGGATTGGAAAACCCTTTATAAAGGGCACTTTAAGGGTTTTTCGTTTTTAGTTCTGAACAGATTCTGAACTGTAAAAAAAAAAACCTGTTTCTTTTTTGTTCAGAAATCGTTCAGAGCTTGTTCAGAGCACGAACTACGAGCTCGGAAATAAGGCCGAACATTCTGCGTAAAACTTGAAAAAAATCTACAAACTACATAACTGTTATATTATTTTCTAGCAGTTTAGCAAATTTCTGTGACAAACTAGGTTGTAAGTTGTCAAAAAGCCATCTGACACAAAATTACCCTTTATCAACTGTCACATGTCGTGCTTTTCACGTTTTATATGGAGAACTCTTTACTTTCCTCTTATTAATTTAGTTTTTCCTGCGAAGGTCTAATGTTAAATGTTCATTGGTGCTTTTCAATTATTTAAATCTTGATTTCAATTTGCCTCAATCACAATGCAATGTTACGTATATATGGTTACATGCAATTTTATTTTCAATTAAAGAAAATGCAAGTCTTTGCTCCTATTTGAGGCCATGAGACTGCATAATAGATAGAAACACTTGTCAATGAAAACAATCACATAATAAAAGTCTTAATTAAAAAAATTCTATAACTTCCAATTAAAATGATTTCCAATAACATTTACTTATATCATATAACATGTATAATATTCTTACTGCACTCTTAAAAAGTTTCCTAATTTTCATTTCATTTCATAAAAATAAAATTGAAAAAAAAAAACAAAAATCAAACAAACAAGGACCACTTCAACAAGAAAGACGTTCCAATTAATCATGAAAACCACTTGGACAATAATCAACGACATTAATTATAACTGTTGAGATGAAATCATACCCTGTCAACTACTACTGGCAATGCAGAGTGTACCTTATACTACCAACCTACTGCAAAATGCAATGTAAATATACAAACTTGTTATTGAGAAGGAGAAATGCAAACACAATACAATTTTAATCACGATAACCTTTTGCAATTAACTATACCTTACCTACCAACCAGCAGCAAAACGCGCGGTAGTTGTTGTTCCATTGCATGTTTTCAACTTGAACATTCTACCATTCTCATTTGCTATATTGAGTACACATAGTGCTAAAGTACGATCTCTCCTCTCTCTCTCTCTTATAAAAGTTCAATTAATTAGTGTAAAATTCACTGCAATTGTGTAAACGAAGTAAATACTCTAATTAAAGAACCTCGTTCAGTTAATTAATTGACAGATAGTGTTTTATCAGAAAAAAATAAACAAAAAAACACCAAACGAAAACATAAACAGTAGTTCAATGAAAACTTTGAATTCGAAATGCGGCGCGGTTTATTGCACTTTGCTCTCAAAAGTCAAGCATTTGACCACTTTATGGACGATATATAAGAGTTGAAGAGCAATGTGTGCAAAGCCCTCCATAGATTAAACAAGAATTATAAACGTTGCCGGTGTATGACATACACTGAAAAGAAAATTGAAAAAGTTTGGTTAAAATCTAGTACAATTAAAGGAGTGGTTGTTATAAAATAAAGTTGTATCATTCAACTTTTTATCATGCAAAGGTTCATCTTGAGCTTTGTGTAAATATATATTTATCCCAAGCTCAAAGTATAAAAATAAATCTTGTTTATTATGTAAGTACGGAGACAGCACTGATCTTTATTTAACACTGGACATTGGAATCATTAAAAATAAGCCCATGACTCCAGTTGAAATGCCACTTTCAATGCCTTAAAGTGTTTGTATAACAGTTACTTTTGATATTTTCATATATCTCTGATATAACAGTATAAATCTTATAAGTGGAGAAATCTTTTTAATATATCCTTAAAATACATGAAGCATTCATTTGTAGTTTTTTGATCTCTGGTTGTGGGACGCGCCTACAATATAATGTCAATTTGAATGACAGCAGCTGTCAGAGTAAAAATACTACATTCGGAAAAATTAGGTTTGTTTGATTGAAACTTAAAGAAAAACTATTAAGGTTTAATCACAATGCTTTTTTTTTAAATGAAATCTATGTTGAAATTAGTGTCATTTAAATTCAAATTATTTAATTGGTATTTAAGAATTTTGAACGGTGTATTATTACTAACTCCATCAAGAGTGAGAAAGTTCTCTAAAAAAAAATCCCTTATATTGTACAACTTCATAAAAACTTCATTGCCTAACAGCTGTGAACCAGAACAGAACATAAATTCTTTCACAGAAAAAAACAAAAAAGGTTTACCAAAACAACACATTCTGGCAAATAAATCTTCAGCTTCCAGTTAAAACGAAAGAACACACCACCTGACATATTCGACAAACATACAAGTGTTTTAAGTATATTGTCGGCAATTTTGTGCTCCACCACTTCATCCCCTTGTTTTTTTTGTTCGTGTGTATGTGATTTTGGGTTTATTGTTTGGCAATGTCTCTCTGTTGAAGCGTATTGGTAATAAATACCAATCAATGGCACATGTCACCCCCGACACGACACAAAATTAAACGATCCAAATATGATTTAAGTGTTTTTGCAATAAATTTTCAAGTACCTACCTATACCTTCAATCCTCCTACACATGGATGTCCCCAACTTGTATTAAACTTGTGCAGTTTTGACATGGTCGCATGGATTGGACATATGGTACTTATTATTATTGTCCA
Source organism: Episyrphus balteatus (assembly GCF_945859705.1). Classification (NCBI taxonomy): domain Eukaryota; kingdom Metazoa; phylum Arthropoda; class Insecta; order Diptera; family Syrphidae; genus Episyrphus; species Episyrphus balteatus. The sequence goes on along the minus strand of NC_079135.1, from coordinate 132,976,630 downwards.
ACGCTTCTACAAAGGAACACTTGTTTGTACGTCAGATGCAATAACGACAAGACAATATGCAGATTTGACAGATCCTGTCATGTCAAATAGTGTTAAACGGTTATATCAGACAAAACGAGGTTTTTTTATCAATAAAACTGACATTCAAAGAGCATCAAACATACCTATCTGTTCTTTAGAAAGTCAACGTTATTAATGTGGCTGAAATTTTGTGAAGGTTAAAAAAAAAATTTTTTTTCAAGTCAAGTAAACAGAGAGGAGAACAACAACCTTCACCATGAAACCCTTGTATGACTTACAGCTAAACCTTCCTCACGATTCTACGTAAATTTGTGAGACAAAAATGCATCACATTTATTCATTTCTATATATTTTTCAGAGTCAACTGTCAATTTTGACAGGTTCTGTTATACCTTTACTGGGGATTGGTAAGGTTGAAAATGGAAATATTTGTAGTTTTGCAAAAAAGTGACCAATGTAGTTAAGGCCTTAAACAACAGATTCATTCCTTCGAAAATCTGACATTTGATTTTATCTTCGACAGTGTTCACATTGGCCTCACTCTGTTGACTCATTGTGACGTTCATGGTGATAAAAGGGATATGCAAAAGAGGCCGGAAAATTTTAACTCATTTAAAGCTTTTTGACTCACAGAAATGTCAAAGTTTGTCGGCGCGGCGGAGTGAGGCAAATGTAAATGGTTGTCATTTTTGACTTAAACAGATTTGGCGTATGAAATAGGCGTGTCCCTTCAACAGAGACCTCAGAGCATTCTAGACGCGTTTCCGTAAGAATGCTCGTAAAATATTAATTCCAATTAAGAAATACCATTAAATCAAAACTAAGGAAGTCTATAAAATCATATAATACCTAACGAATTTCGTCTGAGTCACATAAAAATTCTTACGCCTACCGGCAGGGTATGCATGACAGAAAAAAAGTTGGCATTCCAAAAACAACGCAACATCAAACCATCAGAATATAAATAATATTTCAAATTATGAACATTCAATTCATGTATTACAAACAAAAAATACATATTTTTATTTCCATAAAGAAAAAGCAAACTAAAACAACAAAAAAAAACAATTTAAACTCATCATAAATTTGGTCTACGCGACAGTTTTGCGGCAATTTCTCGTAACTAGTTTCCGGTAGTTTTCGTGATTGTTGGCAATTTTCTCCTGGTGCATAACCCGTCAATTTTCCACTTTCCACCGGCCAGTAGGTATATCTAGGTACAAACTTGACAAACACGACAAATCTGAATATTGATTGTACTTAATTAGAAGAAAAGGACACTCTCAGAGTTGAAAACGAAGGTCTCTCGCCATCTCACATATCATAAACACGTAAACGACACGAATATAATGTAACCCGTTGCATACCAAAGAAAACAAAAGCAACAAAAATCCTTTAATTGTCAGATTTAATTATTTTTTATAACTCACCAAGAAGTTTTTGAACACCACCACCATAAGTACTCAAGGCAGTATGTAAACAAAAAATCAAGAAAACAAAACCAACGAAAAAGATTACGGGAGCGAAGTAGCACAGATTACGGACCGGGCCCAATATGACAGACTGAACTAAAATGGGAATAAAATATTGACTGTAAAGCATATTATTACTAGGTATTACCGTGCTAATTTATAACAGTTATAACTCTTTATCATGTTAACACACAGAGAAACAGTCCAGATAAAATTTAGCGAATTTCTACATGGTTTTTTGCCAAGCTGACATTCGTCTTAATTTAAGCGGAAATTGACTTTATTTATTTTTCCTCCGCTTTTGACGTCTTTGTGTTGCTTCTCACTCACTGTTCATGTCGAAAATGAGATAGCCAAGTGAGGCAAGCTTTTCTTACCACTAAGCGAGAGTGGCACTTAGACAACGAAATGAGTCGGAAGACTGAGTGCTTTTAACATTATCTGGAATATTCTGTTATACTGTTATACAAACGATTATACTTCTTCACAATTCCATATTGCTTATCGGAAGAGGTAAAGAAAAACAAGAACTGATCGCAACACTTCTTCAATTAAAGTCAATTTTGTTTGTTATAATTCACAGTGTAGTACAGAAAGGTATAGTTTATTCCCAACAAGTTTAAATTTCATGGATTGATTTCAAGCGCTCGAGTCACACTTTCAAAGTAGAATCATTCTGAGCAAAATTAAGATCGGTTCGATTTTATATTGAAGTGATTTAGTTTAATAGTTTCAATTTGCTTCATTTACTTAACTTGAAATGGTATTATCTGTTATATAACGCATTTTCATTTACAATTTCTTTGAAATCTAGACAGTATGTTCTATTCGTTTACTTTCTTAAAAACTGTGAAATTCATGCAAATTTTGTTTACTCGGTTCGTTTAATTCTAATAAAAAAACTATCATAATCTGTTATACAGCGAATTTTCTTTTACAAAACCTTAAAAATTTGATTTCTTAGAAATTAAAATTGTGTGCTTGTAGTGAAAATTTACTGAACCAATAAACCAAACAAAAACTGGTATAATCTATATAACGCATTTTCATATACAATTTCTTAAAAATCTAGACAGCTTAAAAGTTCTGTTCGTTTACTTACTTAAAAACTGTGAAATTCAACTAATTTTTGCTAATTCGGTTAGTTTAATTCTAATACAAAACTGTTATAATCTGTTATACAGCGAATTTTCTTTTACAAATCCTTAAAAAAATTGATTTCTTGCAAATTAAAATTTTAAGCCTGTAGTGAATACTTTCCTAAATTTTAATAATTTCTTTAAGATATAAAATAAGCTCCAAGGGCCTAATGTTTGATTCATTCCTACCCTGGATATACCTACCGCGTATCGTGTGCGCCACCCTCTGTCATATTAAACAGGGTCGACCGTCGGTCTTGGTCATTCATCATGCAGTTAAATTCAAATCAGAAACCATTTAAGCTTATGGAAATGGGAATAAAATAGAAAAAACTATAGAAGAAAAAACAAACACAGCTGAAACCCTAGAAAGGCATTTTAATTTTAATAAAAACAAAAAAAAATAGAAAAAAAGATATACTCTGCGAAAAAAATTAATATACAAGTAATTTGAATTTTCCGCACGTTTCAATGCGCGTTTTGACTATGGTCTCCATCCCCCAACTACCCCTTGTATCGTCGTCATCGTCATCAGTCGTTGCAAGTTCTGGCCATGGCCAATTTTCTCTGCCTTTGTCTAAAGTTTTCTTTTGTTTATGTTGTTCGTTCGAGGGGTAGGTAGATTTATACACCCAACAGTTCAGGGGTCACATAACAAAGCCAACATACATAATTGTAGGTATTTTTTTTTAGGGGGACATTTTTTTCATATTTTTTTTTGGTCTTGACTTTTTTTTTTCCATTTAATTGTCTTGTGATCCCTTACAAGATTCTATTTGGATTACAAAAGGAATGGGAATGGAGAATAAAGTTTGACAAAATATATGCATAGCAACAAATCACATAATTTAGCGTTAAATCAGTGCGGACGGACAAGGACGATGGAAATGGTAAAAAGCAAAAACAACATTCCACAATCCAATTCAATTCCGCATTGGAAAAAAAAAGAAACCCTTTCAAAAACACACATCTCACATGTGCGTTTAGGCGGAAACGAGTCCTCCCAACCATAGAAACAACATTTGTGGCCACTGGGTAAAATGTTGCAGGATCCGCAGTAACCGAATTAAGGATAACTGAATGACACCATATCCATTGGTATGTTGGCAAACGATGCCGATGCTGACGGGGAATATTTTCACAGTCATCCACCATCGCCCATCGTTAGTGCAAGCAAAAATTTGGGAGGCTCTATACTACACCACCACCATATTACCCATCAGCATCAGCATCGAAAACATCAAACGTTGGTGATATACCAAAATGGAGTGAAAGGATATCCTACACACAACGACGAGAGTCGAAAGGAGGCGGAAATGTATGCAAAGCGGTATTTATTCGGTGGTTTTTTCCGCACAGTGGAACGTTCGTTGCTGATGTGTGTTCGGAGGCTCTCGAGTGCCTCTCTGCTGCCTAGCGTATTTAATGACACTAATTAGTGGTGAGTTTCAGATGACAAACACGAGGTGTCGTATTTTCAAAAATTTAATTATTTCAAAACACACACAAACGATGTGTGTATACGAATGTATTTTCGTATAAGCACATATGGCGGGCGGGTGTATGATGCTCGTCCTCGTATATACATCGTGGTGTCCTTTCACATGTCCTGTTTGCACATCGATAGGTTCGTGCGTAATAACATCAAATCGTGCCAGCAGCAGCAGAAGCTGCAGCGGCGGCGCCGAGGTGAAGGCAGTATAGTAGCGACCTCATCAACCCCTCTCGGCACGATTCTGACAGACTGTTGAACACTTTTCGTGTTCGCATAAAATGCACAACACGCACCATCAGCTGCTGCCCTCTGCCGGCACCGCCAGGCACATGCATAGTAGTTACGTAAACTGCAACCAGATTATATGGATATGCCTATATGAGAGAGAGAAAGAGCATTAAAGCAGTGCACAGCTAAATGCAATAATATGCATACACTGCCTTTTCCTCTGCCTCTTTTCTGAAAATGGTTGCTTGCAATGCACGTACATTATTTAATGATGGGGGCGATAATTGGTAATTAATTTATTTTGCATATTGTAGATAACGTGCAATGGATGAACTCCAGTTTGGCGGAATTTGTGATTTTTTTTTTTGGCAGTTTTTTTTTTAATTTTTGTTCACAGTCAACTTACTGGCCTGGCTATAAGTATGGAAGATATTTATTATGGGTACCTGAAAAGTGGAGGGAAATTTTATTTACTAACGCATTACGGGAATTAATTACGTTAAACGCAGCTCATGAAACGTGACTGTTGTGGCGTGGAAAGACAATGTTAATTTCCGAACCGGTTAATATTGGCAGATGAAAGTCATTATCGGTCAGATTTTTGTTTTATTTTTTTTTTTGGGAGAATTATTTATTGCAAATGAGATTAATTGTTTATTATTTAGTTAGAAATTATTTAAAAAAATAAATAGTTTGAAGCGGAAATATATATGACATTAGTAAACACTGAATGCATTTTAATTTTTTAGAGTTTGGGTTAAAAAATAAAACTTTGTTTATGAAAAATGTCAAAACTGTTTTTTTAGAAATAAAATTAATTTCTGAATTTAAATTTTTGAAAAAAAAAATGTACCTGTTATAAGCAATAAAATAATTGATTGTTCGGCTGTGATTTTCTAGCTTCGAATTTCATTCAATAGTTTGGCTTAGGATTTATCAGTTTCGGCTGAGATTTACTCGTTTTTAATGCAAATTACCATTTTCGGTTGCGCTTTATCTGAAATAAACCAGCTACATGTGCAATTTAAAGTTTTTCAGCTGCACCAACATTTCGGCGCACCACCGACCGCCGCACCACGACTGCACCACGTTGTAGACGTGATGCAGACGTGGTGCGGTGGTTTAGAAATTTTCGATTATGGCGCGGACGTGGTGAAGCGATGGTGCGGCGGAATTGTATTTTTACTCGGGTCAAAAAGTACTTTTACAAATTTTTAGTACATAAAAAGGCAATACAAATTAGACATTACCGATGAAACTGCAGAATTTTCCTTTGACGATACCGTTTTCCACCTATTCACGTTTTTTTTTTTTCAAACTATCTCAAAAATTTGTTTTTCGTTAGCGCCCTTTTGCTAAATAAGGGATAATATCAACTTCAAACTAAAAATTATCAATTTTTACATTGATTGGAAAACAGAACAAAAAAATCTCTGAAACTTGACACTGAATGCAGTGAGTTAATTGTTTTAAAGAAGGTTTTGCTCCGATTTAAAATCGTTTATCAAAACCATTCCTAATTGAAAGAACTACATACATATATAAGTGCAAATGGAACTAATAAAAGAAGTCAAATGCTTATAATTGGTCGTTTACTGCAGTAGCAGTCGAAGTTTAACGCGTCATGTTCCCTTTTCTTATAAATAAAAGTAAAACATAATAATTGAAACAGACCGGGAGTTAGGGTTACAAAATTTCAATATTATTTTTATAATTGCTTAGGTCAAGATAAAGGTTTCCACATGAAATCATTAAAATGTAGTTTATCCTCTAATTGATGTTTTCCGAAAAGAAACCTCTGAAACGATTCGTCGTTGAACTAAAAATAATGAACAAGAAATCACCCCGGTTATTTTGTAAACATTTTAAAGAAAGAATTCATTTACAACTTTTGTTCGTAACTTTACAACTCAGACTACAACACTGCATCATTTTTCATGTTCCTCTTCGAGAACTAAAGCGTAACTGATGTTGGGTAATCTGGTCCCAATTAAAAACGATCCTCCATGCACTGCAGCAGCTTGTATATAGTTAATACCATGGGTGACAATTGTGATTTTACTTATTCCCCTCTTCCAATTTCTGCGGTTCCCTTTTGTATGCCCATCTCACAAAAAAAAATTAAAATACTGTCAAGACTTCACGTGTCATTTTTACTTGAATGCATTTATTCAACAAACAAAAAAATCACGATAATAACATTTTCCGCCCTCTTATTCTCTTTAAACATAAGAAATTGAGAATAAAAAGGAATCAATAAAAAAGAAAAAAGAAAATAAATAAACCAGAGTAATAATTTTAAGTCATCCAGGCATGTGGTAATTAGCTGACAAGTGAAGATTGTAAATTCACTCAATGGTAATTAATTCGACTTGGTCTATTTTTGTTCGAAATTAATTCTCTTCGAAAACTGTCAATTAAATGTCATAAACATTTTATTGAGAGAAAAACCTTTTGTGTATTTAAAAATGTTGATTAGTATAGAAATGACACAAAAAAAAAAATAATTTCTTTAATAATGTTCGGTTGGTTAGTTTTATGATTGTTATACATTTATTGTGGTTATGGTATGTTTGTTTTTACAATGTTATCAAGAAAATAATGAGAGGTTGATTTAATTCAATTTTTTTCAGCTATGTATGTTTAAAAGTTATCAATCTGTACAGTTAATAAGTTTCCACAAGTTTGCGGCCGATGATGACATTTTAACTCCTGTAGCTTATATTTCAAAACATGTAAAGTGCGAAAGTATTTGTCGAATATGAATGATATTTTGAATGAATAACCCAAAAAGTAAAGGGCTCAGAATACAACCCTGAGAAACGCTAACAGAGTTACGAAATAATTCGGTTAACATTGCCCTTTTAAAACAGCTGAAAGAACGTTTTCAAATCAGCGTCCGTAGACTATATCGAATGAAGTTATGAAATTTATATGTACAATATGTATGAACAATGAACATTGTGGAATAAGAAAATCAACTAATTTGGATTTAACGAAAATACGAGTTACTTAAGAAAATCCTGCATAAATTCTTAACTATCCCGGTTCTGGTGTATGAGGCAAAGGCATGGTCCCTACAAAAAAGAAAATGCATGATCCCATATAGTCAGACGGAGCTAAAGGTCACAAATTCAGTAAATAATTTAATAGGCATTACGTTTTTTATGTTTAATGAGCTTAAAATAAATAAGAAAGATTTGAAGAAAAAAATTACGTATACACCATAGTGACCAAATCACTTAATGCATCATGCATTTTACCAATTCAATTGATGGGTAATTCGCATGAATGATTCATTGCTGAATTTTCAGCAAAAGAACATGAAACGGGCAGGACGTTACTTTTTTTGTTGATTTTGGCTTCAAATGGGTTTAGATCTGACAATGCTCTTTCGATTGTATCTCCTAGAATAGTGACTTCACTGTTTGACGGTTTATTTAGTGAAATGTTGCTTGAAAGCGACCATTAAGAATCTTGATAGAATGTTGCAGAACATATTGCTTTCTAGGGACAATAACTATCAAAAAGCCGGCGATTTTTGTCAAACTTTTCGTGTCAGCTCTGTAAATTAAGTCAACGCTTGTTGAAGTTGACAACACAAACGCGTGTTGCTTTGCAAAATGGTCCATTAAAAAAACAAAACTTGACAATATATTAAAAACTGCTGAATTCCGATACTATTTCTTTCTAGAATTTCCTTCTAACTCAAATGTGGCGTGAGAATTTGACTTACAGGGAGTTGACTGTATAGTTTTAACTTTTCATCAGAACTTTCAACTGATTTTCTACGAAAAAAATGCAACGCAAATGCAACCCCAAAATTTTTGGTATTCTAGCTGAAATGAAATTATAGTTATGTATGACCAATTTGTTTCCCAAAATTTTATTATTTTAGCATAACAAAAAAAAAAATAAGTACCTTTACATTAATTTAAGTTAGCTTATTGTTTTCGTCTGGTATTAAAAAAAACATAGCTTTACAATCTTTTTTAACACATTGTTCATTTATTCGGTCTTTCAAAGGTCGCTATCATGTGAATAGTACTTAAAACTATGAGAGTCACAAAGAACGAACATTTCTTTCCTATTGATTAAATTACCTTTTTTTTCAATCTTGCCAATTCTCGTTTATTTAAGAGAGATTTTACAAAGTCTTAAACTTATAAGAAAAGAAGAATAAATTTAAATAGAGGGTAAAAGTCAATACAAATGTTGTCATTGTAATTGCATTTGCTTTCCTTTAGACAGTTCAACTCTTCTCTCAAAAACCATTGAATTTCACTGATATATGAAAATATTCTTCAACTTTTTAAATCGATAAAATAGAAAATCCAAACAAAAAGCTTGAAGTGTTTTTTTTTCCTGCAGATTTCTAAAAAAAGAGATATTTATTACTACATTTTCTAACCACTGACCACTGCGCCATCTGTGCAAACAGAAAACTCATTCCTCTTGTCAACAACCCACCGAACTATGAGACTCTGAAATGTTATACTCATTTGGTCATCAACGTTTTATCTATAACCCCCTTCTCCGCCCCTTCTTTATTAAAAAAAAATCATCAGTACCACAGAAAGAAGAAAAAACAACCATGATGACAACTACGTCATCATACCACGTGTGGGGGTCGGTTTTATGGACGATTGCTTCATAAAAATTCAATCAAATCAATTTATGCAAATTAATCGCTCGGAAATCGGCGCACACATGTCTAATTCAATAAGCGACAACGACAACGATGACAAAAAATGAAAAAATGAAAAACAACGACAGACGACACGAAACCCTTGTTTGGAAGGCACACATTATACACTCACTATACAAAGAGTGCCTATTTTTGTGCATAGATTCCGGTACCAAAGCATTCACATTGTGGGATTCCATGAATTTGTCTTTGAGACAACAACGAGATGATGGAACCAAACGCAAACGTTTCATCGTAAGCATTCCGTAAAGTAATTAGCACATTCTATATAAGTGGGACTGATGTTCACTGTAATACCTCTCCATTACCAACAACTGATGACTTGTTTCGTAACGCTGCTGCGCTGCAGTAGGTAAAATCTCAAGAGCTTTGTGTTTTGAAGTACTGACTGACATTATACTAAAACTAACTAACATAGTTATGAGAACGAGAATGTGCGATATGGACAAGAGAAGTTCTTGGTCTTGGCCTGGTCGCGTAGGATTGCTAAATTAGTAAATAGACGGCAAATGGTGACATCTTTTCTGTTTAATGTTCGCCCATAAATGTGTTTAATATGTCCATTGCACCATATCAAGTTCATTGCACTATATGGGTCTTTTGATGGTTTGTTTGAAATAAAACTATTTGAGCAGTGCAAATAAAACTATGCCCATCAGCTGAGATGATGTACTAGTGACAATAAGGAGAATTTCGCAAATTAATGTGGTTAAAATTGAAATTGAGAAATTTTAAGCTGCCTTTTTTGAAGATGCAAGTTTTATGTTAATTCTCTTGATATTTAAGTAATTTTTTCACGAATACAGTTCTAAAAATCCTACTACAAAAATAACTGGAAATAATTCATTGTTCAATTAGAAGTAAGCCCGATATTGCTCCATGTTCAATAATTGTATTTTATTTTTGTAGGGAAAGCATGTGAATTTTTTAAACTTATACATGGTAATAAATAAATAAATAAATAAATAAATAAATAAATAAATAAATAAATAAATAAATAAATAAATAAATAAATAAATAAATAAATAAATAAATAAATAAATAAATAAATAAATAAATAAATAAATAAATAAATAAATAAATAAATAAATAAATAAATAAATAAATAAATAAATAAATAAATAAATAAATAAATAAATAAATAAATAAATAAATAAATAAATAAATAAATAAATAAATAAATAAATAAATAAATAAATAAATAAATAAATAAATAAATAAATAAATAAATAAATAAATAAATAAATAAATAAATAAATAAATAAATAAATAAATAAATAAATAAATAAATAAATAAATAAATAAATAAATAAATAAATAAATAAATAAATAAATAAATAAATAAATAAATAAATAAATAAATAAATAAATAAATAAATAAATAAATAAATAAATAAATAAATAAATAAATAAATAAATAAATAAATAAATAAATAAATAAATAAATAAATAAATAAATAAATAAATAAATAAATAAATAAATAAATAAATAAATAAATAAATAAATAAATAAATAAATAAATAAATAAATAAATAAATAAATAAATAAATAAATAAATAAATAAATAAATAAATAAATAAATAAATAAATAAATAAATAAATAAATAAATAAATAAATAAATAAATAAATAAATAAATAAATAAATAAATAAATAAATAAATAAATAAATAAATAAATAAATAAATAAATAAATAAATAAATAAATAAATAAATAAATAAATAAATAAATAAATAAATAAATAAATAAATAAATAAATAAATAAATAAATAAATAAATAAATAAATAAATAAATAAATAAATAAATAAATAAATAAATAAATAAATAAATAAATAAATAAATAAATAAATAAATAAATAAATAAATAAATAAATAAATAAATAAATAAATAAATAAATAAATAAATAAATAAATAAATAAATAAATAAATAAATAAATAAATAAATAAATAAATAAATAAATAAATAAATAAATAAATAAATAAATAAATAAATAAATAAATAAATAAATAAATAAATAAATAAATAAATAAATAAATAAATAAATAAATAAATAAATAAATAAATAAATAAATAAATAAATAAATAAATAAATAAATAAATAAATAAATAAATAAATAAATAAATAAATAAATAAATAAATAAATAAATAAATAAATAAATAAATAAATAAATAAATAAATAAATAAATAAATAAATAAATAAATAAATAAATAAATAAATAAATAAATAAATAAATAAATAAATAAATAAATAAATAAATAAATAAATAAATAAATAAATAAATAAATAAATAAATAAATAAATAAATAAATAAATAAATAAATAAATAAATAAATAAATAAATAAATAAATAAATAAATAAATAAATAAATAAATAAATAAATAAATAAATAAATAAATAAATAAATAAATAAATAAATAAATAAATAAATAAATAAATAAATAAATAAATAAATAAATAAATAAATAAATAAATAAATAAATAAATAAATAAATAAATAAATAAATAAATAAATAAATAAATAAATAAATAAATAAATAAATAAATAAATAAATAAATAAATAAATAAATAAATAAATAAATAAATAAATAAATAAATAAATAAATAAATAAATAAATAAATAAATAAATAAATAAATAAATAAATAAATAAATAAATAAATAAATAAATAAATAAATAAATAAATAAATAAATAAATAAATAAATAAATAAATAAATAAATAAATAAATAAATAAATAAATAAATAAATAAATAAATAAATAAATAAATAAATAAATAAATAAATAAATAAATAAATAAATAAATAAATAAATAAATAAATAAATAAATAAATAAATAAATAAATAAATAAATAAATAAATAAATAAATAAATAAATAAATAAATAAATAAATAAATAAATAAATAAATAAATAAATAAATAAATAAATAAATAAATAAATAAATAAATAAATAAATAAATAAATAAATAAATAAATAAATAAATAAATAAATAAATAAATAAATAAATAAATAAATAAATAAATAAATAAATAAATAAATAAATAAATAAATAAATAAATAAATAAATAAATAAATAAATAAATAAATAAATAAATAAATAAATAAATAAATAAATAAATAAATAAATAAATAAATAAATAAATAAATAAATAAATAAATAAATAAATAAATAAATAAATAAATAAATAAATAAATAAATAAATAAATAAATAAATAAATAAATAAATAAATAAATAAATAAATAAATAAATAAATAAATAAATAAATAAATAAATAAATAAATAAATAAATAAATAAATAAATAAATATAAAATAAATAAATGGACAAATGGACTTTGGTAATAAATTGGGAAACAAAAAATCATCATAAGAGTCAAAATCATGGAGGTGTTAAATTTCGAGCTTTGAATTATGAAAAATCAGCTTTGTTTTACTATACAAAATTTAAGTCTTGGGATATCTATCAAACTTGTAAATTGTAATAGACCGTAAAGTCATAAAGACCTTTTTGCTACAATAAAATTATAATACCTATGTATTGGAAATGGAAAGAGTTCGTGTTCTTCTTTACCACAGTTATACTTTGTTTCTTCAGGAAAACCTATGGAAATATTCCGGAAACGCTTTTTTCTATGTTCCCAAAATATTTAAAAACGATACAAAACCGTGAAAAAATGAAGAATTTCTAAAAAAAACTATATCGATTGGCAAAATTCCACCAATCTGATAGAAATCACAATGCATAGACAGCAATTAAAACACTTCCAAAGCTAATATTCTGAATAACACCGCCGACCGACACATGACGTTCATATGTAGATAAGTATTGCGAACGAATATATCATCCATTAGATCCATTTGTGGGGCATAAACCTACAATCGCATCAGAAAAATAAAACCGAACCAAAATTTTTGGGAAAGTATCCGCGGAATGCGAAGTATCCTTTTCCGTCTATAAAGTATGCACACCAGTTAGCCTCAGAATGCACATTGCATGCCATCATGCCAAAGTCGTAGTGGAAGTTATAAGGCACAGTCAAAGTCGATGTCGATATACGGCTCCTGGCCACAGTCCCCCTATCATATTCATACGATGATGGTGTTCGATTGCAAGCAAGTTTTCTGCCTCAAAAGGCCGAAGGTATTTTCTCTTGGACGGTTTTTTCATATATTCATAAAGCGCACAGAACTGAATATACATCAAACCTAAGTCGTTATGGCGTTAAACTAGTGCCAAAGTCGATAGCATCTAGAATGCAACAACTTCTATATCTACTAACTGATGGAGGCTTTTATAAACTTTGACTGCATATTACTTTCGTTTGGATGCGGATGCTCTTTTGTATACGAACTATCTCGTTGCGTTTCGAAAAAATCAAAAATAATGCAGTCTGACTTACTATCATTTCTCATATTCAAAAAAAAACTGAAAATGCGGACTAGAAAAGTTGCGCAAAATTGTTTTGAAAATAAAAAAATAAAAAAAAGAATTTAACCGAATTGCCCCCTGTGAGGTTTGAACTCACGACCCCTGGTTTACGAGACCAGTGCTCTACCACTGAGCTAAAGGGGCTCGATGATTGCCGGTGTCCAAGTTCACATATAAATGTCTTGTAAATTTCGCTGTGTACAAAAAGTGGTTGTTTTATAAATTTTTGTTTTGTGTATATCTTTTATCAGTGTGTGTGTTTGTGTTTGCTTTGAGAGGGTAGATACAGAATATTTACACTATTTGAGGAAGTTCTTTTATGATTTGGTTGTTTTTTTTGTGCTGGTACTTTTTTTGAAGATTATGTTCCGATAAGGGGTGTTTTTTTGTGTTTACTTTGTTTATCGGCGTTTAAAAAAAAATATGGAAGAAGTTTAAAAAGGAAAATGGGCTAAAGTTGTAATGTGGCTCGTTGGTCTAGGGGTATGATTCTCGCTTCGGGTGCGAGAGGTCCCGGGTTCAATTCCCGGACGAGCCCAAGGAAATTGGATGTGATTGAGAAACCACATTGTAATTGTATTTTTATAACAATTCTAGATCACTGATCAAGGATTGGAAAAATGCAGAGGAAAAGTGTTATGATGCGTATGATAATAAGAAAAAAAAAAAAAAAAGAATCACTACGCAATGCAAGCTTGACCAAACCATCAATTGCACCCTTGAACCAAGATAACCAATCAATTCGCTTGATGTAGCTCAAAGTATTTATTCTTTTTTAATTTTAATTTTGTTATGTTTAGTTTAATAAGCTTTTATGTAAGTGTAATGGAAATAAAAATAATAAAATAAAAATATACATACATATATGGATTGAGTTTTGAAACCAATCATTTTATTTTATTTTTTTTTTCTTTGATTTGCCTGAACAAAGTGCATTTTCAGAACTAGCTACTATGAGAATTTTGAAAAATTTGAAAATTAAGAACTTTTTTTAAATTCTAAAAGTTGTATTATTATTATTATCTAAAAATAATTATATAATTATATGTGTACAATTTATGTATTTCTATTGGATTTTTGACACTAAGCAGCGAAATCATAGCATAGGAAAAAGGAGCTACTTGTCAAATTTGTTAATTACATTTTTTGGAATATGTACTAATTTGATAGAATTATGTTTGGTCAAAAATAAAATTTGAAGAAGGATTTAGGTACATATTTAGGTACATTTAGTGCATTAATGTATATGTAATTAGAGTAGATATATAAAAATAAAAAAAAAAAAAACACATACAAATCGTTTTTTCAAAAGAATGAAACAAAATCTTAAATCAAATTGCCTTTCAAAACAAGTATGCAATTTCATTTGCTTTATTAAGTTGCATTTAAAAAAAAATCAAAATCGATTGAGCCGTTTTAAAAAAAGAAACCAATTTTTTATAAATAATATTTTGGAAAAAAAGTTTATAAATAAAATTAGAATGCCGTTTTGTAGAAATCACTAATCAACATCTAAAACCAAAATTTCAACAAAAAAAATTCAATGTCCGGTTTTCGAAAATTAGATTTTTCAAAAAAAAAAAATTTCAAAGTTTTTTTTTTAATCCAAAAACTAATTTTTTCAAAATTTTATTTTTGGTTTGTATTAAAATTATATGAATGCTTTTTTACAAAAAATTTCGTGGAATTGAACTAGTGGTTTCGGAAAAAATCGGATTAAAAAAAAAAAACGGATCTATGGCAAGTACCTACCCTTAGTTATGATTTTCAAAAAAAGTTTTTTTTCATTAAAAGATACACCTTGTCTTAAAACATACATTTGATTTTTTTTTTTTAACAAAATCGTTGCAGCTGTTTTTGAGAAATTTCGACTTAACTTAAAATCGTTATTTTTGGTCCAAAAAAAATAATTCCAAAAATCCCTCTGGAGAGTCGCCAAATAACGCTTAAACTTATGAGTTGTTTCATTTCCAACTTAAATTGTTTGTAAGCCCAGAAGTAGTAGTGGACATTTTTATTTCAACTGTAAGAATTTCCCTCATACTATTTACGTCTAGAAATGTTTAACTACTATCTAATGTTTTTATTCATCGACAATTTTATTTTTGTGCTTCAAAATGCCTTATAAAATATTTGCTTTTCAAAATTCCTCAAAAAATATTTGGTTAGATTAAAACGTGGGACGTTTGCTTGCTTACGAAATAAAAAAAAAAAATAGCAAACAAAAAAATGACCATCAGTTATGGTCGTGTTTTTATCCATTCAATTGCATTCATGTGGAACGACGACACTTGAGAAGGGTGGTTTTGTTCTACCCATATAAAAAAAAAAACAAAATCATTTTAAAATAGGGACGATTTAGTATTTTTTTCGTCAGAATTTCTAAGAAAGGGTTAAACTTTGGTTTTTGGCGTAAAAAAAGTTCTCACAACTTTTGGTAAACATGCATAAATCATTGCAAAACAAAATAAAACAAACAGAAAAACAAAAGATTTACAATATTTTGTTCTTTGCTTTCGATGCTCAGACTCCACGATACGTCTGGATCTCCTGTTTATTGGATAGCGAATCAACTTTATTGCTGCAAAGGTGATAAAGAACATTTTCAATTCTTTTCCAAGATTTTATTTCTTCTTTGGTCCTTCGCAACCAGATCCAGACTGTGTATAGCAAACAAACTTTCTCCAGACTAACTTGGCTCACCAGTAGAAGCACGTTTCGATTCGATTCATCCTCCAGGACGACTTCCCTATTAACTGGCAGTGTGGGTGATTCAGAATGATATACGACATTATAACGCTAAGGTGGTCACGAAGAAACATCTCTTTCAAGGACCTATAGGTAAAAGTTACATTGGATAAAGTTGTTTATGTAAAATGCCCCAACTCGCACGTTTGCAATCAAACTTTGAAGAAAATTCCTTTTTTCTTTTCTTTTTTATTATCTGCTCGAGATGTGATGACACTTAAATCCCTTTTCACCAAAAGGGTTGTAATTATTTTTCAAGTTAAGATCTTTATTAGCATCACTCTTGTATAAGTGTCCTCTTCTGTGATTTATTTAGCGAAAAACCGCCATTTAGTCCTTTGTACAATAAATCTCTTCTTATTTTTTTTTGTTGTTTAAAGAATACGCGGTTGAAGTTAAAAAAGAAACACGCCACGCTTTTCGCGACTTTGTAAC
Source organism: Episyrphus balteatus (assembly GCF_945859705.1). Classification (NCBI taxonomy): domain Eukaryota; kingdom Metazoa; phylum Arthropoda; class Insecta; order Diptera; family Syrphidae; genus Episyrphus; species Episyrphus balteatus. The sequence goes on along the minus strand of NC_079135.1, from coordinate 132,959,947 downwards.
TTATTCTTTGTTTATTCGTCCTTTTTTTAAAAGAAAAGGCCAAAAGTACCTACCACTGGACTCTGTGCATTTGCTGAATGATTTTAATTAAAAATAACTCTCGTCTGCTAATGGAACCGTTTGCACAATATTTATTGCAGTTTTTCTTTGTATTTTTTTTTTACAATTACTCCCCTGAGAGAGAAAAATGTGATGGCTAATTGTAGATTTTAATTTTTTTTCTAGATGATGACGATGGACGTCACCAAAACGGAACCCTCTTCGGGTCCTAATAATCCCAACAACAATAATCAACTGTGCGCCGGATGCGGCAAACACATCCAGGACAGATATTTGCTGCGGGCTCTGGACATGCTTTGGCATGAAGATTGCCTCAAGTGTGGTTGCTGTGATTGTCGATTGGGTGAAGTTGGCTCAACTTTATATACCAAAGGCAATTTGATGCTTTGCAAAAGGGACTATTTAAGGTGAGTTCTATAAAATCAATTTTGATTTTTTTTAATTTTATGAGATTCTGAAAAATGTTTTAATAGAAATAGAAACAGGACCAATATTTATTTTTTGTTGATGTTCCTCTCTTCGTTATAGTCCATTTTCAGTGATCTAAATAAGCAGAAATTACTAAAAGAAAAGTTTCAAAAATATTTTTTTTCCGGAGCATTCAAAACTAAATATTTAATAAATTATTGAAAAGGCCTTAATGTCTTCTTTCTGAAACAGTCAAGAAATCTAAAATTGGTGAAAATTTGACGACGCTAGATTTTTTGCAATGGCCGAAGGCCTAAATCCAAATTTTAAGGGTGTAACCTAATTTTTATATACCGCTTTGTAATCAGTGTTACAAGATCTACTAAACGTGATAGGTTTTTGTCCACTTATATTTTTAGTTTTACACAATTTAGCCGTACCATTGTAAAAAAATTAAATTTCACAACGTTTACACATCCATAACTTCTTTTCTTGTGAATTTAACTAAAACTTTCTTTCAGGTAATGAAAGTTTGTAAAATTTCGAATCGAAAATAAGAAAAATGATTGTCATACATACCTAAAAAGCTAGTAACAGAATCAATTATTTATATTTAAATTTGTTTTTTTTGTTTTTTTAATTTTGTTAGTAAAAAGTTGTGTGTACATCTGGTAATATGTGTACCAAATATCATTATTTTTTATTTTTTCATTACTGAGATATAGTCGTTTAAACAAAAAGACCTAAAAAATTTCAGTTTTTTATAACTTTTAACAAAACTGAAATTTTTCAAAAATATTTTGGGATATTTTTTTTAACATACAAATGTTAACTCCTTAAAAGGATTGTGATTTGTGAAGACAATTTGCTGTATCACTTATAGCCTTTTTCAAAATTTTTTGGCGATTATCCATTCGATCCAACTAAAAAATATTAGCTCGAAAATGCATAGGACAGTTGTAGGGTATTTATCGAGAAACTTCCTGTATTTGTACAGGTAAAATAGTACATAAAATCAATAAATAAAAAAAAAAATTGTTACACTCATGAAACTTGGCAAACAGTTTGCTTTTAGGATAAGAACCAAGGATACAAAAGTCTATACAAAGAAGTTGGGTGATAGGCTGTTTATTTGCGGACAAGAGTGAAAAAAATTGTTTGTGGAATATCATCATATGACACATGTTTTTAATGTATCTGCTACTGAATCTAATGACATAAAAATAAAGTAAAGTCAATACGATTGCTCTAAGAAAAGTTATTTCCGATTAAAAACAAGGGTGCTTGTTTTTTTTACTTCAACAGGTAAATATTATCGAAACTCATGTAAAAAACAAGATACATTGATGAAATTCGGGATAAAGGCTTTAAATAAAGTCTCTGCTTTATCTAAAACCTTCATCCCGAATTTCATCAATGTATCTTGTTTTTAGATAATTCATAAAATTTCTTAAAAATATTTTTAGTTAAAGGGTGTTTTTTTGATGGGTTGAGTTATGTGTGAGAAAGGTATCGTAACATCTGACATACATTTTATCAATTTTTTAAACTTGGTGAAAAAGTTCGATTCTTATAAGAGCTAAGAATTTAAAAAGCTTACAAAATTATGAAATTTGAAATAAGTACCACAAAAACTGGGACAAAACTGTTACACCAACGAAAATCGGTACATTATCTATGTTTCATTTATAGCAGGAACCAAGAATCTAAGCATTCTAAACAAATATTTAAGGTGAAAGGGTGTTTCTTTTTTTTTTTTTGGGAAATAAGGAAAATCCCCGATAAGCCCGATAAAATCAATGTATTAAAGTTACCCTTACGAAATTTATTAAAAATGTTGTCTTTCCTATGGGAATTACGAATAAAATAAGTTTGTACATTTTTTTTTAATGTAAAAGGGTGTTTTTTTTAGGTGTAGAGAAAATATGGGTATATTTGAAAAAAAAAAAATCATTTTTAGCAAAAAACAAAAATAGTTCCTATTACTAAAAGTGAACGAAATTGAAATGGGACCACACTGCAGCCACCAGCTTTCGAATACAAAAAGAATTAACAAAATTGGTTCACTCAGTCCAAAGTTATTCGGTAACAAACATAAACAAAAAAAAAAAAAAAAACTACAGACGAATTGAATACCTCCTCCTTTTTGGAAGTCGGTAAAAAAAAAAAATAATAATATTAGCAATAATACTAGTGGTACCCTATTGAAATTCATAAATTAGGTATGTTAATTTTGGGATTAGGAACAAGAATCTAAAGTGTCTATAAGAATATAATAGTTAAAAGGGTTTTTTTTTTTTTTTTTTGAGTGAACACAAAAATGATGGGTCACCCTAATGACATTTGGTATAAACTTTGAATTTGGGATAGAAAGCAAGAATAAAGAGTTTTTGTAAAAAAAATTAGGTGAAAGGGTGTTTTTTTTTCGAAGAGACAATTAAATCTGTAATTGTGGTCCTAAAAAGCCAACAATTTTTTTTCTGTCCGACTGCAGGGATTGTTGAATGGAAATCTGCAGTTGATCCAAATGTATAGACGGACTTAGCATGAAGTTATTCATTCACTAATACGTTTGCTAAAGAGGAAGTTTTTTTTCATTCTTTACCAAATATTCAGATATTCCATTGAATTTCTTCTTCACTTCAGACAAAATCTACTTAAAATTATCAAATGTTTCGGAATCCATACAAACGACCGTAAAATGATTATAAAAGTAGTAAAAGTAAATTTTTTTCTTTTTTCTTTTTAGATTGTTTGGAAACACGGGTTATTGTGCTGCTTGCAGTAAAGTTATTCCAGCTTTTGAAATGGTGATGCGAGCAAGAACGAATGTCTACCATCTTGAGTGTTTTGCATGTCAGCAATGTAATCATAGGTAAGTTAAGCCACAGCGAATTATTTTAAAAACAAAAAAACCCTTATGAATAATATTTTACAGCCTGTTAGTGGGATAAATCCTTTTTTAATCTGCCATAAAATAATCCCTCAATAGTCCTTTAAATTTTATTACACTGATGCCCTGCATTTATATTTATTATTCAACCCCTTTTTTTTATTACCATTTCGATTTGTATAACTCCGGAATTGTATTGTTTTCGAAATACCTAACCAAAGCTTTATGATGCCAATATTCTGATATACACACAAACACAAACACAAAACAACAAAACCAACCCCGTTGGGTGTACTAATGAAAAATCGCTGAATTTATTTCGGATCCAATTCTTGAAATGTCACTCATGAGAATATCGCAATTCGGCAATTGAATGCTTGGAAAGAGTTACTTTCCAAACCCTCTCCCAACCCAGTCAGTATACCAAACCCGGCCATAGCCTGGGCCGGCAGCAAGATTTCACATTACAAATTCATACAAATTGCTGCAGTTTTCCGCTATAAAAACTAAATAAAATATTTAAATTGAAACGAATCGGTTGGCTTTCCCATTGTATGTTAAATTTTTTTTTTTTTTTTTGAAAGTGAGTCGAGACGAGGCCAATATCGTTCGGGATATTTGCTTTCAGTCAGGATCACATCAGGACCCAGGAAGAAAAATATACTGATATAAATATTTGTATATATGCGTTGTCGAGAGTATATTTTTATTTATTGTTTTAATATTTTTTTTGTGTGTTCAGAAATACCTGATGCCTGCATATTCACTGGTCACAGCTAATCAATTTTTAAAAATTAATTCAATTGGCTCGAACTCATTGAAGCATTTCAATCAACATGCAGTCAACAGTGTATCAAAAAATGTAAGGGTATTCGTCGTTGGTTGGAATCGTCGATGACGGCTCTTGTCGTATTAATTCAGCATGTGGGCATACTCTGAGTAGTCAAGGAACGCACGCCACCACCCAATTCCTCATCCTTCTCCCGAAAGTAAAGTTTGCATAATTTTCTGACGATATATAGGGGCGCGTTGATGTGACGCCGGAACCAAAACCCACATGTTACAAAGTTCCTTTTGGACAAACAGAAAAAGAAAAAAAATCAAAACAAAGAAAAAACAATCAATGTTTTCTCTTTTTGCATCTTTCATGCAGAACAAGAGTAAAGGTATTACAATTGCCAGAAGTAGATATAACCAGCACCAATATTGTCCTGCCACATGTTGATATTCAAATATCTGGACGACGACTTGTTTCTTTTTATTTAAGGCAAACTGTCAATCGATTTTAAATCAAACCATTGTTTTCGTGGTTGAACCCTTTTTTGATGGTTTTATTTTTTGATTCACTTTTTATTTTGAGTCGAAGCGGAAATTACAAAAAGGCTTACCACTCTCTCTAGGACAACTTAAAGGAGGGGTCCATATCAGCGACTGTGAAATATATAAACTGATTCTAAAATGCAGATTTGGTAAAAAGGACATTTCCGGTGAGTGTCCCTGCGGGGTGGAATGAGAGCATAAAAATAAAACAAACAACTCTCGACATCCTGAATTTTTTATCCGTTTATCGTTTGGTTTCGTGAAACTTATTCTTGTTCAAAAATGTCAAAGAAAACCAGGTATGAGGTGTATTTGAAACAAGTTGAAAGCTTGGTTGATAATTTTTAGCTAAATGGCGCCCAACACAACTTTTTATAGAATTAAAAAAGAGCATGTGCTCATACTAGTATTCGAATAGGACAGAAAATGTGACATTTGAATTAAATTTGAGATTTATTTTTTAAAGTCATGAAGGACATTCTTTTTTGAAAATAATAACTAAATGGCGCCCAACAATACCTTATTCAAAAAACGAAGCAAGTGCTAAGAGTCATAAAATTATATAATAATCAATCAATTTAAATCATAAAAATTAGAGTTTTTGAAAGCGTTCAATAAATGGCGCCCAACAACTTGTAAAAAGAAGCAAGTACTCAAAACCACTGCTTAAAGTAGATTTTGAAGCACATCAGGTGAGTTGATTAACCACCAGCAGCAGTGAAGAATTGCGAAGTGTCTTCTATAAATTCTTTATTGGAGCACAGATTCCTAGATTGAAGCACTATTGTCAAATAAAATTTTAACTCCTTAAAGTCTAAGAATCTAAAAATTTGGAGTTTTTGATATAGGATTTGAAGAATCGTTGAGTGCCTTAATACTTCTTAAGGGGGGAAATCCCTCTAGACGACGGGGTTTTCAAGAATTTTTTTTGGAAAACTGGAAGCATTAATTAAAAATTGGAAAAATACATGATATTATTGACATCATGAAGTGTTAACACAATTTTTTTTAAGTAATAAAAAAACAAAATGGCGGCTCTACAGCCGTTTAAAGTTGATGCCTCGCGTTTGCGCCGTGCAATGCCCAGGTCCAGTTAATTATTTATAATCAAAAGAGAAATTTTTTTCCATTAAAATAAATTTATACGCATTGCATGAACCTAAATTTAGCAAAAAAAAAAGTGTAAAATAAAAATTAGAGACCAAAAAAACGAAAAAACACAATGTTTTTTTATAAACAAATTGTAAAAAAAAATATTTATTGTAAAAATTATATTAAACTTTTAGGTTCAACAATGAGTTAACGAGTAATTTGCACTTTATTTCAAGTCGATAGCTTTATTAGTTTTTGAGTTACGTTGCACGGCGCGGAAAAAAACGTGTTTCGAGAAAAATTCGTTTAAAGTTTTCATTTTTGTAGTGTGGTAGGCTCGGGACGCATGGGTTTCAGGACTATCTGGGTACTTTTGAGGCTTTATTTAAGGCTAAGACCACTAAAATAGTATTTTCGGTTGATAAATGATTTTTGTAGGCAAAAAATTAATAATGCAAAAATAAAAAAAATCCAGAGGGTTTTCCCCCCAAATACTTCTTAAAGACTTCATAAATACTTCGTGAATACTTCCTTAATGCTTCTTAAATTTTTCTTTAGTACTGATTAATTCTTCTCAAAGACTTTTTAAATACTTCTTAAATAATACTTAAATATATTTGTAGGTATCAAATCAATTTGGTCATACCAATTCATGAGAATCAACAAGAACGAACAATTTTATGAAAACAGTGTTACTTTTCGTAACTTTCGTGCAACAATGTTTAATTTAATCAAAACTTGAAAAAAAAAAACAATTACCAGTAGCGTGCGATATCCAAATTCATTTGTCTTTAAAGTAGCTTGAAATTGAAGATTTCTGTGTAAAGAACCGTGGGTAGTTAGAAATTTTGTGTATATATTCATAATATAGTTAAATATACCAGACATATTGTTAAATATACGAGAAATATTGTTAAATATACGAGATGTAAGGTTATCCTGTGTTATTTTTTTCCGTGCGTCTTCCTTATGCCTTATTTTTCTTCAAACTCTTATTTCGATTGAAAAATAGTCTTCCGTTTTCTAAAAAAATGTTTTTTTTTTGTTTCATTTTAGATTC